>NC_074719.1:11612474-11941641 GCF_947242115.1 Biomphalaria glabrata
TCCCGACTCATCAGCGAAGCTCAAACCGCTTTGCCCTGGCATTGACTCTGCTAGGAAGTCACGAGTTAGGTCGTTTACCCGCGCTCGTGAGGGTCTACTTGACCCATGCTACTCAGCCAAAATCATGCAACATTCCTCTGACATTGACAGTGTCAGAATGCCCCGAGATAAGATGAACCCTTGCTCTCGTGGACTCACTCCTTTGCATGGCTCCTCAGCCACCATTCCGAATCAACCTCCCCCTGGCAGTGATAGTGTCAGGAAGTCACGAGGTAAGCCGAACCCTCGCGCTCGTGAAGACTCTTCTCACCCTGGCTCCTCAGCCACCATTCAATATCAACCTTCCCCTGGCATTGACCGTGTCAGGAAGCCACGATGTAAGCCAAGTTATCGCAATCGTGGGGACGTTCTCCGGCAGAACTCCACATTCTTTATCAGGCCACTCTTCCCTGACATTGATCGTGTCAGACGATACCGGGGTAAGCTGACCACTTACTCTCGTGAAGAAGCGCCTCACAGCGGCTTCGGAGGTAAGCCCCAACGGGCACACGTGCCTTGGGCACCCCGCCTAAGCCCCAATCACCCTCCCCAATCCGCCCCAGGAAGGAAATATAACTCATCCAATCGCCCAATCTACTCTCCCAAGCAGCCCCACATGTTTCACCCAGGTGACTACATAATCAGGGACGGAAAGTAGACCACGGACAGACTTGGACAGACCCTCCTCCTGGCATGGCTACCCCTTTATTTTTCCAGATTTTTTTTTCTAATGCTGTGATAACAACTGATCTTAAAGTTAGAGTGACATCAGTCTGCTCGCACTTTATGGATCTTTCTGCGATAGATCCATCTTGGCGGCGGCGTATGTGACAAGTCAAAAACTCGCTGTCAGAGTCACTCAAATTTATCACAGCATTAAATATTATTTTTCATTATTCATTTATTTTATTTTAATTATTTCTCCATCCTACCCCTAAATTATTCACCCGCCACACCTTTTCCTCTCTACCAGGCTAGACTTAGTCCACCACCTTGGAGAAAATTAGGCCAATCCTTTCATTTATCTTCCCTTGACCGGGGCAAAGATACGCTCAGACCTTGATCTTATCGACAGGATGTCTGACAGTCGCGGTTGACACCACCTTGGTTTGAATGCAAGCTAATCCTTCTCCTCCCCCCTTCTCTCACGTCTCTCTTTGATCTAAGAGATTACGCTGGTCAACACACCGCGTGATATTCCAAGGTGCGGCTCCCACCTCGAGTCAAATCCACCCACGTGTAAGAAAAATCTTAGCCTTGGACATTTCCGGTGTCCGCCCACACTTTTCAGGCATATATATATAGTAAACCAACTCAAATCACCCTCTCTTTCGCATTCGAGCTGAGCTATCGAGTCTGGACTATATCATTTATTCTCCCTCCTAGAGGAATACCTGGTGGTAAGCCGAACTTAATCACAAGTTCCATCTTAATTACTCTGTGTATATTTCAATTGGATTTTTATCATGTGTATTTTGCTTAGTTCATTTATATTTAATTAGTGCATTGTGTATTTCTCACTGGCGTAAGTAGAAAACATAAACATGTGCTATGTATATATTTTAGTATTGCATTAATCTATTAATGCTACGTTGCTCAATTGATCATTGATGCAACCATGTATATATTTGTACACCTTATTCTATTTCCTTTATCTCGGTTGACAGCCTTGATAATCTTACTAGCGCACTGATACTGCGTCTAGAAAAGAGATATGAATTATCTTCCCTGTAATGGATTATCTCCCCTTTACTCATTTTACTCTTATAAGAGTTACCCCGCTTGAACGGACACACTCTACATTCAAGCACGCTCCATTGTTCTCGACCCACGGTCATATGCAAACAAAGCGTCTCGGTCACTGACCACCGCCCAACTCACCCCCCCCTTTTCTTTCTCTATCCACCTGTGGTGTTTATTTGAGATTATTATTTCCCCTGCTATGTACATTTTTATATTATTACTTTCCCTTTTATGTACATTTCTATATTGCTACTATCTGCCATCTATTTTCCCAATCCCATTTGTCATCATCTCCCCATTGTGCTCTATAGCAATTTTATCAATCTGACGAATGCACCTCAGTCGAGGGCATCGATAAGATGCATGAGAGACATGTCCTAACTTGTCTTTATTTATCCGCAGCCTCCCTCAGGTGTCTGCCTATTTGCTATTTGCTGTTTAGTGTCCACACGACCCAACTCAACTATTTATCGGATCACTTACCTGCCTATTTGCCTATCACCTATTGCCTAGTTACTGGCTCAACGATCCATTTTCCTGCAGTTGTGCTTAGTGCTATTCAGCGCTGCACTTGCCTACGGAGATCTACTCAACTCTACCACTTGGCGCTATCGGCATTGCCCGCCTATTCGACAGCCCACCTGTCAAGCTATTAGGCGCGACTTCCCGTAGACTCAGGTCTGTGTGAGACGTCATAGCTGCGCCAACCCTCTGCAACTCACTGGACATATCCTGTCAACTACGCTGCCCACGGCAGATCAGCTCTGCCCGCAGTAACCTTGTGCCCACGGTATCCGGCCACCCGCCCTACTGTGCCCACTACAGATACTAGAACTTGGGACTGAGACTCCGCAAGAACTATATCGCCGGCGTCCCTCTATCCGCTAGAGCGCCGCCTACAGCTGCAGAACCTCAAGCCAGGACACAGCCAGCTGCGACATCAACAGGACAACCAGCTAAGTCAGAGGACAAAGTGACATACTCTCTTATTAGGTGCTACAGTGATGATCAAAATACCTTACTAATTAGAGATGGATGCAAACCCTCCCCCTTTTATTCTTATATGTATATCTATGTAAATAAATATCCTTTATTTTAACTTTTGTATCTATCTTTCATTGCTTTGTCTCGTTGCGTGTCTGCTCCCGATTCATATGCTGATAAGTGGGGGTGTGATAGCTTTAAAAATAATCATCCCCTAGACATAAAACGTGCCAAACCCACGTCACATCTCCCCACCTGTCACAACGTCCCTCGCACGCTCAAATCCTCCCCGAGAGTTGTCTTCCACTTCCTGGTAATTAGATGGTGAATCATCTCAGCACAAAACCAGATTATTGGACAAGGTTTTTTTTTTCTGTATTCACAAGAGGGTGGGGGGGGGGGGGGTCGATCTAATTAATAAAGTAGAAAATAACCATTTGTTCCGGGTTTTTTAGTTGTTGTTTTATTTTGGGCGGGAGGGGGGGGGACATTCACATTTTTATCCTTTTTATCCTTCTTTTACTTACGCATCGATCTGGTTATTGTTCATTAAAAATCTACATAAGGGTTATGTGTTCACTAAAAATCTACATAAGGGTTATTTGTTCATTAAAAATCTACTTAAGGGTTATTTGTTCACTAGAAATCTACTTAAGGGTTATTTGTTCACTAAAAATCTACTTAAGGGTTATTTGTTCACTAAAAATCTACTTAAGGGTTATTTGTTCATTAAAAATCTACATAAGGGTTATTTGTTCATTAAAAATCTACATAAAAGTTATTTGTTCATTAAAAATCTACATAAGGGTTATTTGTTCACTAAAAATCTACTTAAGGGTTATTTGTTCACTAAAAATCTACATAAGGGTTATTTGTTCACTAAAAAACTACTTAAGGGTTATTTGTTCACTAAAAATCTACATAAAAGTTATTTGTTCACTAAAAATCTACATAAGGGTTATTTGTTCACTAAAAATCTACATAAGGGTTATTTGTTCACTAAAAATCTACATAAGGGTTATTTGTTCACTAAAAATCTACATAAAAGTTATTTGTTCACTAAAAATCTACATAAGGGTTATTTGTTCACTAAAAATCTACTTAAGGGTTATTTGTTCACTAAAAATCTACTTAAGAGTTATTTTTTCACTAAAAACCTACATAAGGGTTATCTGTTCATTAAAAATCTACATAAGGGTTATTTGTTCACTAAAAATCTACTTAAGGGTTATTTGTTCATTAAAAATCTACATAAGGGTTATTTGACCATGAAAAGTTTACTTGAGATACGTTGAACAAAAACAAATTAAGACACGCTGTTTGGAATGATTGAACATTGGAGGCAAAGAATGGCACGCCTTCTGGTGTATCCGGTGTAGAGAAAATGGATGTATTTTAATAAACTGTATAATAATTTGTATGCACTTTTCGGATTTGTGGGTATAAAATTATGAGTTCTTTAGCTTGTAGCTCGAAAAAGTTTGTAGTATCTTGTTGGCGACAGCAATCTTTCAATATGGTGTCCTTGACATTATTTATTTTGTTTATTGATTTGAAAGTTTGTCCTAATTGTTTTCTTTTCTTAAGTTTTTCTTTAGGTTCCATTATATCGCCACCACATTTCTTTACATTGCTTTCCTTTCTTTGTCGCTCTTACTTAATTTTATTTCTTAAAAAAAAAAACCCGTAATAGGAATCTTACAAAGTCACACCAAAGAGCACCTTGTGAAATGTCAAATGTTTCACATGTTGTGTGTGTTTCTTCAAAGTTGAAGATAAGTCTACAGCCCAAAGCTCCCACGGTGGAAGGCAGCGGGCAGGGTGCTAGCCTGGGATCATCGAGACAACCGAACGACAGTCCAGCGCGCATACCGCACGACCAGGCAGCTGTGATAAACTTTTAATGTATACAATTATTTAAGGCGACAAAAGTTGTCGATAACAAATTGATTCTCCTTTTCTGAGTAGATTTACTTTCATTTTTGTTTTTGCCCAAGGTCCCCCCCCCCCCATTGAGCCGACGCTGAAGATAAGAATCCTGGACACACAGTTTTCATGTAGTGGAATTGTGGTGTGTGTGGCTTTTAGATGTCTGACATCTGTGTCATGCATTATTCATGGTCCATATCCCAGCGTTCTGTCTGTCAGTACACATTACTTTGATAAGCTGGTTCTTTTTGCTGAAGAAATATTTTTTGCTAGCTTCTTAAGTTCTTTACCCATTGCAATGTCGTGTTTACTATTAAGGTCGTTATAGTACTGAGTATAGTCTGCTTCAAGAATCAAAGAAACACAACTGATCTAGACATCTATGTCTTACGTGTAGTTTTAGCACACACGTTTATATTGAAAGATCTCAATGTATTTCCGGTTGAAATTCTTCTGTCCGTTTCTTCCATTTTTTGTTTTGAGCTTCAAAGAATATCTGCACATAGGTCTACGTTGTAGGTTTCTTTCTTCTCGCTCTCTCTCTTTCTTTCTTTCTCGTTATCTCTTTTGATCCATTTCTTTCTTTCTTTCTGACAGTCTGTCTCTTTTTCTATCATTGTCTCTGTTTCTCTCTCCTTCCCTTTCAAGCTTTCTTTCTCTCTCACTTGCTATCTCCCTTTCTTTCTCTGATGATCTTTCTCCCTCTCCCTCTCTCTCTCCTTAACTTTATCTCTCTCTTTAATTTTCCCCCTCCTCTCTCTCTCTCTCTCTCACTCTCTTTCTCTCTTTAACTTTCTCTCTCTCTTTCTCTCCTTAACTTTCTCTCTCTATCTCTTTAACTTTCTCTCGCTGTCTTATTCCTTCATTCTTTTACTTCTACTGTCTGGCTCAATTTTCGTTTTAATATATATAACTGACTTATTTATAAAAGAAACTGTTGCCATATTGCTAATGCTATATAACCGACCATTAAAACAGTGGATGACTCAAGGGGCGTAAATCTCTTTCACATGCTAAATAAACAAGTTCCATAACTTTAAAATAAACAACCACAAAACATCAAAAGAGCTGGTATCAAAGTGTATGAAATGATGATTTCAACCTACCTGATATAAATTGGAAAACACTAACCATAGATAAACACCAAAACCTTAAGGACATAAATGAGCTTTTCATAGAAACTTTACACAACCTAAATTTAGATGAAATCATTAAAAAGCCAACTAGATTAAACAACACATTAGATCTCTTCTTAACCAACAGACCTGGATTAGTAGTTGACTGTAACACTATCCCTGGTCTATCAAACCATGAGATCATAAAAATACACAGTCAGATAAAAGCAGTAGCCAATACAAAACCCAAAAGAAAAATCTTACTCTGGAATAAATGTAACCTAACACAACTACACCAAGCTGCATTAAACTTTCAACAAACATTCTTATTAGAAAAAGACATTAACCAACCAGTCGATGACCTCTGGAATTTCATTAAAAACCATCTTAAAAGCATTATAGAAAATCATATACCAACTAAATATACATAAAATGAAATAAATAAATGCTGGTTTAATAATAGACTAAAGAAGCTTTGTAAACAGAAGGAAAACTTATATAGAAAATTTAAAGAAACTAATGCAGAAAGAGTTTACAAAAAGTATATAAAAATTAAACACTTAACCCAAAAAGTAAGCAGACAGCTGCAGAGTGAATACATAAACAATGTAATATCTAAAGATAACAACAAAAACCTATGGTCATAAATTAAGTCTAAGAAAATGGAAACAACAGGCGTAGCGCCATTAAAAGATGAACATAACATAATACATAATGATAATGAAACTAAAGCAAACATTCTAAACAAATACTTTGCATCAGCATTCTCAGCCCCAGGAGACAAAGACATATTACTGAATTTGAACCAAGTAGACAACATAGAAGATATAGTAGTACAAGAAAATGGAATTCAAAAACTATTAGCCAACACCAAACCAAATAAAGCTTTTGGACCTGATGGTATTCCAGCTAGATTACTCAAAGAACTAAGTAATGAGCTAGCCCCAGTGTTCAAAATACTCTTTCAGGCTTCACTTAACCAGGGCAGAGTACCAAAGGACTGGAAAGAAGCTAATGTCAACCCCCTATTTAAAAAAGGAGAAAAATCTGACCCAGGAAACTACAGACCAGTATCACTTACCAGCATCACATGTAAAATCCTAGAACACATAATATGTAGCAACATCATAAACCACTTAGACAAACATAATGTCCTCCATACCAACATGGCTTTAGGAAATATAGATCATGTGAAAGACAACTAATAGGACTAATTGATGATTTTTCAAAAGGTTTAGATAATAGTGAACAAATAGATGCTATCTTACTAGATTTTTCTAAGGCTTTTGACAAAGTTCACCACCATAGTTTGCTTAAAAAATTAAAATATTTCGGCATTAATGGTCCACTGCATCAGTGGATTAAAGACTTTCTGATAGGGAGAGAACAAACTGTAATAATAAATGGCTCTAAATCAACACCGATAACAGTAAACTCAGGTGTACCTCAAGGAACAGTCTTGGGTCCACTACTATTTTTAATTTACATAAATGATTTACCAAATTGCATTACTTCAGGAACAAAAGTCAGATTATTTGCAGACGATTGCATAATATATAGAACAATAAAAACAACACAAGACACAGATATTTTACAAAGAGAATTAGATGAATTACAGAAATGGGAATCAAATTGGAGCATGTCTTTCCACCCAGAAAAATGTCAGTTGTTAAGAGTAACAAAAAAACTAAAACAAATTAATTCCACTTATCTTATTCATGGCAAACCAGTAACACAGACTAAAAACGCAAAATACCTAGGTGTTATAATAAATGAAAAACTGTCGTGGAATCCACATATTGATGAAACTACAAAAAAAATCAAACAAAGCATTAGGATTTATTAAAAGACATTTCTATAAATCAAATAAGAACATAAAACTAAAATGTTGTTTAACCTTGGTTAGGCCAATAATAGAATATGCATCCTCTGTTTGGGACCCCTCAACTCAAGAAAACATTAAGAAACTAGAACAGACACAAAATAGAGCAGTGCGATTCATAACAAACGAATATTCACATTTGACTAGAGTAACACCTTTAGTAAAATCACTAAATTTAGAAAGCCTTCAGGACAGAAGGCTCAAAAGTAAAGTAGTTATTATACATAAAACACTGAACCATAATCTTCAAATACAAAAACAAAATTTAATAAAATACTCAGAAAGACACAAAGATAAAGGCACATTCCTCGTCCCATATGCTAGGACAAATTAGTACAAATACTCCTTCTTCCCTAGTGCTATTAGAGCATGGAATGGATTGCCTGAGCTAGCCAGGAAAACCAGTGACTTGGCAGAATTTAAGTCATTGGTTAATATGCATGACTAAATGCATGACGCGTATTACGTAATCATCTTCTTTTTTGAAGTAACATCTGTATTATATAAGATAAGATAAGATATCATTCTTTTTCCTTTCTGCATGAGGAAGCATCAAGATTGTTTCTTTCGTCAGAAGTTGTTTCCAAAACCTGGTGTATGTAAAGGTCTTTTTTTTTTGTTGTGTTGAAAGACTTTATATTGGCCGTTCACAAGCAATCAGTTTCAGTACATAAATTGTTTGAGTTAGAGATACTGTGACATCAGGGTAGTTAACACTCCCTATTGTATATTTAGCAGTGACAATAAGCTAGAAACTATGAAGTAATTAAAAGACAATAATTGACTAATGAAATAAAAATAAAGTTCCTTTTTGAGACCTTTCCATCAATAGGGCAGATGATGTTAAGGTCATCTGTTTCTTTGGCCAACGGTTAACGAGCAGGGTGTTATCTGGCCAGTACAACGACCAACCGCCTTTACTTTCCCCAATTAAAGTTAGGTACCCAGTAGAGTTGGGCGCCCTGAAATTCCCGAAATTCAAAATCCCAGTCTTCACCGAGATTCGAACCCGGGACCCCAGGTTCGGAAACCAAGCGCTTAATTGCTCAGTCACCACGCCCCCGACTAATGAAATAAAAGTTGATGGCCTAGCGTCTTGTTAGGCATTACAACTGTACTAAATAGTTTGGACTTAGTTTTTACCTTTAATGAAATAAGATGAAATAAAAGTTGATGGCCTAGCGTCTTGTTAAGCATTACAACTGTACTAAATAGTTTGGACTTAGTTTTTACCTTGTGCTAGCCTTAAGACATCTTCGTTAACTGTCGGCCATAGAAACAGTTGACATTGACATCCTCTGTACAATAGATCGCCAGCTCTGAAAAGGGAACACAGTTTTGTTATTGCTGTAAAGGGAAAAGGCCTTGGCTATGTTTTATCACGCTCACATCTGCAATATTTTAAGTTTCAATATCACTGCCTGGTATGGCAATCTGAGCATTAAAAATAAAAATAAACTTTATAGAATCCTAAATGCTGCTGGTAAAATCATTGGCAAAAAACAAACCCCATTTGGGCAGTTGTTTGAGACAAACATCTATAAAAAAGCTAACAAGATCCTCGAAATAAAGAATCACCCTTTGTGTCAGGATTTTGTGATTTTACCATCACAAAAGAGATAGAAGACACCGATGGCAAAGACAAACAGACACAAACACTCTTTTGTTCTCCTGGCAATCAAATCATTAAATAAGAACAATCTGGTATAAACTTTGTCACATGTAAATTATGAGTGAGTCTGGTGTGAATGTACACTTTGGTTTCTTATAGTTATAATGTTTTTTGTTTGGTGTAATGCACAAATTGTATGACAAATTTCCATACGGACTATTAAGATTATTATTATTATTATTATTATTAAACATCTAACAGACATCATCGTGTTCTCTTTTGAATGAATGACCCACCACCAGTTCAGCATATTCTAATTGATGTCATCAAAGGCAGACGGGATTAATGTAGCTACATCCAAAGTTTTAAAAATGTTGATCATTTGGAGTCTAAGCTGCTAGATACGTAGCGTCATTTGTTGTTGTTCTTGTTTTGTTCTTGTTTTGACAAATGTGACTTAATCCTAATTAACAAAGAATTACAGAATTCTTTTTCATTTATATAATAAACGTTCGGGGATTGGGGAGAATCAAAACTACGATATTATTCATTAATTTCGTATCTTTTTCAATTTCCTGATTCATTATTTAAAAAAATACAGATTGCTTCCGGTCGGGCCCCTAAATCCTGCTTTAGTTTGTGACATCAGTGAACATGATTAATTTTTAAAACTCAACGGCTTAGATCTAGAGACAAGACTCTACACGAAGAGTTGATCAATAGTGTTCTCAACTTAAATACACTTTGATATTTGACTGTTGTATCTGTCTGTGGCTGTGTCTCCAGGCAATTCCTTATTTGTTCTTAAAAAAGATCTAGCCTCAGGTCAGAAATATTCTCGTCTGGCAAGGAATAGCACAATGAGAAATTCCAGTAAAATATTTCAAAACTTTTTTTTTTCAAATTTTAATTGTGAGCAGTGCTGCCCTCTAGGGAGAATAAAATAACCTACTTATTAACTACACACATTAGTTAATTTAAAAAAAGACATAGTTAAAGATAGGAGTACTCCCTATTTTAGAAATACTGAAAGAATCAAACTAATTTACTTCGTAGCTAGTTGCCGCCCCTTGTCAAACTTTGCTGTAATGAGCACGAAGAACTATCTGTAACTATAACACAAGTCCTTTAAAGTGTATTGAAGGCTCCAATTGAAACTGTGAAACTGTCGATGTTTCTATGTAAAATGTTTTAAATGTTTCGGATGTACCATCAGAGTTGAAGATCATCTACATCCTACTGATCTAAACCTGTTGCAGGACGACGGGGGATGATGGCGAATGGCAGCGGGCAGGGTATGAACCCGGAACCATTGAAACGACCGAACGACAATCCTGCGCGCATACCACACGACCTGGCAGCTTTTGGCTCTCGTGGGAATTAAATGCTCTTAAGAAAGCTAAAGTGAAAATTCTTAAGGGAAAAAAAATCCATAAGGGCCCCGAAGAGAACCAGATACTTTTTTTATTATTCCTAAGTCGTCAATTTTGCTGGTCTGTCTGTAAAATTTTAAAGTCATGCTGACCTAGCATCATTTAGATCTCATTTTGAATTTTCTTAGTCCTCGTTTGAACATGAGATTACGCGAGATCAGTTCTTCAACTTACAGCTAGTTCAAGATCGATTTTATTTATTTACTTTTTTTTTGTTTTTGCTAGTAGACGTACTAGCTGACCCGTCTATTTGTAGACTATAGACGTTAAATCTAAATATTTTATTACCATGTCAAGTTTAGATTGTGAATGGCATAAAAGTTTAAAAGTAAGCAAACTATGCATGTTTCTAATTAAAATTTTAAACCCACATAATTATACTGTCCTGCATACAGTAAAGAGACCTATTCCTAGGTATACAAAGCAGAATAATATTTTACTTTCACAGCTACGTACAAAGATGATGTTCTGCAGTCAGTGGCTTAGCAACCATGGCGCAGAGATTTTCATTGCGCTCGAGCCACTGGGAGGGGGAGCCCAAAGTGGTCTTTGAGTGTAAATAATTGCACCTTAGACTGTAAAAATTTTAATGTATTTAATGTAGATCATGTATGACTTGTAATAAGTCGTAGCTGAATTGAATAAAATGAAATTCGTTAAAGGTTGTAGCTAGACTGGAACAGTCCACTGTTAATTTGTTTTCATTTAGGGGAGCTCAATTTGGTTTTTATTTCACTCAACTTACAGAATTGGGGCCCACCATAATTATCTTGAACCCTAACCTGCGGGTATCTCATTACGATACTAATGTAAACATATCAGAATCATACTGCATAGAAGCCATAACTAGTATCTTAATATATAAAGCAGAAAGTAAGGCGTGTGTATGTAGGTATGTATGTCCCGCATTGAAATCAAAACCATTCGATCAATCTTGATAAAACTTGGCATAAATGTTCCTTACATCATGGCGGAGACCGTAGTGTGTGTTCAATGCCTCACCTACAACAGGAAGACCATAAAAATAAACAAAAAACAATATTTAAAGACGAAACTTTTTTTTTAACAAATCGGGTAAATCCGTTTTCACAATATTTTATATTTGATATGAGTATATCGGCTGAAGTTGCTGTACGGGTAAACCCATTTTCACACTCTACTTTCAAGATATACAAAAACAATGTTTGACTTCGATCTACATGCAATCCACTAGATCAGTAATAGCCAAACTTAGGCCAGCAGGTCGCGGGTAATATCCGGCTAGTACCAAATATAATAAGTCATTAGGTCTAGGGTTAGTTGTGTTTGTGTAATTTGAAATGAACAAAAAAAAAAGTCAAATTACGAAATGTAGCAATGGGCACCAAGAGATCGATGCAAACTGGTCCTCCAGGTAGATTTATACCCAATAGGTCTGGGGGTAATGCACTATACAATGTCATCTCATTAAAAATAATGATCCTTCAAAGAATAGTTTGGATCCATTCACATAAGTTGTTATGTAACTTAATTCCCTCGACCAAAAAAAAAAAAGAGTCTTTATCAAATATTACCAAATAAGTAAAACTATATAATGTTTATGATATTTTCTTATAAATAGGTCGCTAGAGACATCAGGATCGATATATAAATAATAAATCATAATCTAATCAGAATATATTTATATATATATATATATATATATATATATATATATATATATATATATATATATATATATTGTGGGAAGCATGGTTGAGAGGCCAAGTACGCTTGAACTTGGCCTGGCGAGGCTACCTATGAAGGGGGCTCGAGGTTCGACATCCTACTCGGGCATAATTGTGTTATTGAGCGCCTAAAGGCAGCACGGAAAACCTTCTCCCAGATACCTCCCACTGGTCCACAAATGAGATTGTACCATAGCTCTCTGAGCGTGCTATATGCATGAAGATAGCGCTATATACGAGCTATAATTATTACTATTATCTTTGTAAGAAAAAGTCTTACAGAATCTATGTTGCTAGATAGAACTAGACAAATAAGTCAAGTGACTTTATGACATAAGACAAAAGGGGAACAGGATTTCAGAAAACTTCATTTTTCTCTCACACTCTGAGAGGCCCGTCCAATTAGTGAAATCCCACGAGGAGCTGAAGAGTTCTCGAGAGAATTGACGAGACGCTAAATGCGACAACAAAAAGTAGCTTATGTTGTTTTTAGAGCTGGAGGGAGAGAACTCTTCTGAAATAAAGCTTTTTTTTTTTTTAGAACCTCAAAAAAAAAAAAAAAATATTCACAAGGGACTCAACTGGGTTAGTCAAAAAGAGATAACTGTATCGCGCTGAGCTATCTTCTCTCCCCTGACTGTAGTATTAGATGGCAATGTTTTGAACGTTGTGTAACTAGAAAGTCCCGGGTCAATTTTTTTACACCCGTAGACCAGAATGGAATGGCCAGTGGTAAACAAAGATACCATATGACCATCACAAAGGCCAACCAAGTATACTTTCCCCAGCTGAGGTCATGGAGTCATTTACATCAGAAAAAATTTACTGACTTCAGACTAAAGCTAAAAACTTAATCCCCAGGATTTAAACACAGGACCTCCATACTGATCTCCGAGCACGTAACCATTCCACCACTATGTCTTGGTAAAATCATGTCGATTTAGTTTGTTTTTATTCAGATTACTTCTCCCCATTTCTTATTCATTACTTTTCGTAATTTTTTTTTTAAATATGCACGAAAGTAAAGGGAAACCACTTGCTTGCACCTTTCCTCCCGAGTAGCACCGCCTCTTTATCTCCATACATGACAGCTTGGCTCTATAAACAGTAGGAACAGCAAGAGATGAACTTTTGACACGTTCCAAGAAGACCCTCGTTTCTGAATGACACTTCAGTTGCTCTATAATTAGAACTAGAGTCTAGTCTTGAAAGTAAAGTGTATGCTGGGCTTGGTAAACCTCTACTGCTCAGTTTTTCAGTTAACTTTATGGAGAAAAAAACAACAACAATCGGAATGTGTGGCCGAGTGGCAGATAGCGCTGACGAGAGGGCTCACGCTCGAACCCAGATGTACACCGCTAACTTTTGACTCGAGCCGAGGTTATGTTTGCCGAGCGCAAAAAGGCATCAAGGAAATTTCCCATCTCGAAGCACATTACAATTGTTTTGCATGCATGATAAGTTAAGTAGATATACATGCATGATAAGCCAAGTGGGTTAATGGACAATGTTAAAGCCCATGCAATAAGTAGGCCTATGACGTTAAGTGGCATACAAATTATCACACAACAAACTTACATCCAAAATCTAATGGATACAAACTAATTTTCTTCCCCCAAAACATATACAATATGACACCACCAAGCCGAAATTTAGGTTGGCTATGTGTATCATTCTTTTTAGAGGTAAAATAAAATGAACATTTAAAACATTCAGCGCCAAAACGATCACGTCGCCAAAACAGCCGCGCCAAAACGACCACGTCGCCAAAAGAGCCGCGCCAAAACGACCACGTCGCCAAAAGAGCTGCGCCAAAACTATCAAGGCGCCAAAAACGTAACGTGTCGTCCCTGAGATGAACACCGATTTGGAACAGAGCTTTGATATGAAAGAAGCGCTTTACAAAGGCAATTTAAGGTCACAAATACTATTTTAATAGGACTTTTTTTGTTTGTATTTTTATTTATTTTTTTCAATAAAATTATAAAGAAATTAGGGAACAAAAGATTTTTATTTAACAATTTATTCATATCAAGTTCTAAAACTAGAAAGAAAGATTAAGCCTTTAAACCTGTTGGTATATGGAAAATCTATGTCTTGTGACTCAACCATATATGTACTTGTTCATTCAGGACATCTGACATAGTAACTCGCAACATTGTTAGATATCTGTTGTGTCTTTCCAATAGAAGTGCTTTTCAAACGCTCACTACTGACGTCATCCATAAACTACTAAGAAAAAAAAAACTTCGCTATTCCGTTAGTCAGCTAGGGGTCTGGGGCTTCACACATTCATTTCCCTTGGGTCTACAACGCACTATTTCTCCTACTTAGAATAGCTCTGATCAAATAAAGTTAAATTAATATGGCGGAGTGATATGACATCTCAAGAAGTAGTGCATGCACTTTTGCAATGATCATCCTTGTTTCCAGCTCTGTCTCATGTGTTGGCCTAGTGGGCCTGTTTTGTTTACGAAAAAAATAAAACCAGCAAAAGAAAGATGGTACGTGAAGTTGGACGGGTCGATTCTACAATTCATTTGGCGTCGACGTAAACAGCTATTAAAGTCGATCTTTGTTTCCAGTCGACTTTCGCGACACAAGAACGAAAGGTCTAACTTAAAACGTGAAACGACGTCTTTGTATTTCATGTGAGGGATGTTTAGGGGCTACAACCGGCACCTTCGCCTAAGCGCTAATGCTAACACGCAGTCAGACCCTGGTTACGATCAGAAACAATGGTCGCTGACCTACTACGTCACGAACCAGTCTTACGGCCTGGGCTCACGTAGGTCACGCTAAAACCTGCTTGGCTACCTATCAAGGGGACTCAAGTTGGAATCCCGACACGAACTGAGTTGTGGTTACTGAGTTCCTAAAGGAGGCACGGTAACCTCCCAGAGACTCACCCTCCGTACAGTCCACAAATAAGATTAGACCAACGCGCACTGAGTAGGCTATGGCGTGAAAAATGCGCTGTAGAAAAAAATACTTTAATATAATAATGAATATTAATTTATTAAACTTTGGCAATTATGTTGTATTTACTTGATTAATGTACAGATTTATAACTGGAATGCGAATTCAGCCACTATTTTGTCTCTGAACCAACAAAAAAAAAGACGAAAAGGGGGTTGGCGTGCCCTTCAGTTTGAGAAACACTGAATAGGAAAAGAAAAATGTACTGTTACGATTTTCTCTCTTAATATCAAAGATCAAACTAGGCAGATGTTATAAAACTAATAGCAACAGGTTCTTTTCATTCCCTCGGGTTCAATGGATAACTCTGTCATCTTGTCTAGCGACTTAATTGTAGCCTTGAACTAATACGTAGCCGTCTGCCTAAAGGTTAGGGTTGAAAGAGACTTTGAAACGTTTGTCATTCAGTGAGAAAAGCGACAGTGTAAAGCTGTCACTCTATTGGATTACGTGGTCACATGGCTTATTAAGTTGACATAACCTTGACCTTCACAGTAGCAACTATCGATTTGTGGGTACGTCAGACTTATGTGTATTCTCAAAGGTAGCTTACAGTTGAAACGTTCGGATCTTTAACATTTTTTACATAACATTTCATGTTTTAAATAGTCGGCTACTGAATCAAATACAGAGAGACACAGCCCTAGATAAGTAGGGAAAAATATTTGATTTTTTTGTAAAAAAAAAAGTCAAGACTATACCATTAGAAAAGAAACTATTGAAAGTATGTCTTGTGTATGTGTCAGGTGTTTTCTTTTAAGGCCATAAAGGGTTATGATATGATATTTTTTTTATATCTGAAAGCGTTTTAAAACTTTTTTTTGTTTACAATACCCAGCTGATTTTGAGTCATGATTTAAATGACAAATACGACATTCTACCAGACAGGCGCGGATGACGAAAATAAAACTAAAATCAACTTCCGGCAGACAACGTCTTTGTCTTCGTGTTGTAGGGCAAAATATTTAGTCCACGTATCCATGTTCAATAGTGCAATCTGTAGCAGTCTTTGACATCAATAACGAACTGGAATGGAACATTTGTATTAACTCTTTCTCTCCTAACTGACGATACCAGCGTTGATTCCACCAGAAGACCAGAATGTGGTAAATAATTACGGAGAGAAAGAGTTAAAGACCTAACATAAATAACAAACTGTAATATAACATTTGTATTAAAGACCTAACATCAATATCAAATAGTGAAGTTATATTTGTATAAAAAACCTAACATTAATAAGTATTTGTAAAGTGAAAAAAAAATCGTGTTTGTTACATAAATTTTGTTCGCACAATCTGATCAAATTTGGGAGAAATACTTTTTTCTTTTTAGTCACATTTTTTTTGATCTTGTTAATCAGAAATACATGACAGCTATAGCAGACTTTAGTTAATTTAAACTGTATGTAAATGTCTACAATGAATGATTTTTTCCCCCAGGGCTTCACTAAGATCTACCAACAGTTTTTCCCGTTCGGTGACCCGAGCAAGTTCGCCAACTTTGTTTTCAATGTGTTTGATGAGAATAAGGTCAGTGTCCTTTCTGATCTTTAAGTAGATGACCATTGAAAAAAAAGGTCATTACATTTTCTATTTTTATTACTAGACGAACAGTGACCTAGTGGAAAAAAAGTTCATTACATTGTCTTATTTATTACTAGATTATCAGTGGCCTAGTGGAAAAAGGGTCATTATATTGCCTTATTTATTACTAGAGGATCAGTGACCTCGTGAAAAAGGTCATTACATTGTCTTATTACTAGATGATCAGTGATCTAGGATGATACAGGAAAATAAGATTAGTATGTTGTCTGATTCTTTAGTTGAGGATCAGTGGTCCAGGAAAATCGGGATAGTATTCTGTTTGATTTATTAGAAATCGATCAGCGATCCACGAGTGTGCGGTCAGTCTGCTGTTCGATGTTGCTTGAATCATTGGTAGACCTATAGGAAAACAAGGTCTATGTTTAGTCAGATTCATTAGTAGATAATTAGTGACCAGAAAAAATAAGGTCAGTAGGCTGTTCAATTCATTAGCGAACAGAAAATAAGGTCTATTAATGCTTTCTTATTCACCACTATTTGATCAATGATTCTGGAAACATAAGCCTAGATGTTTTAGAGTGCATTTTTGTTAAAAGAAGAAACTGTTATTATAATTATACACTGATCTTGAAATGAATTGATTTTTTTCAAAGTTTTAACTAATATAATGTAATTAATATTACTAATTTAAATAGACCTAAAAAACTAAACATAGATACAATCTTTAAAGAGCTTACTTTGGTCATATACTGACCAAGGAAAGTAAAAACAGACACACACACACAAACTTACAACACGAAAACTTGTTACAGAGTAATAAGGTCAAGGTCATAAATCAAACAGC
Organism: Biomphalaria glabrata; assembly: GCF_947242115.1. Lineage (NCBI taxonomy): Eukaryota > Metazoa > Mollusca > Gastropoda > Planorbidae > Biomphalaria > Biomphalaria glabrata. Next base: position 11,630,285 of record NC_074719.1, read on the forward strand.
AGAAGATACGTATTAAATTTCGTGAGTTGCTCCCGCTTGGCTAAACTGCAGTCAATAGTCTTCACTGATGTGGAAAACACGTGAGCTCTATAATATCAGGGTAGCATTGGTAGCGAGAGACTATTTGGTGCTTCGACGTTTTTAAGTGCAAACACATTTTTAAATAAGGCAAGTGGGGAATTTCGCTCTGATTTATGACGCGTAAATTGAGCAGACGACATTAAATAAAGTTTTGTTTTGTTAAGTGTAAGCCTAAATGAAATGTTGGCCGCTGTAAAGTAAAGAAATAATAATATTTACTTTTATTTTTTTTTACCAAATGTTCGTCTGTGCGTATCTTGTCAGATAAATATTTGCCTTTTTTTTCTTTTGTAAGTTCTATGTCTATGTTTTATTTCAGGATGGGTTTATATCATTTAGTGAATTTTTACAAGCTCTGTCTGTGACGTCAAGAGGAACGGTAGAAGAAAAATTAAAATGTAGGTCACTCTGTGCTGTTGCAGTCATTTTTTTTTGTTGTTTCTGTAGATGTTGCTGTAGCACTTGTGTGTGTGTGTGAATGCTATTGTCTTCTCTTTTTATCATTTTGCTCTTGTAGACCGAGGCTACATCTGGGGGTATGTCCTATAAAGTTGTAATAGAACATTCGTTTGAAGTGAAATGCAGCACTCATCCTTCATCTTTAAAGAAGACAACGTCTAACGTTCTTATAGTTTATTTATTGTATTAGAGTCAAACATTTGGGCTTTGTAAAGCATGTTTCAATATTATTTCTGCAGAGGCTTTCAGTCTGTATGACCTTGACATATCTCCACAGGAGTCTTCATTCTGTATGACCTTGACATATATCTATATCTTCACAGGGGGCTTCCGTCTGTATGACCTTGGCATATTATATCTCCACAGGGAGGCTTCCGTCTGTATGACCTTGGCATATTATATCTCCACAGGGGGCTTCCGTCTGTATGACTTTGGCATATTATATCTCCACATGGGGCTTCCGTCTATATGACCGTGACATATTAAATCTCCAATGGGGGCTTCCGTCTTTATAACATTGACATATCTCCTCAAGGGGCTTCCGTCTATATGATCTTGACATCTCTCTATATCTCCACAGGGGCCTTCCGTCTGTATGACCTTGACAATGACGGATATATAACAAGAGAAGAGCTCTTAGACATCGTGGATGCTATTTATAGAATGGTGGTAAGTGCAATTAACAATAAATTCCATTAAATGTTGACAGAAACAGTAAAACATTTTCTTTTAAAACAACTCTAAATGATGTTTTTATTTTTATAATACCAACTAGTAAAACTTTTTTTTTATTATTAAGAAATTTTTAAAAAGTCATTTTTAGTCCAACTATATCGTTGTGCTGCGAGGTACATAAACTATTTTGTATCGTTTGTTATTTAGGGAGAGTCTGTTACATTACCAGAGGAAGAGAACACTCCAGAAAAAAGAGTCAATAGAATATTTCAAGTCATGGATAAGGTCAGATTTGGATCTACTTTAGATGTTTTAAATTATCTTTATCCATTGTATTTCAACTGAAATGATCCTTTTAAAAACAAAAGTTTATTTTTGTACTTTTTAAAATATTTTACTATTTTTGTCATTTTCCGACCTTATGGCGTCATCCTTCTGTAGATGTACACTTTGCATTTAGTGTATATTTTGTACTAGACTTATTTCCATCTTGTCTAGGTCTGTAGGAATACAAAATTTATTGCACAACTTTTACTTCCTCTCAATAATCCTTCTAACAAACATAATGTACACATTATCATAGCAGCACTTGGTAGTCTACCTAGCACGATAAGATCAATACGTCAATATTCTGTTTGCTTCGCTAAATTTAATATAAAAGAGTTTATCTTAAATGTCAGGGTCTGGTCCTAGGCCACTGCAACCTATGCGGCCGCAGTGGGTCCCGCGCTAATTCTAGGTGTAAATGATTAAATTAAACCATTATAACTTATAATGGGGTTTCCGAGGCCTCCTGATTTACCAGAAGCTCATGAAATATCCTAAAATTATTAAAATCTCCCGAAAACCCATAAAAATCTCATGAAAAATAGACAAAATTGTCACCTTTAAGGCATATTCTACCAAATACCGCCAAAACCCTGGTAGAAATTTTAGCTTATCTGTCCACTATGAAAGGTACACTGCTTTCCCAAACTATTTTGTTGCGGAGTAGGCCCTTATTTCTTTTTAATATCCGTAACTCTGGCATCTTGTGAAAGAAGCTTCTCTCGCCTCAAACTAATCTAGAATTACTTGAGGTCAACAATTCACGAAAACACAAATTCGTGTTATTGAGCGTGATCAATGTATGAAACAGAACTTAATGATATAGCCTGCTGTATGACTCCGCTGCATACAAAGCTCGTAAAATTTGATCATGATTATGTGCTTAGTAGAGAATGAATAACAGATAAGGACGAATTCATTTTCTAATACAAAATCTTATTTTCACTAATTATCCTTATACCTACCCATAGTGGGCCCCGCGGAATTCGTTTCGCATAGGGTTCCGCACTTGTTAGGGCCGGCCCTGTTAAATGTTAATTATCATCCATCCATCCTAGTGGCGCTACAGCCTATGGAGGTCTACAGCTATGGAGGTCCCTGGCCTGCTTTAGCACATCTCTCCATTCTGATCTATCCTGGACTTTACGTCTCCATGCCCGGACTTTTAGTTGTAGTTGTAGATCTGCCTCTACGTCATCAAGCCACAGTACTCGTGGTCTGACTTTGGGGCGCCTGCCTTTTGGGTTTTGCCGGTGAACAATCTTGGCTCGTCTGTTCTCTGGCATTCTTTCGACCAGCCCAACGTAATCTGTTCCTTTTTATTTCCGTCAATATGAAGGGTGTCTTCGTATAGCTGGTATATTTCTTCTTTGGTGCGAATCCTCCATCCTGTTTCCTCATGTATGGCACCATACATTTTTCTGAGGATTTTTCTTTCCCAAGTGTTTAGCAGATTTTCTGAGTCCAGTTTAAAAATCAAATTTAATTAAAAAAATATAAATACAAAAACAAAATTGTGTGTTTTTTTTCACTAAGCTTCCTGCGTCTTTTGAAATAAACTTTATTATCAGCAGAGAAGTCCCATGTTAATTGAACAACGATTGGCAATAAGTTGAAAGACGGTTTACATTTGTATAGAAATAGTCAAGTCCGATAGATATAACAACAACCGACAACTTTTTTTTTCCTCGCAAATGTTTGATTTTATGTTAGTCTTGTTGTTCAGCTTTATAAAAAATGCTTTTATATCGAAACTTTCATGCTTATAGCATGCTCATAGCGCTATGGTCCAATCTCATTTGTGAACCAGTTGTTGAGGGGGGGGGGAGGTATCTGGGAGAAGGTTTTCCATGCCGCCTTTAGGCGCTCAGTAAACACAACCCTGGTCGAGTCAGAAGTGGAAACCTAAAGACCTCCTTGATAGGTAGCCAAGCTAAGCCCAAGCGTACTTAGCCTCTCGGACACACATCCCACATCTTTTTAACAAATAAATATGTATGCTTTGTTTCCATTCTTTTAAGATGTTATTATCTATTTATTCCATTAACTATTTATATCATCAGAATAAAGACGACCAATTGACGTTTGAAGAGTTCCTGGAAGGTTCTAAAGAAGATCCAACAATTATACAGGCCTTGACATTGTGTGACTCGGGGCAAGCCTAGATGACTTTTCAATATGGATGTTTAGTTTGGCCTTACTTTCTCAAATCTTTTCAAAGTCATTTTTTTAAATCCCATCATCTAGTCCCTTTTGCCCCTCAGATACAAACAAACAAACAAATGAAATCCTTCATTTTGATTGGTTAATTTGAACTAACTGCGTGTTGATTGGTTAATCTTCTCCACACTATGTTTTCTATAATGTCAATGCATACATGGCGATATGTTTTATTTTACATACATGTTGATGTCATTTTTTTTTAATTATGGAGCTCAACTGTTGCCAATTATGTGTGGATTTTAATTTAGATGTGTTTGAATTTTTTAACGTTCTTTATAATGCTTTGAGAGTCTGTTAAAAAAAAAAGTAGCTCTGGTTAACTTAGCGACTTTGCCAAACAAAAAATCTATTTTTAAAAATGTGACTAAAGGGCTGCCACCTAGTTGTGCAGACGGTGGATTTGTTTTACCCTGTCCCGGAAGTTGCCAAAAGAGAAAGAAATTTATTTCCCTTGAGCTTTTCTACAAGTCTTAAAATCACTTTGCCGTCTTGTCCAGCTTTACAGGGCAAGATGGGCTTCACAGCAAGTCATTAAGTAATGAAATAGATTGTCTGGACTTGGCAAAACTGTTCTAATTAAACGGGCATTGTGTTGCGGAACCGAGGAAAGTCGCCGAGTGGCTATGAGCATCACCTATGTGTAAAGGCTTGTCTAAACTGGACACTAAACTAATATCTCTATTCAAACGTAACTTACAAGTTAGTTTATGTTTTTGTGCTGTTGGAAATTGTGAAAAATACGACAAAGGGCAGCAACCAGCTGATTTAAGACTTTTGCAAAATTCTATAGTTAGCGAACCTAGGGAATACATTTTCCTTTATATCAGACTGTCACATAGGTCCTAGAACAAAAACATGGTAAATACCGGTATTCAATATTGGTGCAGTCAAGCACACGTTTTTATCTAAGCGACCTAATTTAAAAGATAAATAATATCAAGTGGTCTGATTAATGAATATGTATGATACTGAAGCAATGCACGCCATATCGGAGGAAATATCGGGTAAAACAAGTGTCCCCATTCGTCATATGTATTTAGAGGTTAAATAAAGCAGACAGCATAATTTTATCCTTACATATATAAACAAATATTTATACATCAAACCTTTAAAAGTTGTTTTTGTTTTGCATTTTGAAATTGAAAAAGAATGCAATTTTTTTTTGGATAAACAAATAAAAATACTTCTATGTGAATTGTAAAAGAAAGGTAAATGTTTTAAAATCAAGCATGTATATCATAAAAATAGAAATCAACCAAGCTAAATTGTTTCGTATGTCTGCGAGCTTGTTTTTAATATCTAAACATTCGCTTGATTATAAAATGTAAAATAATCAAAGAAATGGTGACATCTTTTCCTCTGATGCAAGAGAGATTGTTAGTACGAAAGTTTTAAGTAAACAAAAAAATGTCTAGTTTGTATTCTCCTTACCTGAGATCAAGTTATGAAAATAATTTTACAAATATCTTTTCTTTAAAATTATTTTCTAAATTTGAAATATCTAAATGATTTTTTTTTCGATATTTTTAATAATGTCACACAGTTGGGATAATAACTTAAAGGGAAACTCCGATGTTTTTGACAATTTTCGATATAATATGTGTTTTAATGTGCAGATAATATAACCTCACATGATATATCTTGAATAATAACTTAGTAATTGATAGCAATTTCTCAGCGCATCCGAAACGGTCAGATTTTTACCGGGTTTGTATGTGACCTCACACAAACCTATTAATGTAATCTGTTGACTTACTGTATAACGGAAAACCATACAGTAAAGTTTACAGGTTGTGACGTTGCAGGTCAGTGTTGAGGCCTTCTATAACGATGGTCTCCACTCCCCACCCACAACAAACACTGTCGCTTGGTTGTCTTGTCATGACCGACTACACGTAGTCTAGGCTAGCCTTACACTGACCAGTTTCTTAGAATCAGTCAGACACATGATCTTTTTACTTTTTGGGACACGGAGGGATGGGGATGATTTATATACTTGTACCAGTGACTATCATAGCCATGGACTAGGCCGTCACTTAGCCTAACAGACACTGTAAGAATGAAGCAATACGATTGGTTTGATCTAGATTCGCTCGCTTTCAGTATTTTTGAGGGCAGTGACGAAAAAACACAATCTCAAAGAACCTCGTTTTTGGGGGGGGGGGGGGGGGGGATTTTTTAAAAAGAATTTACTGTCTAATTTATTAAATATAAATGTTTCTGAACATTTCAATAAAAAGTGGTAAAATATTTACTTTTTTTCGCATAATTTCAATGATTATAAATCGAATTTAAAAAAAAAACATCGGAGTTTCCCTTTAACCACTAAAAGTTACTTGTAGCTGTTGAAATGAAGAAAACTTTTGAAACAATGAAAAAAGTGTCATATATACACTCAAGAACTATAATTATTGAGTGTGAAACTGTGTTTGCCAATCATATTTGAACAATTTAATTCTGCGGTATGAAAGATATGATTGCAATTGTTTTGTCATTTGTAAGATTTGAAATGCTTTTTTAAAAACGCGTTGTATTTTCATAATTTTAATGTTTTGTTTTGTATCCTCCTGTATTCAACAAATATTTTTAATGTTTGTACTATTGAAACTATTGCGTTCACTTTCTGATTCAATTGAATAAAATGTCAATAACAAAGGAAATGTTTGTTTCTTATTTGTTTCTTGTTCATTTTTTTGTTCAGATCACATTTGATATTGGGGGTGTGTTCATTTCATCCTTGAAAGGTGGAACTGGTTAATATTTGGGAAGTTGTCAAGAGTTATAATTAATTAGTTGTTGTTTTTTCACCACATAATATTGTTATGCAAGCACTCAGATAAAGTTTGATGTCGATGGTGAGAGCACTTTTTGAATGTATCAAATCTCACATGGAAACGTCGTTTTTTAAAAACTAAAACTATATTTATGTAGATTTTGTTTCGGAATAAATATAATTCTAGTTTTAAATAGTTGTATGTTCACACTGTGATACAAACGAGGGAGTTTTATTTTTTGCTTTTCATCACAAATGTGTCTGACAAGCGCTTGGCATCCGAAGCGGGGGTCTCGGGTTCGAATCCTGATGAAGACTGAGTATTTTAATCTCGGGATCCATGGGCGCTTCTAAGTTCACCCAGCTCTAATTATTGACATTAGTTGGGGAAAAGAAAAGGCGATTGGCTGTTGTGCTAGAAAAATGACACACTCGTTAACCGTAGGCTACAAAACTATAGCTGCCCCGTGTTACAATATTTTCTTAAAAATTTACTAATTTCGAAAGGTAGAAATTAACAGGAACTAATGAATCATCAAATGTTATCTTCAGATATTTCTCTTATTTTAGAAGTCATGGTTAAGATACGGTTGTGTTTTGGATGTGAATACGTGGGATTCGGGTTAGAATGAAAGTAGTCATACATTTATATAAGAAACCAAGACTTTAATAAGGATATATGAACATCTAAAACATTAGTTACAGTAACTTACAACTAAATAGCTTATCCAGAATAAATAAATAAATATATAAATATATATATATATATATTCGTAATCAATAAATATTTTAAAACTATTTTTTAATCTGCCTGTTTCTATCGAAGATAAATATATTTCACATCACCATCGTGGTTCTAGATTGTTGTTGTTTTTTTTAAATTAATATTTCAGTTCTGCTAACAAAGAAATTTACATTGTTAGATAAGATTTTTCGAAGTGAACTTTTGGTAGAGAGTTCACTATAGAAATGGGTTATAAAACACACAACCTCTTCATGAGATAAACACAACTGATTCAAACAGCAGCATTGAAATGTTTAATTTCTCTTCAATAATATAGATCTATAGTTCAATAACATTTCACCTTTCTCTATACTTCCAGCAACATGTTGAAAATGAAAGTAACCAAAAGACTTTTTAAAATGTTATCTTGAAAATATCAACCCACTGAATTGATAGAAAGACTATAACTGTCACAGATACCATTATAGATTTATTTGTATATTTCACATTTAAAAGCTTATGTGTAAATAGAAATATAAACCCTTGACTGAGCCTCAGGAATTACCCCACAAATCTAGATCCTTGACAGCGCCTCAGGTTTTACCCGAGACGTAATTACGATGTTGCAAATCTATTGGTTGATTTGAAAATAAATAAAGACATTTTAGCGCCAGAGAATTGACGAGAGTAGAAAGAACGGCAGTCGATGAAAGAATTTCCTAGTAGACAGTCGCGTGTTCTATGAGCTCTGATTTAAAGCCTTTGTAATGTTATTTGTGCTTGTTGATCTGTAACTTGTACATAAGCTGTACTTACGTTTTATATTTAAATAAAGTTCCAGAGTTGTGTTTTAACAAAGAATCTTTTATTGTGAATCCTAGATCGTCATTTATTCAACTATTTTAATTCAAGCGAAATCCCCGGCACCACAACACACGTTGTGACATCTTGCACTCCGACTAATAAAAGTTTATGGACAACTTCTAACGAAATTTATTCAAGATCTAGGACCAATTTCTAAACTCTTTAAAGGAACTTCATTCTTATTTAACGGAGGACAGAATTTCTGTGTTTAACAGGTCAGTTGGTTATCGATAATTCTTTTATAAAGATTTTCGTTAGAGCTACGTCTAACTCACGAAATCTATTATTATATGTAATTGGCAAAAGGAATAAGACCAGTATACATAATAACTGGCAATATAAAAGACCAGTAAAGCAAATAACTGGCATTATAGTCATTATAAAGAAGACCAGTAAATAATCATTTGTCTGGCACAAAGTAAACAGAAGACCAGATTTAACCAACTGTTAAACCAGTAAAAAAAGTACTCGGCTCAATAGATCTATATATCGAAGCTTACGACTCCAGTAGTACTTCTACTGTAAAACAAAGTTATACTTCATAGCCAGTTACGGCATAACTAACATTGATTTGTTATATTCAAAACGTTACTATATTTCTACATTCCAAGTTGGTATATTTTTCAACATGTCTCCAAAGACAAGAACACAAAGATGGTTAGAATTATTTGACATAGCTAAAGAAAAACAAGTACCTAAACCAGATGAATGGGTTCATCGACAGGAAGAAAAAGAATATCAAGCAAAAGAACATTGTAACATGACTTTAACAACAGACATAATAGGTGAAGCCATAGCTTTAGCAGAAAAACTCAATATTCTTTCACATGAACGAGAAAGATGGTTTGATAATAAATTAGCTGAGATAGACAGAGAAGATGACAAAAGACGGCAAGAAGAACTAAAACGAGAATTATTAAAATTGAAAAATACCGAATTCAAAGCTGAACAAAAGAATGATGCAACATTAACAAGAATATACCAGAAAGCTCAATTAAGAGAGCGTACAGCATATCCCGAAGATGGATTTCTCAAGAAGTATATTTTCCGCAAGTACAATGTAATTGAACAAATATATGTACCACAGAAGTACAGACAACAAATAATCAAAGCCAAGCATGAGTTTTATGAAACCAAACATATGAGTGTAACAAGTACTAAGAAGAGAATTGCCAAAGAATATTATTGGCCTAGCTTGACCAAAGATGTCAAGAAATACATTAATAATTGTTCACATTGTCAACATGATTATTGTGAGAAGAAACAAACTCAAAAGAAAAGCAACATAACTAAAACAAAGAACAAAGAAGACTACATAGCCAGAATTGACAACAATGAATCTCTGCATCATGACTCAAGCAAATCTACAGGGACATCACTGACTACTACATGTCCATCCCTACCTGTTACTACATGTCCATCCCTACCTGTTACTACATGTCCATCCCTACCTGCTACTGGTTCTACATGTCCATCCCTACCTGACAATACAAGCCCATCCCTGCCAAGTACTTTCCCATCCCTAACCGCTGATGATGACTTCATACATCAAGACTTGAATAAGACTGCATCTGCATCAAATACTATGATATGCATTGAACATTTTTGCTACAATCAAGACAAGTCTCATGAACCAGAAACAGATACTTATATTCAATCAACTTTGGCTATACCAGACAAAAGAAAAACTGCATCTGCATCAAATACTATGATATGCATTGAACATTTTTGCTACAATCAAGACAAGTCTCATGAACCAGAAGCAGATACTTATATTCAATCAACTTTGGCTATACCAGAAAAAGAAAAACTATGCAACTTGACTCTAACACTCATACAAGTATTCCTCATTTGAAAGAATGTGAGTCAACTCAAGAAGCCATTACAACCAAGAACATTGAAAGTCAAAGAATAGTACATGAACACATGAAATCAAGATATTTTGCTCAAGGAGATCAAGTCAATTTACTGTTACCAGATTAGAGTAACAAGCTATTCTACAAATGGCAAGGTCCATTTACCATCACCAGAAAGATTTCCAACCTGCTTTATGAAATCAATGTCAACAAGGTTACCAGAGTATTTCATGTTCATATGTTTGAACATTACCATGAAACAGATAATGAAAACATCAAAGCAGAAGTTGATAATTTTACAAGCTTAGCAACTATTCCTGAGGAAGAAGAAGAAACATCATCAACACCCATTCCTGAGATAGATGTTTCATTACCAGCATCAAATCAAATTGACATTCCAAAGGTCATCACTCTGGATGATATATCAACATCAAATCAATTTGACATTCCCAAGGTCATCACTATGGATGACATAGCATTACAGAAAGTGAAGGACACTAAAGTGTTTACAGACCATGCAGATTTCTTTACCAGTGTTTCTGAAACATTTTCAGTCCTGCAATTTGAAAGCAACTCAGAGAGCAACAACATTGACAACACCAAGTTTCATCCTCCGTCCACTCAAAGGGCAACTTTTCTTCAGAAAGGAACAAATGAACTTCTTCAACATTGCTGTATTGGCCGATTGAACTCAGACATGTTCAGTCATTGCTCTATTGAACATTCTAATGCAAAGCATTCTGCTACCATTGTTCTACAGCGTCAAAGTTCATCAACCAGAAAATTGAGTTTTGGTTTCGGACAGTTCTTATTTTCACCAAACTCAAACGCGGTTCAATCAGACATTATCTGTGAGATCAATATGACATGGAGACAACAGCTTCATAAACGGAAAGACCTTTTCTTCAAGTTTAGAAAACGCGTACACACATCCATGACGGCAACTCAGAAGGGTTCTGAACTTCACACTTACATTTTATATATGTACTATACCATATTTAGTGTCACTTGATCCATTATCATTCATACTCGTCAAGGAAGAACATTATCCAGTTATATTTAATTAATTAATTAATTTGTCTACTCATTTTTCACAGGAGTTCTATATCAGATTATGTTACATTTTTTTCAGCACCAAGCAACCCACTGAGGAAGGTCACTCATTCAAGATACTTTGTTTATTATGTTTCAGCATCTTTGCATATGACATGCATCAGACATTTTAATTTTTAAATCATGAGCATTTTATTTCAGGTATTTTATTTCAGGTATATTATTATTGCATATATCCTATTATAATAGTACAGATACATGACTTATAATTGAAATTCTTCATTGCTTCACACATATTAAGACTTGTATTACATTTAGTATCATTATTCAGAAGATTGTCATGTATACATCAATTTTTTCTATGTCAATTTTTCATATGCAATATATTTTTCCATGTACACATTTTCACATTAGTACTAACCAAATGAGTTATAATGTCATAATTATTTTTTATATTTCAAAATGATGACATTTTATATGTATTATTTTAACGCATTTTTTTTACCATACAAATGCTAAATGGAGGGGGGGGGTAATATGTCACAGATGCCATTATAGATTTATTTGTATATTTCACATTTAAAAGCTTATGTGTAAATAGAAATATAAACCCTTGACTGAGCATCAGGAATTACCCCACAAATCTAGATCCTTGACAGCGCCTCAGGTTTTACCCGAGACGTAATTACGATGTTGCAAATCTATTGGTTGATTTGAAAATAAAGACATTTTAGCGCCAGAGAATTGACGAGAGTAGAAAGAACGGCAGTCGATGAAAGAATTTCATAGTAGACAGTCGCGTGTTCTATGAGCTCTGATTTAAAGCCTTTGTAATGTTATTTGTGCTTGTTGATCTGTAACTTGTACATAAGCTGTACTTACGTTTTATATTTAAATAAAGTTCCAGAGTTGTGTTTTAACAAAGAATCTTTTATTGTGAATCCTAGATCGTCATTTATTCAACTATTTTAATTCAAGCGAAATCCCCGGCACCACAACTCACGTTGTGACAATAACTATAACTAAAAATTGAACATGTTTATTTGTATAAATGTAATGATTAATATTTAAAACTAAGAATGAAGGTCATGAAGAAGTAACAAGACATAGAGTTTGACACATCCAAAGTTCATAGAAATAAGTGTTACAGTCTAATATGGTATTAAAAAATTTGTGGAAAGAAAATTACTATGTTAATTCGTTCTTCTAGCCCCCCCCCCCCTTTTATGCTAAGATCAAATGAAATCTATCCAGTCTTTGTTTTTCTTAAACTTAAAAGTCATTTTGAGGTAGTAAATAACTTCGAGACAAAATTACATTTATTTAAATATATCTTTCTCAGAAAATATTGGAAATCAGTTCAAAAAATTATATTTCTCTAACGAAAAAAAAAAATTAAATTTGGTATGGCTCTTTCTCTAAAATTATATCAATTAAAAATCCGAGCTAACTCCAGAATAATTTATTTTAGATTTCAAACTTCCTGAATGTAAACATTGATTTAAGCCCCACCACCCTCTATACCCCAGACAGAACACTGCGGCACCACTACTTCCAGGACATGTACATGTTGTGTAAGTGAATTTATACCTGTCTTCATCTACCTGTATTTTATCTTTCCACCGACCAACACTGACCTGTTTAGAACATCCGTGAGGATGTGCAACAAGAAAGGTCAACCTTTGCTCATCTCTAGATTTGCTATATTTGTTCCAGACTTTTTCCCAGATATCTTTGCAATGGAGACACAACTCATTTAGTTTTCTACCTACATTTTGGTCACAAGTAACTGATTTCATTGGACACGTGTCATGTTCAATGTTAACATTATAAACTCTGACTTTATCAAGATTGACCACTGGACTATCATTTCTATCGTAGAAAAGTCTTAAGGTCGTTTGCGATGCTTCAATATCATCAAACACGACATGTGCTGCTGCTTCAACATCAAACTCCCACCACACATTGCTTGGTGATTCTGAAGCTTCACATTTTCTACACCAACATTTAGTGTACCCCCAGTGTGTACTTCCGCTTGTACTGAGTCCATCTTGGTACTGACTTACTCTCCACACTCTGCCACTTCCTATCCTCAAGTTACTTCTGTTCATCATATTGTAAAATGGATATGGTTGAGTTGTCTCTGGCCAAAACTCTGGTCTGTCTGGACTGGCTATAGTTACACCAACTCTAACTGTTAGGTCAGCTGTAACTTTGATAAGCTCATACAAATCATCGTCTTGATTACCCTCGGGTAAATGTTTCATTGTGAATGTATCAATAGGTATAAACTGTGTATGACCTGGATTCTTTCTACAGCCAACAAGATATTTGTGTAGATCAGCTTCTGATTCTCCAACTGAAAATAAAATTAATCATAATGAAAATAATTTCAAATCCAAAATATAGCTAATTGTTAACAAATCCTAGTTAAACTCCCACTGTTCCCCATTTATTTTTTAACTGCTAGTTTGTTGTTGCAGTGCAATGGGGTACTGGTGATGTCAGCATTTGGAGCTCATGAGCCGCCGTCAAATGATCCGCTTTATAAAATTTTAGAAATAATAACAAATGCAGTATTTCCTGTGGCTACGCAGCTGTGACCTACATAATTTGCCATAATTAAAGCACAACCATTGTCCGCCAGTGGTCGAATAAGATTTTCTTGTCGCCGTCTGTGTCTGTCATCGGATTTTCTTTTGGTCTGAAATGTGTATGCCGCGGCCTTTGTGAGTGACCTCCAGCTGTCTCGTTCTCAAGCCGCATGCAACCAGCTGCTCTCTTCTATGCCTAAGCTCGTCTTTGAAACGTTTCCGTAGGGTGCCTCTGTTACGTCGACCAGAGAAAACGACTCCCTTTGGCATACGTTCGTCTCCCATATGGAATAAGTGCCCTGTCCAGCTGCCGGACCATAAGAAGTCCCTCTATACTGTCATAACGGCGTTCGCAAGGACATCGCTGTTTGAAGTACTTTCTTGCCACTGTATGTCCATGATGGAGTGCAATCATCTTTGGTGAAAACGCTCAAGAAGTCTTAGTTGCTTTCTGTATAGTACCCATGTCTCAGATCCACATAGAAGGGTTGAGAGAACCACTGCCTGATAGACAATAATTTTTGTAGGCAGGCGGAGAGATTTATTCCGCCAAACTCGCGTCTGAAGGCGTCCAAAAGCACTACTGGCCCTAGTCAGACTGTTATCAACTTTACTTGAAAGTGAGACGTCATTTAATACTATACTACCCAGATATGTGAAGTGGTCTACCACGTTAAGGGGCTGTCTTTTTACGGTGATCTTTGGGGCTGAGTAGGTTTTATTGGGTGTCTTCAGGAACATGACTTGTTTTCTCGAGGTTTATAAAAAAAACCGAAAGAGGCAGCAGCGTATGCAAATTTATTGTAACTCACTATCAAAAGTTATTTACAAAGTACAGTGGTGGGAGCACGAAGAAAGGGTCGTCCAAAGAAAAGCTAGCTGGATAACATAAAAGAAGGGACCGGCCTCTCTCTTGATATCCTGCTAAGAACAGCTGCTGACAGGGATAAGTGGCGGGAGTTGGTTACGTGGACTGTCACAGCACCTCATAGGACGAAAGTCAAGGGACATATGAGAGAGATGAGGTAACAGTGAAAGGAAACGTTTCTCGATATTCAACGAGATTATCTGCATACTCAGTCTCCACTTCAATTAGGCATACTTTAAATTGGCGATGGAAAAGAGTTTTAGCCACAATGGAGTGGATAATCTTAACTTTCAGTTCCATAACTTTGTAAATTTCTTCAAGAAATGCGCACATAGTACTTTATAATAATAAAACTATTGGTTAGTATCTCCTGATTAATTTTGTTTTTAATATTGATAAACACATTTTTGCACCTGTTGTCGCACCTATTGAATTAGTTGCTTGGTAAAAATGTTCACATTTTAATAGCGCCGATTTCATCTGTAAGTGATGACGTCATTCGTGCTATTTTATTTTTCTTGTGGACTAGCTGATCTCCCCTTGTTGCTTCGTCATAATTTTTTATGACGTAGACTTTCGTCGTAGTTCGTCTGGTGCATTCACGCCATTTGGCTAGACTGAAGAAGGCTGCATCTTCTCAGCTATTGAATTTCTCCTTGTGCTCATGGTACTGGATAGCCTTATCGTTTGCCTTGGATATATTCTTAAAGGATTATCTTGACCCCTGTTTAGGGTGAGTTTAATTCATATTGTATAGTTTTTTATTTGGATTCGATCGTATTCGTATTTTGTAATTAGACTAGAAGATTAGAAGAATCTGTTCTTTATCTTTCTATAGGGGTTCAGTCTTTGGTTTCAGTGGTGAAATGGCAAGTCTCAGTTCTAGGTTACAGGACTGAGGTTTTCATCTCAGGTTTTCTGTCTGATGTTTCAAGTTTGATTTACGAGTCTGAGGTTCCAGATTCCAGATTGCGGATTGTTATATTCAGACCTGGTGGTGTTTTGTGAAGTTGTGAGCTATAAACTTTTATTTGTGGATCGTCAGTGAACAGTATCTTGGCTGGAATAGAGATCTACGTGTATTGCCAGTTGTTGTCTTGTTGTGAACAATATAACTGAACCTTATAAGTTAAGGCAAATTAGTCTTGTTTATTCTTAAATACTAATTAAGTATTTACTAGAATCTACTATTAGTATTGAATTTTCATACCATACTATATGTACTGATATTTCTTTATCATAATTGTTGATCATATATCATGTTCATTGTAGAAAATATCATTAGATTAAATTCATATTTTAATTTAAATCATCATACACATCGTTTATTAGTCTATGTACAAGTGGGTGTGTATGGTGTGACTATCAGGCTGAACTTGGGCCTAAAATATTACAAATTAAAGTAATATAACACACACATTTGCAATTCCAATTGTTTTTAATAACTAAACATATTAATACTGAATAATTTCATGCAAACAAAGACCTGACACATGTCATACTTTACGTTTCGTCTGTTGAAATAGAGATTTTTTTCATATGAAATTTAATGTCGCACTGAAGCACTCAAAATTACAACATTGGCTATATCTACTCATTGCGTTTATCTTTTGAGTAACAACAATTCCAAGGATTCTTCTTCTGGGAGATTAGTCACGTACGAATGTTTTGCGCCTTCCCTGCGTGGTCGTTTTCCTGTTCACCCGATCGAATCAAAGAAAAACAATAATTTCATTTAACAGTTTTTTTTTTGCCTAATTTACATAAGTTTTGTTTGTCGATTTAATGGCTTATGACTATTGTTTATTTCGACAAATGTGCCTCTTCTCTGTAGGATTGCTTCTCAAAAATGTTTAGTAGTCTCTTACAAAGCAAGTTGATTAATAATATTCTATGCCTGCACTAAACAATTAGTGAAAGAGCCGCAGCCAAATAGTCAAAGAGCCTCATGCAGCTTGTGAGCCTGATTTTACATGCCAAATTCAATTTTTATATTATTATACTTTCAAAATTATAACGGTCAAACCAGAGCCAAGTGCGTAACTGTCGAACCAAAAGAAGTCCCTCTATACTGTCCATACCGGCGAACATCGCTGTTCGTAGTGCGGTCTTGCAACCATATGTCCATGATGGAGTGCAAGCATCTTTGGTGAAAGCGTTCTAGAAGTCTTAGTTGCTTTCTGTATAGTACCCATGTCTCTGATCCATATAGAAGAGTTGAGAGAACCACTGTTTGGAAGACAATAAAATTTTGTAGATTTATTCCGCCAATTCATTCCTTGAGGCATCCAAAAGCACTATTGGCCCTGGCCGGACGGTCATCAACTTCCCTTGAAAACGATGCGTCATTCGATACCATGCTTCCTAGATATGTGAAGCTGTCTACCACGTTAATGGGATGTCCATTTATGTGTATCTTTGGGGCTGAGGAGGTTTTATTATGTGAATTCTGGAACATGACCTGTTTTGTTGTTGTTTTTTTAGTTTATAGATAAAACGAAAGAAGCTGCAGCGTATGCGAATTCGTTGACTGCTCCGACTTGTTTGTCCAAAAATTAATTTAATGAGAATACTTCTTTAGAATACTAACACAATGTTTTTACATCTTTCTGCCATTTTATTTTGTTAATAGTAAAAAAGTTCATGTTTTACCCCAAAAAAATCGCATCACTTGATGTTTCATATTAAGGCTTTATGAATATATATTGTAATATTAATGTCTGAACGTAACCATTTGAGAAGTTAAACTGCAAAGACTTTTTTCCAAGCCAAAAAAAGCCAATACTATTAGGCACAAGATGCAGTGTAAACGACTCGACGTGAGCTGTGGTTTTCTAGACTAAATCTTATCTTATGAAGTACATTAAATACAGAGGTTACTTCAAAAAAAAAGAAGATGATTACGTCCTACGCGTGTTTTGTATGGGGACTTAAAAGACTTTCCATTCTAATCGCCATGCACATTGACATTTAGAACTTAAAGAACACAAAAGCAGATCTTTGGATTGGGAGTCTTAACTCGATCGCTTATTTTTGCCATTACAAAAATGTTTCCAAAATAAGTAAATATCTTTCCTCAACAAATTATTCAACCGAGCGAGGCTTGGTATCCTGGTCATGGGCGACCGCATGGGGGTGCAAGAGGGTGCACTTGCACCACCTTGGATTCTGGGAAGCCAAATTCTAACCATTTTTTGGACCATCAGATCAATAAAAATCTAATTAACAACTAAACAAGTAGTGCTTCCACTGGTGACTGAAGTACAGTTGTAGTAGACTAGCCTAGGCTTATCAGGAATTGATGGCTGACCATGTACGTGCACCCCTCTGAATTCTGAGTAACCAACTTTTAGCCAGATTTTTAACACCTTCAAATCAGTTAACTTCTACTAGGAAGCAACTTAACATGTAGTGCTTCCACTGAAATGAAGCTAATAAGGAAAAAATTATTATTGTAATACACTAGAAGAGGCTCATCTGTAGTTCATATCCGACATGTGCGCTTTATTATAGGCTTCAATATTCTATAGCGTGTTAGTCGTGACGATTTGTTTTCACTTGCACACTATTAGAGTTTTCATCATATTTAGTAAAGGCTTAGAATATGATAAAAGTTGGTTGTTGTTTTTTTGTCATCGGGGATAAATTCTTGCCAGCTGTCTTTCGATTTGATATAAGTAAACGTTTCTTTGAACAAGAGTGAAGAGTGCAGTCCTCTTGGTAAATGTATTTACTTCTTGTGGAGTTGCGGTCATTGTTAGCGCTTAATAAAATAGCAGGTTAAACACGTCCACCAGTTTAGGATAGAAGAGATATAAGAGGAAAGTACTTCCCATGTCATGAAAACGTTGATTTGTATCGACTGACAACATCATGAATTAACTGCGTTTTCTTGGTATTTCGGTAATGAAAATGCAGATATCTCTGGCACTGAATTGATGTGTCTAAGTATTGGGGGGGGGGGCGAGGGGGCACCAATTCTTTTCTTTAATATTCTCTGTAATAAAAAAGTTGAAGCTACGACTTTTAGCCATTGGTGGCAACTTACACCCCCCTGCAAAAAATCCTGCGGGCGCCCATGAACCTAGTAATAATTATTGTCTGCATAACAATGATAAAAATAGTTAAGAATAATAATTCTAAATTAGTTAAACAGCGAAAGCCAATACACCTACTTAAAGCGGCGTTTAGGTCACTTCTTTTTTCATCTCTCAAGGTCATGGGTAAATTAGCCTAAACAAAGAAAAAAAGTAGGTCGTTTAAAAAATTCATTAAACAGTTAGGCCTTCATAGATTAAAGTTGTTTTTAAGCTCCCTTTATTAAGCTAAAGACCTTGTGTGAGAACGAATGCTTAGCTTTTATAACTAATGACAAATGATAAAAAAGAAAAAAAAATTACCAAGCCCCAATACTTCCCCACCAGAAAAAAAAATCATGGTAACGCCCATGTATAAATTTACTCTGAGTTTAGAAAATTCTAGTTTGGGAACATAGATCCAAAGTTGGAAACATAACAAAAAAATTATTTTAAAATACTTTTGTTTTAAGACAATACCTCCTTTATGCAACTTATAGAGCGATTGTTTTTATCTTGATAACTAATTAATGTTAGATCAAAAAACAATGGAACACTTTACCCTATATTAAACTATACTAAAGGAACAGTAACTTCCATTTTTTTTTTACAAAGCCGTCTAGGAAACAGGTTCTTTGCGCATGACCTCGCGCATCCTACAGCGCCGACAAAATAAAATGATTGAGACAAAGAAGGATTTTATGCCTAGAAAATTTGTGTTGGCTCTTTTAAAAAAGGTTTATAAAATTTTCTAGCATACTCTGACAAGTCGACATTCTTTAGCAGATTAGGATATAATCACAAAAACAAATTTTCGATCACCCTTGGCGTCAAATTTATTCCAAGTAGATGCTTCTCTTTTGAAGTTGCTGTTCATTTAGTATAGTACCTTGGTCAAACAAAAGTTGTCCCAGTTTGACAAAGGAGCTAGTAATTCTTTTCCCAACGATATACAGCAACTATCCAGGCTCCACCCACCCACCCAAACGTTCTACGAAGCTACGAATTAAATAGAGGTAATCTAAAAAGGCAATAGTCTAGACTAGAATACTGGATCAAAATAGAGAGAGTATTAATAAACAAATAAATATTATACACATATTTATACTGTCACGTATATTGATTTATGTTACTAGAAAACTAATCACAACAAAATCGTTGATTTTTTGGAGCAGCACTTTTCAATTTCTACTATGGACGGATCCAGAACTTTTGAGAGGGAGTTTTTTTTAAACTCTAAACATAACTACGAGAAAACTTTACCTTAACGTATTGTTGTAGTTCTGCCTTGCACCGGTGCGTAAACTAGTGCACAAGCGCACTATTCAGTGCAAGGCATGTATGGATTGTTTTAGAGTTAGACCATAGACATAAATAAATATAGACTGGAAAAAGAAAATAACTTCATGTAACTTGAAAACATGTACATCTATTGTTGTCGGATTTCCGAATTCTGAAAAGTTGCATGATCTTCAGTCTTAGAGATAAAAAAAAAACACAAGTGAAAATATTGTAATACTTATATAGGTTATGGTTGAAATAGATATGAATACTTCATTTTTATACTGCTCATAAATGCTGTATAATAAAGTACACAAAATTGCAAGTCACAAACTTTCGTTTCATAAAACTCTTGTATCGGCCAGTCTATATTTATTTATGTCTATGAGTTAGACTATAACTTCTGCCAAGGCAGCTGAAAAGGAATCTGCGTACAACGAAGGCGGATTGTCGAATTAGTTTTTGTATTTCATTTGATACTAAACCTGTCTCTTTTGTTTATCCTTACTGTTGAGTTGTTTGCCAGAGATTTACAACAATATATAGCTAATAAAAAATAATCATAAATGATTGTTAGATAAATAATGTTCATTAAGAACATGTTTATAGCCTAAGAATTCAATTTTTTTAAATGCACAGTTCAGCGTAATTTGATGCATTTACTAATATTCTTAGATTGTACTCGATAACTACTGCAGCTAAAAGTATCCACATGAAGTACATAATTCACGTGTCTATTAGCGTACTTACAGTATTGTTATCATTTCGATCGTTGACTGGCGCATGTTCAGTATTGCTGGCAATAGAAGTGTGATCACTTTGAATTTGATCATCACTTTGAAAAGATGCCATGACGAACTGAATTGCCTGCAAGGAAAAACATGAAATACAAGATATACAACTCATAATAAAAAAAACAATTCAGCTTAGCCGGTGTCAGGGAGAGGTATGGCGAGAATGAATGTTAGTTTGTTATTTTGGTATGATTGTTATATCCCTTTGTTATGAATGCGAAGTGTTGCACGTGTTGTGAACTGAGTGATTAAGTCTTCGTTGAATGTGCGAGAGAATGTGTTAAGTCAGTAAGGTCTTGCTCCCGGTCCAGGAAGGTTGGACGTTTGTCCTCTTCTTGTATTTTAATTTTTGTTGTTGTACCAAATCTTTATATATTGTATTATCTAAACAGTTCACCCGAAATAGCTTTCTGTGTGTTGCACCAAGTGGATTGCATCCTTCCGGTAAAGTACCTCGGCAGAGAGCTGATCCATAGAGAGTGGCATTATGTCATCAGCAGCGAGTGTCCGACGCCTAGACAGATACCTCTGATACTTACGTGAATTCACAATCCAGTTTGACCACAGACCATTGTCTACTAGCAGATACACTGTCAAGACTTAGCATAGTTGTAGTAGTTATAATTGTTAGAATTCATTTTTTTTTCCCAATATTATGTGAAACGTGCCTTTATCTATTAGAGATGGTATCTTGTCGTATATTGTTGCTATACATAGGAGTTGATCTTTTCTTGTATGTTTGCTGTCTTACATATTAAATATTAACATGGGAAGGACTATGCCTGCCGACTTCAAATTGTAATTTAACTCTCCATGCCACTATTTTTTTTTCTCATTTATTCTTTTCTCTCTTTCCCTTTGTTGTAAATAGCTGGACATATTTCTTTTGTTAGGTTAATAAGGGCTATTTCACTTTCATGTACATTATATACATTTGTGTGTAGATATATATGTTTATATATATATGTATATAAGTATGTGTATGACACAGTGTGTGTATGTATGTATATATTTGAATGACTGTTATTTAATAAGTCATATCGTGAGAGGGGGGATGTCAGGGAGAGGTATGGCGAGAATGAATGTTAGTTTGATATTTTGGTATGATTGTTATATCCCCTTGTTATGAATGCGAAGTGTTGCACGTGTTGTGAACTGAGTGATTAAGTCTTCGTTGAATGTGCGAGAGAATGTGTTAAGTCAGTAAGGTCTTGCTCCCGGTCCAGGAAGGTTGGACGTTTACTTCCTGGACTGGTATTTATGCATTTATATATTTATAAGTTGATGGACTGGTGTTTTGTGTATTTCATAAGAGTGATATAATAGTGTGCTTTATTAAGTATTAAAGTATTATCGATATTCGTGAATATGAGGAGTTAGAGTTGATGTATATTAAGTGTTCGTATTTGAGTTAAGCAAGTATTGAATTATAACTGAGTAACCAAGAAGTACCAAGCAAGTATTATTTAATATTCAAGAAACCCCTAGTGAGCCAAGTTAAGAAACACAACAAGACAAGAGACAAGCAGAGCATAGCAGCAGCAGCAGCGTATATATATAAAGTCGAACCCTGACAGCCGGCAGTGACATAAAAGTCGCATATTATGTTAGAATATCTTATAAATGATATAGTTTAGCTAAAAATCATTAAAATAAAGGTATTTTAATGTAAAAAATGAGTTAGAAGGGGGTATGGGTAAGTCTTTTTTTTTTGGCGGCGACCCTCAAAGCCTACTGTCAAAAGTATTGGTCTGCCCGGTGGGGAGGGGGTGATTACATCTATCGCCCCAACCACCTGGTTCAACCCTCTTTCATTTTATATTTACTAATGATTTAATTTGAGATTAGAGTGTGCTGTGACATATTAGGCCTATACAAATGGGTTCAAATAAAAATGAGTAGCTTATATTATAAAGATTCTCAACTAATTTTGTTTCCACACTATGATTTCTGTTTAAAAATTGGACCGCCCCACCCCACACTCAAAAATCAAGAGTGGGGAGGGCAATGATGTACTCGCCTACCCCCGCCAGCTCCCCACCGCCACAGAATCGGCCAAGATACCAGAACTGGAACGATATAATATAAAGATTAGTTATTATATATATAAATAAGATCAATAAGTGCTTTTATCGTATAGATATGTAACTACTTGTGTTAACAAACTGTGATTTCTTCGCAAAAAAAATAAAAACCGCCCCCCCCCACTCGAAAATTAAGGGTCGGATTTATGCTATCGCCATCACTCACACCACCAAATCGGCCAACATACCAGAAGAGAATGACATAATATTTAGATTGGTTAAAATATCAATAAGTAGCTTTTTATCATATAGAGATGTAACTAATTATGCTAACAAATTGTGATTTCTGCAAAAAGAAATTGATTCGCCCCACCACCCCACTCGAAAAAAAAGTTGGAAAGTAAAAAAAAAAAATAAAAGTAGGCCTATTTAAATAATTATTAATAGGCATTTATGTAAAGCGCAATCAATCAAGATAAACATTTAAATTTATACTAAGCCTAGATTAACTTATTGATGTAAGATTGAACACTACGACTTATTAAACATAACTTTAATTAATATTTACCAAAATACTAAATTTAATGCTTTAAATGTTTATATAAATTAATTTGATGATTATATTTCTGCGTTTTTCAATGTCTTTTATTTTTAAAAATTGTTGAAAAATAAATATTTGAAAGCTGGAATGAGTGATTTAATTAGATCCAATGAAAAATTGCAATAATAAATTATTGAAAAAAAAAATTACGAACACAAAATATTCCAGCCAAAAAAAAAAAAAAAAACAGGGTTGCTTGTCTTATTACTAATGTCTATGGTTGCTTTACGATTTGTTAAGAGAAAACGTGACTATAGATAATAATTCTCACTTACCTACAAAAATAATAGCTCTACAGTGTGTTTATTGATACTTTTTTTTCTTTTTACTGCTCTGCATATATAGATTGCTTTCTCACAAAAGTGTAAACCATGATTTTGTCTTATCTGTACACTGAATGCGAAATTTCAAATAATCATCATTCTAAAGTATACGCTATATAGTAAAATGCGGAAATTACAAGTCAGGGAATTTCCGACATAAAATATTTGGAAAAAACTCGGAGATATTTTTAGATAATCATCTCGTCTTTACGAGTAGCAGTCCACTCAGCCCCCCCCCCCCTTTTCCTTTTTCTTTTACCAATATTTTTTTTCTGAAGAAAATATAGTAGCGTTTTGGGTTCTCATTACCTAACTGCGGTAGGATTAGTAGACACCTTATAACACCCAGATTATGACAAAAAGGCAGTGGCGTAACTAAGGGGGGGGGGGGATGGGGGGGGAGAATTTTAAAATCCCCCCGGGCCCCCACCTGGGGGGGGGGTCCCCCAAACGGGTGTCCGAAATAAATTTGTAAGTACATAAATTAATAAATTTGATTTACAAATAGTGTCAACAGGTGTTTTTTTTTCAACATTAATGTATTAAATTTATCACAAAGACTAAACCTAGATCTAGGTCTATCAGTACGTTGACTTTGTTGACATTTTAAAAATATTTTTTTCCCACAGAGATCAAAGTTTTTTTAAAGTTAATTTTACGTTTTAAACTTTGTTGCCACGAATAAAACTGCATGATATACAGCGAATTCCAGGTATCTTGTTACCTTTACTAATAATAGATCTAAATGGCGAGTATTTTATGGCTACACTAATTAAACTTGAAGCCAAATTTACAGAATCGAGTATAACAGATCTAAAAGTTATTCTTAACAATGCTAAAATAGTCCATTTTTCGGGTTTGACATCTATAATTTCAGAATTAAACTTCACACTCGAGTTATTACCCCTCTATTAATCTTTCCTCCATTCAATAGAAACTCCCTTTTTATTTCCATCTAATCCTTTTGCTTTCGCACAAAACATAAACAACAAACTATGACGTAATATCATATAATATTAGCACATCCTTCCTTTTGAAGTTATTATCACACCCTTCCTTTTAAAGTTCTTAAGAGTGATATCTACTAGCAGGGCCGGCCCTAGCATTTGCGGGGCCCTATGAGAAACGGATCGCCTAGTCTGGGTAAGGATAAGCATAATGTCAAAATTATTTTTTTTTTTATTAAAAAATAGGCCTACTTTCGTCTTTGCAATAAATTTTTATCAAATGAAAGCTCGCAATGCCACTTTTATTAATTGGCACACCAAAATGTCAATTTGGTCTATTCTTCAGGAGATCTGAATAAATTCAAAAAAAAGTTCAGGACTTTATCGCATATTTTGCCTTTTCATGAGATTTCCCGGAGGCCCTGGAAAAATCAGGAGGTCGCGAAAACCCTGTTAATTTTTTTACGTTATAATGGTTTAATATAATACTTAGAATTAGCGCGGGGCCTATGAAAGCGCGGGGCCCACTGCGACCGCATAGGCTACTGAGGCCTAAGGCCGGACCTGTCTACTAGGAACTTTAACAATTTGCCCACTTCTGGTTGTCTTGACTGGCACAACAAGTTCTCTAGACGTTGGTCTATAACTGTTTGTTTCGTTTGTTCCAACAGTTTGCAGTTCATTGTCTTCATCGGTATCATAGTACCCAGAGATGTCTTCATCGAAACTCTTATTCAAAAAGCGTTGATTTCTTCTGTATGTTTTTCCATCGTTTGTCTTTATGATGTAAGATCTGGGTGCTGAATGTTTTTTTATGACAACTGCTTTCTGCCAAGTTTGACCTAGACGAACTCTCCGACAGAATAATCTTTAGGTAGTCTTGCTTTTGCATCGTATTTCACTTTGCTTTTCATCTGTCGTTCGTTGAGTAATGTCTCTGCATTTTCAGCTACCGATGGTTTCAATAGTTTGTGATCAGTTGGAATGATTCCCTGAGTCTTCTACTCGTCAGCAGTTGTGATGGTGAATACGGCAGTCCACTTATCGGAGTATTTCTATACTCGAGCATAACGAGATATGGATCTTTCCCACTTTTGTATGCTCTGAATCCTTTTGCTTTCGCACAAAACATAAACAACAACAATGACGTAATACCATATAATATTAGCACGTAATCTTCTTCATGCAGTGGAAAATTAAGAATTTTTTGCCTATCTTGAATTCTGGTCAAAGCTCCTGCGACCAATTAAGTTCAGAAGAAACTACAAAAGTCTGGACTGCATATACGGGAAGCTGCTAAAGAAATTAGTACCCTTTCATGCTTTCTGCAAAATGATGAGAAACAGACAAAAACCCAATCCATCGAAAAAGCAAAAGAAGGTAGTGAATACTATGGATTCCCTGTAATCAAAACAACCAGAAGAAAGAAAAGACTTGATGGGAAGTTGAGTTCTAATGTAGGACTGTCAATAGAACTGCAATTCAAACGTGTTGCGACAGAAGTGCTGGACAAATTTCATATGGAGATGAAGGGCAGATTCCAAAGGCTGGAAAGAAAAAGGATACCTTTGGGTTTTTTCTTGAACCAAGACACCTGTTAGATGAAGACACGCTTATGTCAAACTGTGTTACTTTTCCTGTTTGTATGATGAAATAAATGGAAAATCGCTTTTTAAATGATGTCATTGATGCACGAGCACTTTTCATCAACAAACCAGTAATACAATCACCAATAGACATATTTAGGTAAAAAGGCTTCATATGGTAATTATGTGTGCTCAAACCTTGCAACCTCCTCCGAATACCGCTACTCAGGCCACTTCCATTACGTCATGTGAGAGATTATTTTCAAAGCTCAAGCTCATCAAAAACTATCTCAGTAGCACAATGACGCAAGAAAGGCTTATCATGGCTTTAATGTCAGTGAAGTCACAAATACTAGAAAGTATCGATGTAGTTGATGTTATAGATGTCTATGCTGCACAGAATGCACGACGTGAAACGAGAGTTGTCACTTGTGCATTATTTAACTAATAAACAACGGCAAAATTCATTAAAAGAGTCCTCATGATTATTTTTTGTTAAGTTTACTGATATACTGAACTAATTTGATTTTGAGCTTATATATATTTGCGTACATTATCTCATGTCATATGTCGAATGTCAAAATGCAAGGGGCCCCCAAAGAGGTCAATCCCCCGGGGCCCCCAAATCCCTAGTTACGCCCCTGCAAAAAGGTAGACGAAGAATTGATTGACGTCATAGGCAATAGAATCGAAAAAGAGGCTGGGAATCCTTAGCCCAAAAATATGGTGTAAAATTATAAATGTTTCCTCGCAAGCACAAGAAATTCAACAACAGTCTTTGGACCTTATGATGACAGCGTCTATAACTAACAGGTACAACACCATTTAAGCTACTCCTGGAGATTAAGCCATTTTAGCCAACTAAGAAACACTTATGCCAAAACGACGAAGATGTGTAGACTTAAACCTAAATACAAAGAGGCTTTACTCAAATATAAAACAATCTTGACAGTATATGTATTCATAAAATTTTAAACATAACATAACGATATTAAATAGCATCCAGAAAAATGTGTCAAGATTCTTCGACACCTATACATTCAATCTAATTGCTGCTTTAAAACAGGAGAAGGAACAACCGAGTTTTTAGCATCGAGACAGATCTGAGACAGGAGTGCATCTTATCTCCCTTCCTTTTCCTCCTAGCCATCAACTACATAAAGAGGAGAGCAATGAACCAGACTGCCTTTGGTATTCCATGGCGTGAACAAAACCGAATGAGGACTGGGACTTCACCGCTGACGTTGCACTACTCGGGGCTACAAATAAATGCATACAAGAAATGACGCAGAGCCTAGATAGAGAGGCACCAAAAATTGGCCTCCGCATAAACTTGGATAAGACTAAAATTTTGAGAGTGGGATATAAGACAAAGGGTGCCATCAGACTTGGAGAATCAAAGATTGAAGAGTTGGACAAGTCCGTCAAGTTCACATACAGGTGTTAGAATTGAAGACAAGATAAGTACGAATGAGAGACATGAGACAGATAAGACGTGTATCTTAGTGAGTTACATCTTGTTGAAATGATCATTTCACTTGTGTTTCTACTTACATCTACTGTTAATTTGAATGAGTGTATTTTTTTATAGTAAAAATTGCATTAAGTTTTGTTTTACAAGAAGTCATTTCCCGTTTATTTCTAGTTCTACAATAAGAATTTACTAAACTTTCTTTTGCTTAGTTGTACTAACTGTTGGAAGCTACAAACCAACGATAGAGTATCAGCAAGAAGCAATTTTGTTCAAATCTTTTTATTTCTCTAAACCCAAACCCTATATAATGTATCCAAACAAGAACCACACTATCACAATATAAACCAATGTTTGCAAACCCTTTAAAAATCATATGTCAGATAAATAGACAGATAGGTAGACAAACATACACACAGACAGAGTGAGTCGATATAAGCTTTGTAGAAATATAATCATTCGATTATACTTTGTTCTCCTTAATGTCAAGTCAAAAAATGTGAGTTCAATCAAAGTTAGTCAAAAATGTTAGATGCTTCAGGGCCAAAATCTACATAAATCTCTGGGTCAACTGAAGAACATTTATAATTTTATAATAACTTTAAAAAAATGTGAAAATTGAATAGGCAGAAGTGAATCGATCATTGGGTGATGATCCTCGATCATCAGGGACTTATTATTGAATTATTTTGTGTATTATAGACAACCGTTTATACCAGTAAGGATTTCAAACAGTGCCAATACATACACTTTATTTCTTACTTCAATAGACATTTTTAAAATTACGATTGATGCACACTTAATTGGGCCTGCACAACAAGTTCTACAATTCAAAGCAGGTTGTCATCTTTCTTTACCTTTTCAATTAGTGATAAAAGAAAAACAGCCAATAGATGTATCTACTGTTTTTGACTTCGCTACTAACCTAGTTAGACTTATGCAGTTCAACTAGGTCTAAATTGCGATGTGCTATACCCATTGATAAAATAGGCTTTAATATTAAACAAAAAAAAAAAAAAATTGAAGGAAACAGAATTATAGTCCGTCAATGTTCAACGGTAAGGCCTACTACCTTTTATCACTATTGGTAAGTAGTAAGAAAATATATAATAGTCCTAATTAATATATATATAGGCTTACGTGTGTTTGTTACTTTAAAGCTGTCATAGCTGTCGTATGAGCACTTTTTAAGCAGTGAGTATAATGACACCACTATGTGTAGCCTACCTGAAGAAAGCAGTAACTAAATGACATCAAATTGGATTTATTCATGTGACCCCCGTTAGCTTAAGAAAGAAGCACCTTGACACAAATGCCTTTCTTTTAACTTAACCGTCTACTGACAGAGGCATGGGCTGCACGATGGCTAGATTTGGGAGGGGACCCACCATCATGCTCTAGGCTTGAACCCGGGCCACAGTACATTCCGCTTCGCCCCTGTATCTACGAAAAACCATTTCAGGAAAACAAAGACGATATGTGGAAGATTTAACTTTCATTGCATAAATTTTGATTTCAAGCATGTTGAAAATTGTGCTTTCATTGCATGTCTTTTAGTTTCTTTTTATTTTACATTACATTACTGGAGCAACAGTGGGAGTCTAGTACCATTGAAGCCATCAGGGCCGGTCTTAGGAGAAAGAATAAGCGAATATTTTGTATTCGTTTAGGTGGTGGCTACAGTTAAAAATTTGAGAAACAATATAAGACTTTATAATCAAATGCGAATTTTTATAAAGATGTTTACCCATTTCTTGTTGCTACTTCCGGTTTCTAATAGAAAATAATAATACTAATGGCTGAAAATTGATGATGTCTACAATAGTACAATAGTATATAGACTAGTCCGAGAAGTTGTTTGACTTATTTATATGTATACATTACATTCTAAGATCTACATAACTATAACCCACATAAGTATGCTGTCTATTATCTGCTGTTGCTATAAGTCTACTCTTGTCACTTTGGATCTAGATCTCTAATTCTAATAAAATACTAAAATTACTTAGGACTAGATCTAGATTCTAGATCTATCATCTAGTCTAAATTTATAATTAAATAATAATTATTATTTTAATATTTCTAAAACATTAAAAAACTACTAAAAGTAACTACTCTAATATTATTATTAGTAATAAATAGTAGTATATTATAATATATATATACTAAACTAGATCTAGAATTTAGATGTATATAAATACTAAAATAAAAATAGTAAATTACTGTAAATAGATCTTACTGATCTAGATTCTAGATCTAGAATCTAGATTAGTCTCATCTAGAATCTAGATTCTAAGTCATCTAAGACTAAGTCTAAGAAGTAGATCTGATCTACCGACTACTGAGACTTAATGATTAATCATGTAATTATATTACATGGCTCCATTTATAAAGTGCAGTGAATAGTCATCTGCTGAATTTGAAAAAGTCTAAATGTGGCTCAACAAAGATGGCTAAGATCAAAAATGGATTATCATTTTAGGAGTCAGTTATAGAGATCGGGTCTCAATCAAGGAAATCCTATGCCGAGCTGGGAGTTGACACCTTAGTAAGGTTGTGCCAGAGCATCGCATGAGGTTTGCGGGACATGTTCTCCAACAAAATGAATTACGCAAATAAGAGTTGCGATGACATGTAAATACAAGCCATTATGAGGAAAGCGCACACAATCTAATGACTAGGACTAGTAACACTGTCTAAGACCTAAGATGTCTAACTAACTTCGTTAACTTTTAACTAAGACTGAAATAAGATCTTGATAAATGAATAAATGTAGATTTAGATAGATCTAGTATTGTCATAGATCTATATAGATCTAGATCTGTCTACAATCTACATTGTAACATTCTTCCCCTCATTCGTCATTTCTTGAATCTACTACAGTTTAAGTACAGTACAGTACTACACTACTACTAGTGTCAAAGACTCACTACACTAGCCATGATGACTAGTCACTCACTAGTTTTTGTGTCTTCTATTTGTTTTTGTGATTTGTGTCTTATATTTTCTTTATGATGGTCAAATATTACAATCATGAAGAAGACGGTGATTTCTTATGCTTAAAATGAAAATAAAATTATATTGTTAGATGAAAGATCAATAACTACTGATCAATAACCAATGAACCCGATAGTAAGCTTTGCTTCCCTATATATATATAGTCTTGTAAAAAGACTTCCGGATTGTTTCATAATGTTTAGCGTTTTCTTAAACCTTCTTAACCTTTTCTTCATCTTTCTTTTTCTGTCCCTGGTTACATTTTTACCATAATACCTGTTCAAGTCTGTCTAGATGTTTCAGTCTGACACAGTTTAAAATCTTGACCCATATTTCAGATCAGGTTCTTGCACACATACAGAATGTAGCCTGATAACCTGGTCATTTCTCATGCCTTGTTTGTAAAAAAAAATGTTTTACATAATTCGGATGTTCCTTCAGAATTGAAGATAGTTGACTTCCTAGTCCAAACCTCCCGCAGGACGACGGGGGATGGGAGCAGGCAGGGTTTGAACCCTCGACTGTTGATAAATCCGAACGACAGTCCAGCACGCAAACCGCACGACCAGGCAGCCATCCATTGGTTAGCCAAGATGTTTGTGGTCAAGTGTGACACTAGCCTAGCCTGTCTTATCTCATTTATAAATATAAAGGATATATATATAGACAGAACTGCAATAAAAATTTTGTAATTTAACAGTAAAAGAGTAATTTTAGACTTCTTAAACATCACCCCATGTATACGTTTATAATAAAAAAAAATATTTCTGGTCATTTTTTTTCTTTCCAGAATGATTTTCATAGCATCATTTATTTAGTTATTGACTAAAAAAAAAAAGAAAATGTTTGCAAAACTGAAGAAAAAAATTGAGACTGAAGCTGGAACCATTTTATCACCTGAGACTCAAGGAAAAACTTCACTAGGACGTAGAGATTCCAGTATGTCATTTTAATTCTTTTTTTATGTTACTTAAAATGTTCATAATTATATATTATTCACTCTAAACTGAAATTAAATTTCTTACTTTGATTGTGACAGTTTCCAGCCTACCCAGAGCAGGAAGTATTCAGCATCTTGGACCATCTCCGCCAGGCAGTATCACAAGTGAAGATTTATCTGTATGTATAAGCTTAAAATCAAAATTCTTTCCCAACTTTTAGATTTGTTGAAATTAAAACTAATGGAATATTTATTTACTGCTTGAATTTCGGCCAGTATTTAAAAGTGAATTTTGAATTTCAATCAAAAGGTTTAAAGTAGATAAACAGAGCTAGTCACAGTTTTAGACTTTTCCAGTTGACCTTCTTTAACCATAAAGTCACTTTTTTTTTTCACAATTTTAAATTGTCATTGCTCTGATTGAGTCCTACAGGTGATCTTACATATTGTCATAACATTGAAAAAAAAACTATTCTAAAATTTAGAAAAAAATTAAGTGTTCTTGTATGGCATTAGGTAAGTATTTTTTAATGAGCTATAAATATGTCCCATAGATACGTGATGTAAGTAACTTCAGAGATGAACTAGCTGTTTTGTTGCAGAAGAAATCAGAGCAATGTAAAAAGTTGGAAGGAAATATCAGTGGTAAGATTTTATTCACATGGTTTATTGAATAAAACATTGATATAGATGACATAATTTGACATTTGTCTTAGCCGTCAGAAGGATCTTTATTCTTATTGTTTAGAAGCATGTAAGTGGAATCCCATTTATGAAAATATTTTGCATTTATAACAGTAGAATTTTTACAAAACATTTTATATTTATATTTTATGCATTTATATTAATTAATTTATTTATATAAATAAAATAATGCAGAATTTCACATAGTGTCTCTAGAGAATATTTACTAAGTTATTTTTTCTCTTTTTAGTATTAATAAATGTACATTTTTCTTAGATTTAGCAGCACTTGTAAAAGAGAAAACAAAGACTATTGAGAAGCTAGAATCAAGTATCAAACAGCAGGAAGAAGGTAGAGCTACTTAGCATTTGTTCTTCTTATTGCTAAGTGAATAGGATAGAATTTTGTTTAACTTGGTGGGAAGCATGGTCGAGAGGCCAGGTGCGCTTGAACATGGCTTGGCTTATTAGAAGGGGGCTCGAGTTTCGACACCCGACTGGGGCAGAGTTGTGTTTACTGAGCGCCTAAAGGCAGCACGGAAAACCAACTCCTAGATAACCCCCCACCCCCCACTGGTCCACACATGAGATTGGACCAAAAGCGCTCTGAACATGCTATAAACATGAAAGTAGCGCTATATAAAAGCTGTAACAATAACTTTAAAAATTTGATTCCTCTTTGTAAAGTCACCAACAAGAAACTTCAAGAACAGAAAGAAGAATTTGAAGTGTACAGAGATAGATTAATAGAAGGTTATCAGACTGATAAGCTCAAACTAGACAAGGTTAGTTAATAATAACTTAAAAATTTGATTCCTCTTTGTAAAGTCACCAACAAGAAGCTACAAGAACAGAAAGAAGAATTTGAGGTGTACAGAGATAAATTAATAGAAGGTTATCAGACTGACAAGCTCAAACTAGACAAGGTAATTTATATTTTATATACATAATTTTGTTAAAAGTGAATCAGCGTGTTTGCGGTACAAATTTTTCTTATTGTCACGACATAGTTATTTCTGTATTCATTAACATTTGATGTACTTTCCATGTAATAAAATTAGCTACCTAAAATATTTTAGATTTAATTCAAAGCTGTTTTCCCCGTAACTAATATATTTAAAGTTGGGTTTCATAGCTAAGTCATATTCGTTTCTAAACTCTTGAAGAACGAAAACAACATTTTGTGGTTTCAACTTTATAACAACTTTGTTTAAAAGAATAGGCTCAGTTTCATGTGATTAGTTTTGGAAAATCATTTCTAAAAATATGCATAATCTTTTTTATTTAATAGTTCTGTTTCCATAAATAGCTTATAAAATTTCTTTTATCAACAGTGTTAGCAAGCCTAGTCTTAAATATTGTAGTCACTGTCTATTATACAAAGTAACTATATAGTAATTAAACAGATTCTGTAGGGTGGACATTTTATTTTCATTGCAGATAGTTAATTATATGGGTTGAACATTTGTGTGTTGTTTTTGAATGTAGACTTTATATTTATATGTGGGATGTGTACAATTAATATATATGTTTGCACCTGTAGTAGCTAGCTCCTCTCTACCATGCTTCTATAATTCTTACATCAAAACCATAAGAAGCCAGTCATATAGTCTAAACAAAACACAGCGTACAGCTAGCCTTAGAGGTATAAAAGCAAATTGCAGGACATTGACTTAAACTTTCAGGACAAAACTGAGCTTCTAGAAAAACTAGCAGACGCAGAGAAATTTCGAGCTCTGTACTTCAAGAGAGAAGAGGAGAGCGATGAGTTTGAAGGTCTAGCGACACAAGAGTTGTCGAAGATCAAACACTTGGTAGATAATGTTTTCTGTAGCTTCTCCTTTAGTTACATTGTATTCACCAGCAGGAATGTGGGTTTTGTTATTTACTTGTGTTATTGTATTGTTATATTAACTGGTTTTGGTGGATTGCTACTTGTTTCAGTACTTTTTTTATGAATATTGTGTGCAGTACAGTCTTGGCTATCTCCGTCTAATGAAAAGTTATGTATCTAATGCTAAAATATTTCAGGTTATGGTAATAGACCT
This sequence comes from Biomphalaria glabrata, assembly GCF_947242115.1. NCBI lineage: Eukaryota > Metazoa > Mollusca > Gastropoda > Planorbidae > Biomphalaria > Biomphalaria glabrata. The sequence goes on from NC_074719.1 coordinate 11,664,553, forward strand.
CGGATCAGACATTCCTGATACTCTTTAAAACATAAATCACCAAACACAATAAAGAGGTAGCAGTACTTTTTTCGTCCTGTTACCTTTTATAGACGAGGTCTATTTTGGGTTGGACAGGTACATACAAGAATCTTTTATGAGATTGACTTTTAGAATTATTTTAAATCTTAAGGATAAAAATGCTATTTTGCTATTGTCAACTATTGATTTAGCTTAAGAATCAGAATATGTGCAGATAAATTTTAAATAATCAAAATGGGAATGATTGTTGCTACCTATTAAGCTATAAATAATTTATGTACTGGTAGCGAAAAATCTCTAATAAATCTTTATACACTGTCATATATTTTTTAAATTTTCCTGGCTTAAAGTATCATTTAACTATCTAGATCAAGTATATATGGGTAACAGTTTATAGTACTTTCAATACTATGTAGAACACAGCCAAAGTGAAGAAATATAAAAACTTCTAATCTTCAAAAAAATAGTTGTTTTTTAAATTCTCTATACATGCTAAGTAATACAAAATAATGATGTGCAAGCTATTTTGTATCAAATTTATAAAAGTGTCCAGGATGTTGTCTTTTAATTTTAAGTTAGGGTAAAAGTCTAAAATAAAATCTCTAGTCAGATATAGGATTTAAACATAATTTTTTAAATGCTTTAAAAAGATATGAAATAGTTGTTTTTTCTTCTAATATTTTTCTTTTAAAAATTCTAAAGAAAAAAGATCCATGGTATTATTATAAATTTTATGAATTTAAGACTGTACTGTATTATCAATATTCTGAACTATTTTAGTTTCCTGTAAATTTATTGGTGGATTCCCAGCATGCTAGAGCACCATCAGGTTGAAGAAACACTTGCTTTTATAAAGCATGGCCAACACTGGGGAAAAGTGTTTGTAATCATAATTAGCTCACTGTCTTGAAATGCTACCTATGTCAACATTCACACAACAGAAATATTCATTCCCACCATACTATGCATGGCTGGGTAATGCATCCTACAAAAAAAAATGTAATTTAAATATGTTATTTTTTAATTCTTTCAGAGCACTACTTTAGTTTCATTATTCTATTACAGTTTAATTTGTATTCAAAGAGATTCCCAAGCGAACTATAATAACAAAGAAATTTTTTTTTACTATTATTTAAGTTTGAAATTGAAATATGCTATTTGATATATATATATATATTTTCTGTTATCGTCAGTACACTAAGGATGCTCCATTATTAGAATGTGTGTGTTTTTATGATGTATTTGTTTTGGTGATGGTGTTATCTAATGGTCAGACAAACAGTTGACTGGTTTTATACTCATTTTACTAACATTTTTAGTGTCCTGGATTTTAGAAAATAACTCAGATGAGGAATCAGTCTATTAAACTCAGATGAGGATCAGTGTATTACCTAATAAAAGAAAGACTTAGCTATCTCAGAATCAATAATTTAGTTTTTGTGGCAATTTTTTCTTTCATGTCATGTACAGGAAACCAAAGTACCAAAACAATAGTTGTTTAAAAAAAAATATTTGAGTAAATAATATAATACTGTAATTTCTTTGTGTGTAATTTTACTAAGTCAATTTTAATGATTCATTTGTACAATAAAAGTAAATGTCTGAATAAGGTTTATTTATTTATTACTGAAAAGTTTTGAGTTGATCTGAAAGTTGCTTCTTTATATATTAAACAAATCTGAGCCAGTTTTTTTAGTAAATCAGACACAAATCTTAACTGGTGATAGAAAATTGTATACCAAACATATTTTTAGCTAGATGCTTCAATTGGAGTTTAGCAAGTCTTACCTGTAATTCTTTCTTGCCAGGATGTTTACAATACACAAGATAATTTATATTGAACATATCTGGTTTTATATAATTTGCATATTTTAATCTAATTTCCAGCTGTTGAATACAGAGGAAGCTCTAAATGCTTGCCGCAATGAACTAGAAACTAAATCACGCCAGTGTCATGCAGCTGAAACTCAGGTAGAAAGGTTAACAGATGAGTTAGCTCCCTTAAAACAGAAGTTGGCCATTCTGGAAGCTGATAAGTAGGTTTAACGATATAATTTTCCTTGTACATTTAGTTTGGCAATGTTTTGTTAACTTAACATTTAGCGAATGTAACTTGACGCTAATCTTAACCTCAAAATTTTATTTTATATTTTGTTTGAAAGGAAAAGGTAAAATGCATTGTTTGACTCTTTACTTTAGTATGAAGTTGAAGGAAGAAACTGCAGAAAGAGCAGAGTTGGTGATATCACTGAGTAAAGACAAGTCAGCCTTTGACAAGAGACTTGATGAACTCAATAAAGAGATGTTAGAGGTATGTGCTCACTAAGCGGTTTGCAACTAATAACATAAAGGCTTAATTATATTACAAGCTTAAGACTTCACTTTGTTAACAATATTGAATATACAATTTTTGTTTCTGTTTTAGACTTCTGTTATGTAATCATGGAAGAATTACAATATGTACAATTAATACAATTAGTTGACTAGTGTTGACTTTTAATTGTTTCAGTGTCATTTTTTTTAATTTTCTTGGTTTATTCTTAACAGAAATATTTTTCTGAAATATATGCGTCTTTTACAGAAACAGAACCAGCTGTCCAAACTTCAAGAGCAATATTCAGACATGGATGGTGAATATAAAACATTTTTACGTAATTCAGATCTTCAGAGAAATAAGGTGAATAATTTTTTTTAAAACAAGTTTTATATATTCACTCTCAGCTTATCCTAAAAAAAATCTTTATTTTAGTTAGTTTATATCAGTTTATATCATTTCTCTGATTAATAAACAAGTATCAAAAAGTAAGGTCCATGTGAAATGTAATGTTCTATGGTAGACATTTCATGCTAACTGATGACCAGATGCATGGAGATTGGGAAACTGCTATGTGGGTGACATTGTTCTGACCATAGCAAATGCCCAGGCATTCATCTCATTTCCATGAGAAGAGCAATGGTCATTTTGAGACTGAAGGAGGCCATACCATGACTCAAGGTTTTTTCTCATATTTTTTGTTTTTAGCGTCTCTCTTGAGGAAAGGCCATTATTGGTTTTCTGCTGTCTCTCTGTCTTTCAGGTTTATATCTCAAAAACTTTAAAGTTGAATGGAAAATTCTATTTCACCATTGTCCATATTATACCGGTGCTCAAAATAGATTCAGCAACTACTTTTGGTCTTCTAAGAGGGAAGGATTTGTTTTTAAAATGAAATATGCTAACATCTTTTTTTTTTTGCTTAAGACATGCAAAGTATTTTTTGAAACATTGAAACCAGCCCAATATAATTATACTACTGCATAGCAATCAATGGGTTGCAATGAGAAGGAAAGTAATGACACTGTTTGGTCTTCTTTAACATTTTAGTATTTGTGAAATAAATCTCGAATGTAAGCCATAAGATATGTTCAGTGTGTGTCATTAGAGGTAGCAGCTACTTTTATTTGTATTTTAGAAAAAAGCAGAAGTAAAATTTCACTAACATTCACTTTGTTTAAAAATAGTCTGGTAGTATTAGAGCCTTATGACTTTTTCTGTTAAATGATCAAAGAAAAGAACTTTTTCTTCCTCTAAGACTCTAACTGATAATTAACCACTATTTCTTTCCTTTGTTTATCAGACCAGCAAGCTTTTAGAAGAGAAAGAAGATAAGATTGATGGACTGCTAGAGCGAGTGAAAGTCTTAGAGCAGAGACTGGCTGACTCAGGTCTCTCTGGAGATGAGCGTACAAGTGCCCTGAATGCTGAGAGAGAAAGTCTGGAGAAGAAACTTGAAGAAGCCAGGCAACAGTTGACAGAGGTGAAATCTACCTGGAGTGACAAGATCAGTCAGTTAGAACATCAGGTACGAACAAGCATCTTGTAAGAGAAAGAATGTATTTGAAGTCATACTATTGTAATTTAAAGCTAAAAACAACCCATTTTACCAAAGCATTTCTGAGGTGGAGGAAATATTTAAACAAAATTAGACAAAATGTTTGGACTTAAAATCAAAACAAACAAAAAAAGATGCTACTTTGTTATAAAGTTTATGTATATGTTTTATTTAACATTCTGCAAATCCTGTCCCATAGTCTAATGGAGTGTTGGAGCACCGTAAGTGTCCTGTTGACCATGTCCTCATTTCTTCTCTTATCCAATGAGATTTACGGTTTCGGCCACATTGCTGTTGTCTGTCCACCAATTTTATTGCTATTCGCTATTTTTTAAAATATAAAATAGCTATGTGATCATACTTTAAGTAATTTCAAATTATCAGTAGATTATAGCAAAACCCAATAGTTCTTTGGATCCTGTGTGTGGTAATGATGATAATCAGTTTATGATTAATTCTGTTGTTTTTTTTAAAGCATTTTCTTTCATCCCACATTTTACTCTCATCCTATTTTTTTTTTCAGATTTCCAACTTAAATGCTAAAATTGTTGAAGACAGTGAAGATTTAGCTAACAACCAGAAGTTTACAGAGCAGATGAGAACTAGCTACAATAAACAAGTAAGTATACACTTTGTTTTACAGAGATGAAAATTGGTGTAAACTTATAACTATTAAAGTAAATCATTTTTTAATCTTTTAAACTTTGATTTGAAATGTTTTCAGATAGAAGATTTACATGCGAAATTGGAGGATGCTGAAAATCGAGCATTAGAAAATTTAGAGTTGACCTCATCCAAAAGTTTTCATTATGAAAAACAGGTGAGATTTTATTATACCTGGTATCTTTCATCTTGGATGGCTGCCTGGTCGTGCGGTTTGCGCACTGGACTGTCGTTTGGATTTATCGATGGTCCCGGGTTCAAACTCTGCCCGCTCCCATCCCCCGTGGTCCTGCAGGAGGTTTGGACTAGGAAGTAAACTATCTTCAACTCTGAAGGAACATCCGAAATATGTAAAACATTTTACAACTTTAAACCCAAAAGTAACAGACTAATACATGAAATACTTATTTACTTGAAGGATGGGCAATTAATTGCTTTTGATTACGGATAGTCTCAGCCATAAAACTGTCATATAAACTCAGGATGCCAGATTAGGCAAATTGCATGTTATGGACAGATTAATTTAAAACACATTTGTGGTAATAGTGTTATAAAATGAAGTGTAAAGTAAAAAGCTAGCTACTTATGATCACTTAAGCTTTTATATGACATAGACCAAAAAAGCCATACCAGTGGCGCTACAGCCCATGATGGGTTCTCGTCTGCCTCAGCACATCATTCAGATCTCTCCTGAGCCTTTTGTCTCACCGCCTGAGCTCCAAGTTGTCAAAGATTGGCCCCCACATCATCAATACATTGTACTTGGTCTGCCTTTGATTTGCCTGCCTTTTGGTTTACTATTTTCGTTCCTCTGTTCTCTGACGTTCTTTCAAGGTGACCTGCCCCACTTAGTCTGTTTTTTTTATTTCTGTCACTATCAGTGAATCTTCATACAATTGATATATCCCATGCCTAGTGTGTGTCCTCCACTCAGTTTCCTCTTGTATAGCACTATAGATGTGAACTACTTTAATAAAATATTACCTCCTAACAACTTAAAAAAAAAACTTGTCATAAACTTGTCAGAGCCCAGGAAATACATAATAAATACTCATTCTTGTCTACCTATAGCAAAACAAAACACCCAAAAAGCACAGTATCCTATACTGAGAACTTATTAAATAATGTATATATAATACCCTGTCCAAAAATATTTGAGCACCACCGGTGATCCTCCTACCACTTCTCTCCATGCTTCTCTCTTTCGAGCATCCTTAAATCTCTTGTTAGCATATCCTGACTCTTCTATAATTGGCTTTTTTTTCTTCTCACTAGCCACTCCATCATAGATTTCTTATTAATATTGAATGAAAAACTAAATAAAAATTTGATTAAAAAAAATATCTTCTAGCCAAGGATATATTCAGTCATCATTTCTTTCTCAAACAATTGCTATGATCAAAAACAATGTTTTCTAAACCTGTTTCTCACAGACTACTTAGTTCTTCCCTTTTTAATCCACATAGTCAACACACCACATTGCTCTTAAAAAACTTTGTCAGGTAGAGAGTATTTATTTGTGGAAAGGAAAGATGAATCTTTAAGCGAAAATTGTCTTGCGATGTTTCTGCATTCCTATATGACTACCACTTTCTTATTTTTAGATTGATGGGTTGGAGACAGAGTTGAACAAACAAAAGCTTTTAGTGTCTACATTACAAGAGAATATTACTGAGCTAGAAACACAGAAACTGAAGAGGAATGAAGAATCTGAGAAAACTATTGTAAGTCTCTTGTAATTTTGTTTATAGATTTGTTATTCTGTATCAATATTTTCCCTCAGACAACTGGATGCAAAACTCCAACAATTGTTTTAGGCTTTAATATATAAATATAAATATATATTTATTTTTACAGCAGACTGTTTAAAAATATTCATAGAAACTGCTATGTACTTAGAACTGATGCTATCTAAATTATTTTCAAAGCTTTTTTTTTTATGCATGTAATTTTTGGTCGAATTTTTACTTCAAAATATAAAAGTATAGAAATATAATTTTAATAAACTAATACAACCCACTATTTTCCTTAGGGAAAATAAAGATTATAAATGTTATTTGCTAGATACAAATCATAAGCTCATACATTTTCTCTCTATCCATTTAACATTGGGCCGCAGTATTCTTAGCATAAAATCTACATTAACTTAAAAGAATGTTTTGAATGTTGTAAGAATGCGCTTCTATCTTCTATTTTCTCCAGTCTGACTTGAAGCAACAAATTGTGGAACTAAAAAACAAAGAAACAAACCTTTTGGATGAAGTGCAGAATCTTAAGAATGAAATAGACAAATTATTGGTAAGATTACAATAGTTAAAATGTGGATGTACATTATTTATTAGTGCTATGAAGACTTCATGTATACTGTGTGCAATCTTTATTAGATTTCCTTCTTTTTCATCCTTATAATTAATGAAATAATTTGAGTTTTAGTACTTATTGATAAAAAGAAAAGTTAATTAACTGTCTAGCTCCTCAGTGCAATTATAAAAAGTTATCTTCCAGGGCACTTCATATTTTTGAAAAATCTTTAAATATATTAAATTTAGAAGGTTAACAGGCACATTTACACATTTCATATATGCTTTTAATTTTGATTATTGTGATAATTATACATATATATTATATATACATTATCATATTCAGCTATAGTTGTCCCTTTTTTTAATTATTTTTCTTTACTTATCCATTATATATAAAAAAGACTAATTCTTCATTCTATTTTACAGAAAGATAGTTCAGATAAAGATCTACATATTCAATCTCTACTGGACCAAATACAACAAAAGGAAAATGACTTTATACTTCAGAATCATTCAGTGAGATTTTTTTCCTTATATCTTTGTTACAAGTACTTCAAATAAAAGAGTTTCATGTTGATAATGATTTTAACATTTTTCCTCTTTAATCAAAATCAATTTTCAATTGGGTAAACAGTTCAGCTCAAATTGCATAAGATTCTTGCTAATTTGTTCAGCATTCATGTCTTTTAAAATGTAATTTCTACTGAAAAAGGAGCATATTTTCATTTGTTTGTAAAAAAAAAAATGTATTTGTAACAGTCTACTAAATTATATATTTATGACTATATTTTATCTAGAATTCCAATTTACAAGAACAGTTAGTCACCTTAGGAAATGATGTGGACAGACTGCAATTAGACAAACAGGAACTCAAGACAAACTTAACAACTGCTGAGAATGGTAAATAATAAATTGATATGCAATTCGGTTTGTTCTTATTTCTGCTTTGTTATTTTTTTTTTACATTGCAGATTAAATCTATCGATTGTTATAGATGTTAAAGGATGAGAATCTCTGTATTAAGGGGGCATGGTGGCTGAGTGGTTAAGCGCTTGGTTTCCGAACCTGGGGTCCTGGGTTTGTATCAAAGTGAAGATTGTGATTATGAATTTCTGGACTATTTGGGGGCTTCTGAGTCCACCATAGAAATGGTTGACCTTAACATCATCTGCCCTCTAGACCGCATGGTCTGAAAGGAGAACTTTTACACATGACACCCTCCTTGTTAACTGTGGGCTGCAGAAACAGTTGACCTTAACATCATCTGCCCCATAAATTGCAAGATCTGAAAAGGAAACGTTACTTACTCTTTCTTATTCCTTTGATCTCAGAGAAAGAGAAGCTACTTGAGAGAACTGCTGACCTGCTGAAAGAAAGAGAAAACTTGCAATCCATCAACTCAAACCTCAAATCAGAATATGAAAGAGCTCTGGAAATGAAGTCTCAGACTATTGAATCATTACAGAGAACAGAAGCCGGACTCAGACAGAAACTAGACTCTCTAGAGAGACAGGTGCTGGAATGAATTGCTATAAAAACATTTTAACTAGCTTGCATTTTTTTCTTTTCATTTCATGTTCTAAAACAGACTTTATGGAAAACAATTATTTGTGATTTTGTACATTTTAATATCATTGTATTATTATCCATGCCTTAAAGTTTGATTCCTTTGTTTTTTTCCTCAGATTGAACAAAGTGAGTTGAGTAAAGCTGAGTCTGGTTTGTATTCCAGTAGGATTGATGAAATGAGTGAAATGATTTCCTCACTACAGAATCAGTTGGCAGATAAAAACAGGGTAGAGTTTAAGAGTACATTTTTTATCTATTTTAACTCTTTCAGTGCAAATTATTTCTTTCAGTGCAAATTATTTCTTTCAGTGCAAATTATTTTGATGGAGAAAAAAAGAGTTTTCTGGGACAAAAAATTTCAAAATTAACTTTCAACTTAGCACGGAAAATTGAAATATATAAAAAAATTCATTAAAAAATTGATAGTTGGAAAGATTTAACCTTTTAATTAAATATTTTATCCATAAATATTAAAAAATCACAAAACCTAAACCCATTTAATCACTTAAAATTTGATAAAAGATGAACAAATGCACTAAGAAATTTTATTATTAACATTTTTCAGATACCTGGAAATAAACTAAAACTAAAAAAGAGATATCACTAACGCAGTGTTCTTTTTTTTTTTTAAAACATGTTTGTCCTGCATCCAATTTACTACCAAAACAAAGAACAATCACTCTCATATCCAGAAAATAAAATTTAAAAAGGGAGAATAATAAGCTTAACATAAAAAATAAAGTGAAATAAATATATACCAAGTTAATCGCTGAGAGTAACTCCACACTCACCAGCGCTAGCTGAAAGAGTTAATACCTTAATTCTATTATTAAACTTCAATTTTGCTCTATTTTCATTATTAAAGTCAGAATACAAAATTTAGAATCTATTTATCCCTGCCTTTGCAGACAGTGAAGAAACAAGAACAGACAATCAAAGATCTAAGGACCACTCTACAACGTGAGCTTAAAGTTCAAACAGTTCCTAGTGAAGATGGGCTCGACCAGACTACCAATAACACTGTCACCTCATCGCCTGCCATCGCTCGTAAATATGACAGTTACCAACAGCAGCACTCTCAGCAGAACCAGGCCGGTGTGACAAGTAGCAGCCGCACAGCTACTAACCCAGCTCCAGCTGTACTTTCCCTCCAGACTTCCTCCTCCAATATGGTGACAGTGACATCGTCGTCCTCATCTGTGCCAGGGAGTCCCCATGATGCCATGCTGGCCCACTCGACAATAGTAAAAAGAGAACTAGACAAAGATGTTAATTTTTTATACTTAAAGCATGTGGTCTTGAAATTCATGCTTAGTCGAGAGTCAGAAGTAAGTGTCCGACAAACTTCATTTCAAACTTATGCTTAACACATTATACTCGTGTTGTTGTTTTTTACGGTGGATATTTAGTACTTATAAGATTCTTAACCCGTATGAAGATTCAAACGGTATTAAAAAAACCTTCTGTATTTTCAACATCAAATAAATTACTTGATTAGAAGTAAGTGTATACTCTTACTTACTACATGAATTTGCTGCATTTGTATGTTTAATCTATTTCCATAAGTAAAGTAAAGTTCCCCTTTCAAACCTTGTGATCTATGGGGCAGATAATGTAAAGGTCATCTGTTTCTGTGGCCCACATCTAATGAGGGTGTCATGGGGCCAACAGAAGGACCAACTGTTTTTACTTTTCCCCTACTAATGTCAGGTACCCATTAGAGCTGCATGGACTCATTGGTGTCTTAAAGATCCTGAAATTGAAGATCAAAGTCTTCACTAGGATTCAAACCCAGGACCCTCGGTTGTAGAGATAGTTTTTAAGTGGCTGATAGTGAACGCATAATTGTGACAACATTAATTCAAAGCGAGACTGTAGCTTAGATAGATTAAACAGACAGTTGAGACTAGGCTTTCATAGAGGTAACATTTTGCATGATAGTGACTGAGACTAGACTGTTCCCGTTATGAATTAAACAGTTATACTTCTTTATACACCTATTGGTTGTTCACTCTATTTCTGAAGTTATGTTATTGATCTGGACTGACTAGTAATCTGACGTGTACAGTAACATGCAACCTATTTGCTGAACAGTACCAATCATACAGACGCAAGTTAGACATACATCTCTACACGGTTCAGAAGACATGTTTACCACTTAGCCACTGCACCTCCTTTTTCTGTTTCCATAATTTTATTTTAAAAATGTGTCTATTTCAGGCCATTCAACTGATCAAAGCTGTCTCCATGCTGCTCAACTTTTCACATCAAGAACAGCAACTCATCAAGGAAACATTAGAATGGAAGATGTCTTGGTTTGGGCACCGGCCTCCCTTAGGCAAAGGACAGACATCAAAGGTTATTCCACCCACATTATAGCACAGAGCAATGTGTTTAGTCCCTTTCATTCAACTCATTTATATAGGTCATAGTTGTAAAGTGTACATACATTATTTATTTGTGCTATGAAGACTTGAACTTGTGTGCAATCTTTATGTTCCCCTCTGTTCATGAAACTAAAGTTTGTTGGGTTTTTTTTTAATTTATAGTTCCTTTTTGAAATCAGTTTACTGAATTTTTATAGAACTCATGGAAATATTAATAACTATTACAAACATATAATATACTTATATATAAAAGCATTGTAAGAACATAAAGTTTATTTTTGTTTTAAACTATACAACAGTTTCCCTGTAGTGACAGCACTGAGCTTATGATATAGTATGTAGGGGGGGGGGGGGGGGGTATGAAAATCACTCAAACAAAAATGTCATTCAAATTTTTGTTGACCAATTTCACTCTTAATGTAGACAAATTTATTTAAGGTCAAATAAACTACATCTTGTTTAAGAAGCTAGTTTAATTTTATTTTTTTAATATATTAGTGTAATGCAATATAGCTATATTTTTCAATTGATAAATATTGACTAGGTCAGTTGTTAAGAATAAATTTTCTTATAGTTAACAATAGTTGTTACTCTGTATAGCAGATATAATTTATTGTTGAACATCTCTAAATTAACTCTTTTTTTAATTGAATGCCTAGTTTGTTTTAGTGATTTGTCCAGCCTAGGCTTTTTTTTTTTAAATGTAACATGCTTGACCTTGCATTTTGTTGCAAAAAAAAAAAAAGCCTCTGAAGAAGTAAAGGTGAAGTAGCCCTGTTAAGTTTAATCAATATGTGGGGGTGTGTGGCATAAACCACTTTGATACCTATCAAGGGGGATTGAGTTGAAACCCCAACGTGAGCTGATTTATGATTTCTGAGCTCCAGAAGTCAGCATGGAAACCTGCCAGTAGCCACTCTCCCCACTGGTCCATAAAAGAAATTGGACCATAACACACTGAGCAGCCGAAAGCAATTAAATTTTTTAAAACAATAGGATAAACCTGTCATGAGAAGTAAACTGCTTGGATTATTGTGAGATGTAGTGGATACAAAATATTTTAAAATATTATTCCTTTTTTTTTTTTTTACCTTCTGCCCTGGCTGTAGATAAATTATGTGCCTTATTAGTGATAGTGTCAATAGCTTTGGAAATATTAAGATATTAATGAAGTTTAAAATTTTTTTTAATGCAATGAGAGATGAAAATACCTTCTATAGAACTAATAAAACAGTTGATATTAATAAAGCTAGGAAAGTTGCAGTCATTATTTGTATTTGTAAATGTGGATGTTTGATACATGATCCATAATGTCATAACTGACTAATATGCCCTTTTTTTAATCATTGACACTCGCTTCTGAAAAATTCACCAACATTTATAAAAGCACATCATTGTGTCCTATAATATCCATTTGATATGCAGATAAGGAAACTTGTACTCTTGATTATTGTGTTGACTTCCTTGTTTATTGTGTTGGTTATGTCCCATATTAATTGAAAACTCCGCTGCCTCTTTATTCATGTGATTTTGTTGCTATTGGAATTTACTATACAACTATTATGTGGGTCCCATGACATAAACTTGTATTACTTGTACTAAATCAATCATTCAATCATTTTCTGGTTTATTTGTTTAAGACTGCAAGTCTGCTGTGTTACTATATTTTACTTTGTATGCAAGCTTAACGTTTTAATAGATGTTACAACTGATATACCACACAAAGGTCGCTGTCATGTGATGGCAACTATATTTACTGCTTAGATCTTCCACTGCTCTTCAATTCCATTTACCCTTCTTATATCTAGTTTTCTGAAAGACTTTAAAAAGTGTTTTTTTAAGAAATCATTTATAAGTCAACTAGTTAATGAAGTAATTTATAATCAACATAGTAAAACTCAAGTTTTGTGACATTGACCCTTGAAACATGCATGTTTGCAAAGCTGATAGCAATTTTAATGCAAGTGATTATTAAAAAATGGTATCGATCTGTTCCTCTTAGCTATCTATCATAAACTATAAACTTAATATATTTTTTAAAAAACATATTCTTTTATCTCATTTAACCTAATTTCATTATTTTTGTCAATCTAAAGACAGTTAAAACAATTTAAATACTTAGATATGGAACTTTTAATTTTTTTTACATTAGCAAACATTAGGTTTCATTCTCTAAACATTGTCATATACCAGTATATATACATATAGACAGAGATTTGTTTTTGGTAAATTGTATTTTTTCACCAAGATATATGGTACAGTACTATTTATTGTACTGTCTGTATCTTTACAGATTGGAGTAATCATTCCGATTTGGAATAAGGTGTCATGATTATTTCTTAGTCTAATTGATTGAGATTGTTTTTAAAAGCCATTTTGGTTGAACATATCTAGCAGGGGAATTTCTAACATTTGTGTTGTGATTGTCAAGTTTTTTTTTGTTATTTAAACACAATCATTACTGTTCAACTATTAAAGTAAAATATCTTTTTAATTTTTTTTTAAATTTTTCTTTTTTTTTTTCATTTTGTTGTTAAACCTGTGCCATTGTTTTTCTTTAAAGGATGTTCAGATTAAAAAAAAAAATTATGATTTTTTATAATAAGGTTGTGAAAAATGTTCAGTATAGAAGTCAACATACTGGAATGCAACTTACCTGGTCATTGATTTGTTCATACAATTGAATCATTATTTTAGATCACATCACATGACTAATACGGGAAATTCGCTTAATAGATGTTGAGAGGACTAAGTCAACAGTGATGTACACAAAACCTGACTGAAAACCTATTGAGACAGCCTGGTCTAACAGAGCCTGACTGAAAACATATTGAGACAGCCTGGCCTAACAGAGCCTGGCTCACATTTGAGTTGCAAGAGTTGAAAGGAATTCATTGCTTATAATTCATCTTTTTTTTTTTTGTCACAAAAAATTCTTTTAAAAAAATCTTCTCCAAATTTATAAATTAGCAAATGTCTTCATTTGGTTAGTGATATCTTTTTTTTAATTAATGTGTTTAGAAATGGATGTTTTGGGTCATGCATTATAATAAGTCAAACACTGCCTTAGTACTATGCACAAACATGTAAATTTCTTTTTTTTTTTCCTAGGCTGTCTCTTCAGTTGTTGCTATTATTATTATTATTATTAGAATTTTTTCTCTATTTATTTGCAGCTAATAATAATAATAAGTTTCAGTTTGTACTTCAAAAACTCAATCTGGACAACAGAAATATTCTCAATGTTTATAGTCAGAAATTCTGAATGATTGAATATATTATAATGAGAGATTTGAGATTGGACGTTATTAAAACCATATAGTTTAATTTCTCATTTGATTTAGATGATAGTTTTATTACTACTATTTATGGTGCTGCTTTTTTTTTCTATGTTTTATTGTAATGTCTACACTTTAGTTACTTATATATCATATATTTTTGAAGAAATGTAGAGATTTTTTTTATACAAGGGCATAATTTAAAAGTTTTTAGTGATGTATCTGTGATTTAAAGAGTTTAAACATGTGTATTACAAATGTAGCTGAAAGACTCGATGTAACAGCTTTACCTGTCCTGGAGCACTATAACTGCTATGTGAAAAAAAAAAAATTCTCCACCTTCCAAACAGTACAGCTTTTTTTTTTCTGATGTATAATTTTTTAGAGAATTAGGAAAATTTAAACAGAACTAGCATTTTTTTTTATTCTTGTATTAATTTGTTTAAAAAAAAAAAATTCTCCTGTCTTTGCTTTTTTCCCCACCTCTAGTCAACATTGTATCAACATAATTACCTATTTGTTACTGAAAAAATTAGTATTACACTGTTTGTAATACTGTGTGTGTTAGTCTATACATTCTGGGTTACTTCTGTGGTCACATGGCTTGTTTCATTCATTCAATGGGGTTTTGTTCTATAAACCTAATAAACACATGATTACCATAAGCTCTTGTCATTTATTCTTTTTTTTTATTATTGAATTGAATTTTTCTTAAAGGAGAATCAATATACTTTTTTTTTTCTTGAAATTAAGTTTGAATGAAAAGAATTGTTGTGGATTAGATAAAGTTCTTTGACACAGCCATTATAAAGGAACTTATAATTTTAGTCACTGTTCCCCTTTCAGACCTTACACTCTATGGGTCAGATGATGTAAAGATCATCTGTTTCTGTGGCCCACGGTTAACGAGGGTGTCATGTGGCCAGCGAAACGACCAATCGATTTTACTTTTCCCCAACTAATGTCAGGTACCCATTAGAGCTGGTGGACTCAAAGATCCTGAAATTAAAAATTCCAGTCTTCACCAGGATTTGAACTCAGGACCCCCGGTTTGGAACCCTAGCGCTTTACCGCTCAGCCACTGCGCATCCCAATGATGTGTATAGCTTTGGTTTAAGTGACTCATGAACTAATTTCTAAAACGAGTACTAAAGTGACCAGGCAGTTGTTTGAGCAGGGGCTGACTTTTCATCTAGTTGTCTTCATACTACATTTACTTAGGACTGGAGAACTGGCATTGAATTAGCTGGAAATGTGTGATTGGCTTTAGCTGATTCATGTGAAGCCCATTGATCATTGTGCTGGCCACACAATGCCAAATTAAATATTGCATATCAAAGAATCAACTTATTATGTCTTAAGGATAAAGGATAAGGCTATATAGGTACTACTTATATAACCATACTTTAAGACTGATATGCTAAATATTAAACATATCATACTCCAAGAATGATATGTTAGACATACAAACATAATAAACATACTCTAAGAAAGACTTAATAATAATGCCTTTGATTCCGAAGATAAACGATAAGTGTTATGGTAGAGTAACAAACATAACAATACGCTTAAACTGATATAATAAGGCTTCTCTTCAAGACTGAAGATTAACAAGGAATGCAAAATAAATTCTCCGTGGCTACACTGCCCCAGCTGTGACCTATATATTTTGCCACATCCAGGGCGAGCATAACCATTGTCCGCCGGAAGTTGATTAAGATTTTCTATTCGCCATCTGTGTCTGTCCTCAGCATCAGGTTTTCTTTTGGTCTCAAATGTGTATCCCACGGCCTTTGTAATTGCCAATATCGATAAATAATAAAACTGATATATTTAGGCTAAGAAACTGAAATTAGTGAAATGCTACATAGAATAAATATCAACAACCGATAATGGCTTTGTCAGCATAAGATGTGGCATAATATGTAGATTGCAACTGGTTCTGCATAGTCATGGGACATACTGCACTTATCTTAAATCTTTGGAATTGAAGACAATGTAATTTTATTATTGTATCAATGAAATAAAACATTAAACCAGGTTAACCACATGTGATAATGTTCAGGTTTTGAAGTCATGTCTTCAAATTATACAATAGAATGAGAGTGAGTGTAGTAAATTCACAGCTAAAAAGAAATATTTAATTTCCTATCTAGCTTTTGTTTCGTTCTTATACAATATTTAATGCCCCAAAAATCTATTTTAGAATCTATTTCATTTTACCAACTGTGCGTCATGAACTCTTCTTGAGAGAAAACATATAGTCCAAGGTCTTTTTGGATTTGTGATGTTGTTTCTGTAGCGTTGTATTTTTTTTTTAATGGGTGAGGTTTTAGCCCTCATTATAGAATTTAATTCTGATGTTCTTTCTGAAAATATTGATGCCAGCCTTTTTACCTGTCTGGGTGGTCCATTTCGGGGGCAATTTTGAGTTTGTGTTTCTACACAAACTGTCTTTGTAACCTTGTTCACAGAGATAACTGGAGTTAAGGAAGCTTATTTATTAGTAGCATAATTAAACATTAAAATTTTATTGTTAAGATTTCATTGTAAAAAAAAAAATCTTTTAAAAATATTTTTCTTTATTACTTATGTATTCAGATCTACATCCAGTTATGTGACTTTTAGATATAATTAATATAAATCTCAAGTAAGTAATTTACGATTAAAACTATTTTTCTTGTTCTTATATTCTTCTTTCAGTTCATAACTTTCTAATAATAATTCGAACTTTTTTTTTATTAATTAGGTGAAAGGTCATTAGACATGGGAGGCAATTACATTTCAAGAGAAAAGAAATTGTAAACATTAAACATTATTTTGTCAAAATGACAATATTTAGTATTTATATTATTAATAAAGCAGGTAGCTTAATTTACCATTATGATTCTCCAACTGTAGGCAGACCATCTGTTGAAAAAACATTTAGTTATCCCCTCGAATTGGTTTTAAAAGTTTTTGATGAAAAGGTGGTTGTAGCTTTCGGCGAAAGAGACGGCATAAAAGGTAAGAAACTATTAACTAACTACTCTAGATTCTAGATTTTTCTACTAAGACTACACACACTAAGTAAGACTAAGAGTCAGACAGCGTATTTATTTACGGTAAGTGAAAGTGCTGTGTAAGAAAGAAAATTATGATGATGACATATTTATATGCTAACTGTAATCTAGATCTAAAAGTCTAAAGTAGATCTAGATTTTAATAATATTAAAATTAAATCTAGTATTGTTAGTCTAGAGATCTAATCTAAAACTAAATCCAAAACTAAGTATAATGGTAAGGACCAGGTCAACTCTAGATTTTAATATTGTCAGAAGTGGATTCTGAACCCACGCCCACAAAGTAGACTGGGGGGGGGGCAGTGTTATAAACCTGGTGGTGGCACAGATGGGGGTAGTGGTGTGTGTGTAGTCATGACGGTTTGGGGAAGGATTGCCATCGTGAACAGAGCTCAGGAGCGTCACGAGAGATGTAGTCATGTGACGAAGCTAGAAACGTCGAATGATGTTCCGTCCGGTTCTAGAAGGCCAGGAGGGACCCTATATAAAGAGCGGAGGTGTCACAGTCAAGACGGTTCAGAGCCCGGTTCACTACAGTCCGGTTGACTACAGCACAGTTCAACGGTGTGGTTCTGTACGGAGCATTACAACGGTTCAGTGCGGAGTACTGTCAAGTACAGTTGAGACGACTGGCCTCTTGATCTTGGTCTGCGATCGAGTCCGACACAACGAGCCTAGTGTGTGAAGTCAGTCCTGAACTGTTGAACCCAGTGCAAACCCGGAACAAGACGGAGAGGCCAGTGCAAGAGTTGATACGGCGGTACAGTGTTATTGGAGAGATATTTGTACAGTGTACGTGTTGCCAATTGTACAGTATTGGCTGTTATTTATTCAACCATTAAAGTGTTACATTATTTTGGAGCCCTGAGTTGTCAAGTTCTTTAAGTTGGTGGTGTATGGTGCAGTTTGCAGAGAGCCTGGATAGTGAGATTCGTAACACTATATTTAAAATTTACTAATTTATAGAGTATAGATTAGTCTGATTAGTTGATTAGAGGATCTCTAGTAGTAGATCTATTGTATTTCTAGTCTAGATCTACACCAGGTCACCAGTGGCAGTGTCACCAGTACATCCCAATTTGAAGTAATTTGTGACAGGCACTATTAGATTATAATAAGATCTACACAAAGATAAAGGCACCTTCCTAGTTCCATATGCTAGGACTGCCTAGGACAAATTTATACAAATGCTCCTTCTAGATGCATGCACTTAGGGCATCTTTTTTGAAGTAATGTCTATATTTTATAAGATAAGATCTAGATTTAGAATTTAGTATTAACATAACACTGTTTAATCTGTTAGGTTCATTACATCAGTTATGATTTGTTAAGTTCTTTTATATTAAAATGTCTTACTTCTTGTATTTTGGTCTCATAAATTTTTTTCATTTAATGTTCGGCATGCTGCTGAAAAAGTTTCCCCATCATCGTCATACCAAATGCTGCTAAAATCTCCTTCATAGTATGCTGCCCATAGGTTATGTTTTTTTGTCACACAATCAAGTCATCATCATCAATAAAATACTGTAAAGAATTTTCATTATGGTAGTTAAAATAGGCTTAAAATATTTTGATGCATTTGTGGTCTATGAATCTATTAAAAACCCAAGAATTTTCCCTTAAAATGTATCCAGTGTCTCTGGAGACAGGAGAAGCAATGACACGTTTTGTTCACATACTGTATCTTATCTTATATATTAGAGACGTTACTTCGAAAAGAAGATATACTATACTATACTTTGTGTTTTGTTTTTTCAAAGTTGGCCATGCTGTACTGGGAATCAATGGAATACCTGCAGAAGGAAGAGTCCTGGCAGATAAAAGAGACATTCTAGAAGTTTTAGCCACAGAGAGTAACTATCCCATTAATATTAAATTTGGTCGACCTCACTTAACTACAAATGAAAGAATCATGTTAGCCAGTATGCTTCACTCGTAAGTAGTGCACACATTTGAAAATTTAAATCTGATCCACAGAAAAAAGTCCCTACTCTATTTTTTTTTTAAATATATTTGTTTAATAGTATTAATTCTGTTATTTTTTTCATAAATTATGCTGATGAAATATAATTAGTTATTTAAACTTCTCTGCCATGTATACTTTAACAATATATTGTTCTGTATTTCAACAAGACTTTACAGATATTGTTTTTATTTCATCTAGTCTGTTTGCTATAGGATCTCAGCTTTCCCCAGAACCACATTCCTCGGGTATACAGTCTCTTGAAACAGATACATTCAAACTACATTGCCATCAGACTATGACAGGTCTGTTATCTCATAGTCTAAAGTACTTTAACTTATTTAGACAAACGTAGACTTTTGTATCATTGTTGAAGTACACTGCTGAAGATGATGAATATGTTGTTTTAATCTTCTGTTCTCCAAACAGCCTGCAATAAAATAGACATTTTAGAACTTTTTTACTTCCACCAACCTGTTAGATAAAAGTCAAGGCAATTGTTTGTTCGACAAAGAAAATAAAGTACCCCTTTCAGACCTTGTATTCTAAAGGTCATCTGTTTCTATTGTCAATGGTTAATGAGGGTGTCATCTGGCCAGCACAATGACCAACCGCCTTTACGTTTCCTTAGTAAAGTACTGATCACAGTTGAATGGACTCAAATTCAAAATCCCAGTCTCCAACGAGATTCAAACCCGGAACCTCTTGGTTCAGAAGCCAAGTGCTTTACCACTCAGTTATCATGCAACCTTATTTGTTATTTAGCTGAACTTATATAAATCCAGTCAAGTAACTTGTATTATGTAGTAGATAAAAATCTCTTTTTGTTAGTGGAAGATTTCATGAGTCAAATATTGTTTTAGAAATTCCACATTTTATTATTTATTACAGGTGTGAAGTTTGTGATCATAACAGATCCCAAACAATCTCACGTGGATGCATTATTGAAAAAACTGTATGAAGTGTATTCAGACTATGCCCTCAAGAATCCTTTTTATTCATTAGACATGCCAATCAGGTAAGTAAATTTTGTTATATTTTATCTAATTGCTAATTGTCAACTCAGAATAAGGAATTTTGTAATATACCAGTAATGTCAAATAGAGGGAATTAAAATACTTAATTTGCAGAAAATAGAATTTAACTACTTGCTACCCTTTTGCTTGCTTAGTGCCCCTCACAGGAAACAAAAATCTCATGTCATTTTTAGCTTTGCCTTTAAATGCTCTAAAATATTTTTGGAAGATAATTTTTTTAATATGAAAATGTCTTACTTTTTCTATATTTTACTATTATATTATATGTTTTTCATCTTGAGAAAATGTTGCGCCACTGTAACATTGTGTGTTACTGTTTCATTCCAGAGCTGAGCTGTTTGATGTAAATCTCCAGGCTGTGATGGAACAAGCAGATAAACCTGGACTTGGCAACAATTAGCTTTAACTGATTGAAACTATTTTGAAAGTTAAATTTTGTGTATGTGATTTATTTTTTTTTAAGTTATTTATTACACATGACTGGTATAAACTAAACAGTTAAAATAAAGAATAAAAACGTTTTATATGTTTCAAGACAAATCTTTCACATCAACATAGACTAGTGCAGGGGTGGGCAAATGACGGTCCGCAGGCCACATGCGGCCCGCTGACACCTACAGAAATTAGGTGTGCCCACAGTATATACATATAAAAATGCAAATATAAAAATAATATCTATATAAATTATTAAAACTGTCTCATAATAAAAAGTTTTAAGTAAATGAAGATTATGCTTATAGGCTATACACTCAATTCAAGACACAATCTCTGAGTGTTGGGTAGGCTTGGAACAAGATGGCAAGTGTAACAACAGATGGAGCTCAATCTTTGACTGAAAAAAATAATTTTTTTTTTAATAAAAAAATATCCCAACCATAAACTCTTAACAGGAAAGTTTGCAAAAAGCTGCATGAAATTTCTGCATGGCCCCAATTTACAATTATCAAACCTATTAGAATTAGGGGTGTTAACCTAGGGTAGTTCCGATTTATCCGCTAGCCTAGCGTGGGCAAGGCAAATGAGAAGAATATAAAATCTCATGGAAGAAAATGTTATGTTATTTGAAGGACATTGACTGTGACTGTTACCAATATTTCTAATGAGTGGAAGACAGATTTCATGTTTTTTTTTTCATAATTGCTTTTGCAATTGGTTGTTTACATATGCAATGTAAATGCAAGTTAAAATCTTTTCAAACAAGGCTTTCCCAATTCTATAGGCAAGCAAAAGAAAATAGTTTTTGTCATTTTCATTTGATGAAATGTGAAACTATTTCTACTTAAATGATTAAAAGTACAACACTTATTAAGATTCCTTATTTGTGCCATTTATAAAAGCAAATTTTAAGATGACAAGAACCAGTTTTCAATACCATCAGCTCACCATTTATTGCAGAAGCTGGATTCAGCTTCCGAGGACATAACTCCAAGCAAAGAGAAATTCCAGTCAGTACTACCACAGTAGTCTTATGGGTGTCAGAAGCTGCATTTCCACACTTTAAAAAAATGTACTGCTGTTCACACTATTTGGGTACACATTCATCTGTTCTTCTTCTTCGTTCTCATTTTACATGTTGCAGGTTTCAGATCAGTAATCCTATATCTGAGATGAACCGCACAGTGGTTTCCAGATCAGGCAGTTCTCCTAATAGTCTTTGGAGAGTCTTGTTTGGGTCTCTTGATTTAGTATGCACCATTGAAGAACATGGTCAGCATTTTCTGGTGATGCTCCACAAGGGCAAGTTTCGCTCTTCCCAATATTTCCGGAACATATATTGTCTGATTCAGTGAACAAGCATTTTATTTTTTGGGGAAACTAAAACAGTATAATTACTGGTCAATGTGGACTGACTAATTTGACAGTAGTCATAGGGATAACAACTAGTAATCTAGTTTCACAGTTCCGGAACATTATGCACGAGTGTAAAAAGTAAAATACTGCACATAAAGTACACCTGTATACTTGTGGGGATATTGTGAAATAAAAAGACATCAATTTTTGAGAAAAATTGTAAAATTGTTTTCAAAAATTGCTAACTCTTGTTGTAATTGTTGAACGTGGAGTATGAAAAAAAAAAAGAAAGAAACGTGAATATAAATCAGTGTAAATATGAGTTAAAAGACATTCTACACAGTTAGCAAGCGGCCCGCCATTCCCAAACCTTTTTTAATGCGGCCCTCGATACAAAAAGGTTGCCCACCCCTGGACTAGTGCAATGGTTTACCAACAAAATACTTTTTTGTTGTTTTTAAATGTCAGTAGTGTAAAGTAAGGTAAGCTTAAAATTTAAAAAAAATGTATTCTGCTATTTCTTCAATATTGAAAAATGTTTTGTTTGTTATTAAAGTGCAATCTATTTTTTTTTATATTGAGAACTTCATAGTGGACTTCAACCCTTTTTTTTTTTTATTGTCAACAAATGCAAGAAAAGAAAATATATTTCTCACATTAAGACTACTGCACATTTTAGTTAAATTGAATCCTTTTATTTTTTGCTTGAAGAAGTTTATGGTTAATTAAATTTTTTAAAAATGCTTGTTGCAATGGAATTCTTTAAGTTTTCAAATTGTTTTGTAAACATTTTTATTTGTTTTGAAAAATGCTTTTATATGTAAATAAGTACCGGTACTTTCTAATTTTTCTTTTTGAAAAATTGTTGTTTCAATGAGAAGATCTCCTGTTTAGTGACTGGTTGAGTTAATAAGCACTCAGCTTCCGATCAAAAAGTCCTTGTAGAAGAAACATGTTTTTCATTTGTGAACATAAAATCATCTTCTATTCTGGCTGTTTGGCATACGAGTTCAAACCCTGCCACTGCTTTTCTGCAGGTTTCAATTAGGTCATAATTATTTTCATTTCTGAAGGAACATCCGTAATTTGTAAGAGGGATCAGAAGGTTTGGTCTTGAAAGAGAGCTTCATTTACTACCTGTGTGTGTGTGTCACTCTCGTTTAATACTTTTTATCATTATGCTGGAAGCAGCTTCTTTAAGTCTGCTGAAAGCATTTTGTTAATAAATCTATGTGAAAAAAAATGTAACACATGCTACTAAGTATCAACTATTTTATTTTCACTGTTTATAAAATGCAGTTGATGTTAGTTGCTATAGATTTACATTGCCTGCATCTTCACAAATATTACTCTAGTGGACTAATTTTTCACCTACCAACTTGTTATTTATAATAATAGTCTAAAAATAGTTAATAGTGTGAATGCCATTTTGACATGAGTTTGTATGTGATGTGTAGTTCTGTACCAAGGGGAGTGCACTCAAGTTTGTGCCACATCATCTCCCTTTATCTTGTTTATTGATTTTCAATTTTCGTTATGCATCTTTCTTTTCAACTCTTGTATTATATCACTATTAGAATGATAGAAAATGTAATTTGGTTATCTTACATTTCTGAACTAACCTGTATTCATGATAAAGTAGGGTATACATTTTTGCTTCTTGTTTACTTTACCAGATATATTTTCTATGACATTAGTATTAGGCTGTCTTTTTTTTTTACCCTATATCTATTTCTGCACTTGGTCAGAGGAATGTCATCAGTTGACATACAACCTCCATAATGACACTTGATCCTTGAAATTAACATTTACAAGACATGTTTGTTCATTATGGAAAATTAGGCAAATATATTTCCAAGTTTCAAGGTAAATATATTTCAATGTTTCATCTCCTTATTTAAACATTTTGCACAATTAAAAATTGTTGCTTAGTGTCGTGTACACAATAAATATTGAACTATTGTTAATGTGTTGTTTTTTTTGTTTTTTTTTTGGGGGGGGGGGGGGGGGTTGACATTTAGTATACGAAAACAATAAGTCCACTTCACTTCAAAGTTAACTATGATATTCAATTTTAGAGTGAAATAATGTACAACTAGTATGTAAAAAAAAAAAGTAAAGTTCCCCTTTCAGACCTTGTGGTCTATAGGGCAGATGATGTAAAGGTCATCTGTTTCTGTGGCCTACGGTTAACAAGGGTGTCATGTGGCCAGCACAACGACCAACCGCCTTTACTTTTCCCTAACTAATGTCAGGTACCCATTAGAGCTGGGTGGACTCAGAGGCGCCCGAAGATCCCGAAATTAAAAATCCCAGTCTTCACCAGGATTCGAACCCCGGTTCGGAAGCCAAGCGCTTTACCGCTCAGCCACCGCGCCTCATACAACTAGTATGTAAAGTCCTGTTAAATTCAAAAGAATTTAAACTAACCTGAACAATAAAAGAAAAGATTTTTAAAAAAAAATGATTCCAGTCTATTGACTATTCTGAATTCTGAGTACTATTTTTAAAAAAAAAACACAATTTATGTAAGACATCACCTTTAACTATCATGTTGATGTGTTCTTAATAATAACTAACTAGTGAAGACATGCTTTTGATAAGATAACTAGGAATATAATTAATCATTACTTCTATTTATAACAAAAACAAAACTAATAACAGCTCTCAGAAGAAAAGAAATTGTAATTCAATTCAGCATAAGAGATTCACTATAAAGTTTTGATGTGATCGTGTTTACATAAGAGGATGTATGTCTACAAGTGTCTGGGCCCAGACCCAATCCCTAGAGTAGGCCTACATGTCTAATGTTAAGTTGTTAAATGCACGTTACACAAAGCCAGGATCTGAGAGAGACATTTAAATGACTAAGGAACAAATTGAGTAACAGTAAAATTTTTAGTACTGGATGAGTATTTACTAAGAGTCAATAAATTAAATTGTCAATTATTAATATCATGCTAAAAGAACAACCAATCCAAAATATTTTAATAGCAATTTAATTATCTTCCCACATTGCAGTGTCTGGCCATCAGACAGTCAAATAACTCAACCATGTTGAAAAAATAAAATATTAGAGATCTATATACATTTATTTATTTATATCACTATAGCATAAAAAAAAAAAAAAAAATCTGCAAGTTAAAATTACATGAAATTCCAAAGTAGTATATAAAAAAAAAGGACAAAATTAACAACTTTTTCCAACAAGAGACAAAGCTCACAACACATAACCAGCCCCACTGTAATTATATTCTGATTTGAAACCACTGTGAACAAGTTCATACCACACCCCACTATAACCTACACACTGGACAATGGCTCCACTAGTTCCTGGACAAGTACATGTGGTATAAGTAAATTTATTTCGATATTCGTCTACTTTGACTTTGTCCTTCCAGTGTCCAATACTTACCTGTTTGGAACATCCATGAGGATGGGATACAATAATGGTCAGTTTGTCCACATCTCTAGATTTATAGTAATTGCTCTTGACGTTCCTCCACACATCATTAGCATAATGTTTCCAGTTTTTCTCCAGATCCTCTCCTAAACGTTGATCACATGTCACACATTTCAATTTACATCTGTCATACTCCACATTGACATCAACAACAATGACCTTGTCAATAAGAAAAAGGGAACTGTCAGCTGTGTCATAAAATAATCTCAAAGATGTGTGGTTTGCTTCAATCTCATCAAAAACCATGTGAGCAGCTGTGATAGTATCAAACTCCCACCACACACTGCTGGGTGATTCTGAGTGCTCACATTTTCTACACCAACATTTTGAGTATTTTGTTTTCTGTTTATTTTCTTTTTTAAGTCCATTTGATGTAAACTTGTTGACATATCCCACCATTCCACTTCCTGTCCTTAACTGTCTTGTTTTGTTGTTATAGAATGGGTATGGGTCATTTGTCTTTGGCCAAACTTCAGGTCTGTTTGGACTTACCATTAGAACAGAAACCCTGACTGTCAACTCCGCTATAGCTTTAATATACTTGTATAAAAGATAGTTACGATGACCTTCAGGTAAATTTTGTATTGTGAATGTATCAACAGGTATGAACTTTGTATGACCTGGATTCTTTGAACATTCACCTCGATGTTTGTCTAGATCAGCTTCTCCGCCGATTGACTCCTGAGTTTCATGATTACCTTGATAAATATTTTTAAAAAATAAATTATAACATAAATATATCACATCATTGACACATATCATCATAAATTACTAAAGCAAAGTCTGTTAAAGTACTTAGGTATTGGGCTTCATTACTAACAGATTGGTTATCAGTTTTGAAAAAAAAATAAAAAAATAGAAGTTTGTATTTAAGTTACCGGGGGGGGGGGGGGTCTCTTTTAAATAATGTAATCATTGAAAATTAAAAATAGAAAAGCTAAAAAATAATTAAATATTGGAGCAAGAAAAAGTTTAAAATGATAAATAAAGATTAGATGACATTTAAAGTGAACTTGAAAGAGGTTACTGTGAACTTATAAGGTTTTAATACTTAGACATTGTCTTCTAATATAGCTACAACCTATATTGTGTTGCAAAAAAAAAAAAATCAATATGCCACGTTTGATTTAATTTTATTGTTCACAATCTGATCCTTTCTTTAACAGTAGAGCCTTATTATGGTATCAAATGTCATTGTAATAGCTTTTAAGTTTTTCTTTTTGAAACCAATTTCTGCCATTTGTTCTTCACTAATAGCCTACAGATAAAGCCAAAATCAGAGCTGGACTATTAATGCTTCTAGGAAGCAGGATCAATCATTGAACCTAATAAGGAAATCATGGACCAGGGTTCAAGAGCATGATGGTGGGGGATTTGTACTTATTTTAAGTAGTTAACACCCTTTGTAAATTAATATATAAAAAATGATGGAACTATGGAAAATTAAAAATATATAGTTTTATAAAGATAAAAAAAGTAAGTTCCCCTTTCAGACCTTGAGAATTATCAATGTAAAGGCCATCAGTTTCTGTGTCATTAGGCCAACCGCCTTTACTTTTTTACCAACTAATGTCAGGTACCTGGGTGGACTCAGATGTGCCCAAAGATCCAGTCTTCACCAGGATTCGAAACCAGGACCTCCAGTTCAGAAGCCAAGCATTTTACTGCTCAGCCACAGTGTCTCCGTATAGTTTTTGCCCATCCACTAGTTATCAGTATATATCGGGTGTATAGAATCAAAAAGAGATATTGTTAAAAATGTAAATTAACAAACCTATAGCAGTGTGTAGGCTGTCTCTTGTTTCATTTTGGATGATCCTGCCAAAGTTTTCCTAAAAAAACATTTTCTAGATCTAGATTTACAGTTTAATTTTTCAAAATATATAAAAATATTTATGGTCTAAAAAGTAAAAGCCTTTATTTTTCCCCAACTATAATGTCAGGTTCCCCTTTGAGCTGGCTGGACACAGAGTGCCCTAAAGATCACAAAATAAAAAATCTCCATCTTCACCAGGATTTGAACCTGGGAACTCTCAGTTTGATGGCCACTGCTGAAATACCTAAATATTGCTATCGCACACCTACATGCACATGCATATACAGATCTATTTTTTTTTTTTTTTTTAAAGTTAGAGCAATTTGGGGATCCAAAATACTTTAATCATAATATCCTACAATATAATTTAAGCCAAAAGCTTTTTTTTTTCTAGTCTTTTCAGATTCGTATGAATACAGATGACATTATTACCCCTGAATAAGTTAAACATGTCTAATTGTCTTATCAATGACCAATACAAATATTATATTCTTAATTGGATATTGTCCAGCACAAAGACAATTCTGAGGAAGTAATGTCCACTTAGATGTAGATTATTTTATACTTACAGTTTCTCTGTGATCTGTCAAGTGTTCTGCAGCAATCATCTTTGTGATGTTACCTTTTTAAAATAAATTATGGCAAACAATAAACAAATCATGAATATATAATAGATCTAGTATTGTAAGGATAGGACTAATTTATTTGGTGTCATTCTTTGATTCTGGCCTGACAGTTACACTACTTATAATATGTTTTTACAAATACACACATTTATAGTAATATAGACCATTACTATAGTTATACTATAGTTACATTTACATAACAAAAAATATAAATCTAGATCTAGGTCTAAAAAAATTAAAATAGAAATGGAATATTTGTCACATTTCACCGTTCAGTGACCGTTCAATCATATAGATCTAATATCATTGTGCAGATTGTGTGTGAATTACAAACTTTACAAACCACTGGAATCTAGAATTACCGAAAATTGAATGGGTTGCCTGAAACAGCCAGGAAAACCAGAGTCTTAGAGTTGAAGTCATAGATTAACATGCATTACTCAAACATATACACTTTTACTTTTAGAAGTAACGTGTGTAATCTGGATCTAGAATAAGATAAGATAAAATTTCTTTCTGTTTGAAAGTTCTAAGAAAACGTGTCCCGGAACTTGATCTAGATCTATTATTAGATTTAAATTTACATCTATAAATACACGTAGTCTTTCGGTTTTACTTTTTGTTGTTTTATGTAGGTAATAGACTAGGCTCTATAGATATATAGTGTTTTGCCACTAGAATCAGCATCATCCTGGGTGATTAGCTAGCTTTAAATTATGGTGTTACCCACAAACACACTCAAATCACACACCCCCAACCTGTTTTTAGCCAAAATACAGCGAGCTCATTAAATTAAGCCTGCCTTACTATAACATTCATCTATCTCAGTGATGCCCGACCTAATTCGACCTGGGGCCATTATAATTTCTGACACTCGTGTTGCGGGCCACATGAACGAAAAGATAAAAAAAAAACAAAAAAAAAACTGAAATTTACCTGAATTTGTAACTAATTGATTATAAACCCGCGGATCTAGTAGGGCCTACTTACATTAAAGAATTGGATATCTGAAGCGATTTTTTTCACGCGTCTGTAAACGTCTATGTCTGTACTTAAAATAGAGCAATATTGTAGCTAGCTGTACTACCGACTCATTGTCTTGTCGCTTTTTGGTAAATATTCCTATCGATCCTACAATCTGTAGGCGCAGTTTAACAATCATTTATTCGCGGCTCAAACCAAGAATGCCGTCATGTTTGTTTCATAATGACGTTTATATGTTGTTCTTTTCTTAAAAAATAGCCACACTTTCCTTGCAAATCAAATATGTTGGCTTATGGTCATGCTCCACAAAAAAAGTTAAGATCAGTTTTCTTTTACTGGTAGATTCTCATTTCATAAACACACTAATATATATTTTAAAGGTCATGGTACCAATCAATTAAATAAAAATTGAGGGCCCTAACGTAGGTAAAGATACATAAGTCAACCTTTTTCTTTTTTTTAGGGGTCTACACTTCGTGCCAAAATTTCGGCGGGCCGGATGGAACCACGTCGCGGGCCGGATCTGGTCCTCGGGCCGTATTTTGGGCATCACAAATCTATCTTATATAGATCTAAGTCCTAATACAGACGTTACTTCAAAAAAGATGATTCAGATTACGTCCTACGCGTCATGCATCTAGTGTAGCGCTTGCATTGGCCTCCCTGGGAGCGCTTTCCTACACACAACTCCCCGTACAGAAGTCGTTTGGGAAGGCGATTGTCTGGCATGTGGACTACATGTTCCGCCCATCAAAGTTGGGACCTTTTTACCATCGAATTGATAATGTACATGTTGGACAGCTTTAAGATTTCTGTGTCCGGTATGTGGTCGGACCAACGCACCATACTTCTTAAGACAGCGTAGGTGGAAGGAAATTAGCTTTTTGGTGTGGCGGGAATATAGGGTCCAGGACTCTGATGCATATAGGAGTGACGGGAGAACTACAGCACTATATACTTTCAGTTTTGTGGATATGATGAGTCCTCTCCGTTGTCACACTTGTCCTTGAAGTCTGCCAAAAGCAGCACTGGCACGAGCAACCTCATCATCTAGGTTGGCGTTTGTTGATATGGCGCTGATATGGTGCTTCCCAGATAGACAAACTTTTTGACGTTTGCTAATTTCTGGCCATCTATGAGAATGTCTAGTTCTGTGACAGATTAATTGAAGGAGGTTGGTGCATCACTTCTGTCTCTGCCTTGTTAGGGTGAGGCCAAAATGTTTGCAGGCATTAGCGAAGAGGGACAGGCTCTTTTGAAGGTCTTCTTCGTTTGCGGCATTTAGGGTAAAGTCATCTGCGAATAGCAGGTCTCTGATGCAGTCATAGTTTACCTTGGTCCTTGCCTTGAGTCTCTGAGCATTGAATAAACTTGCATCGGTGCGATATCGTATGCCAACTTCAATGCTTTCTGTGCGAAAGGCATCTTTCAGCATGGCGGTGAACATTATGCTGAAAAGCGTTGGAGTCAGCACACAGCCCTGCTTTACGCCATTTGAGACAGGAAAAGGCTTGGAGTAGTCTCCGTTGTCTTGGAATCTTGCTTGCATGTCATCGTGGAATTTGCGCACCATTGTTATGAATTGATCCAGGCAGCCGAATTTGGACATGATTTGCCAAAGACCTTCACGACTGACATTATCAAAAGCTTTAGTCAAATCTATGAATGCAGTATAGAAATTTGAATTTTGCTCTCTACATTTCTCATGGAGTTGGCGGAGTGCAAAGATCATGTCAACTGTGCCTCAAACCTGCCTGAAACCGCAATGACTCTCCGGAAGTAGGCCAGTTTCTAGGTGGTGTTGTAGTCTGTTTAATAGAACCCATAGACATAAATAAATATAGACTGGCCGATTAAAGAGTTTTATGAAACGAAAATTTGTGACTTGCAATTTTGTGTACTTTATTATACAGCATTTATGAGCAGTATAAAAGTTAAGTATTCATATCTATTTCATCCACACTCCTATATATATCTATATTGTAAATAAGGAGGCAGTGTAGTTTTGTTTAATCTCTAAGAATGAAGATCATGCAATTTTTCATAATTCGGAAATCCGAATACAATAGATATACATGTTTTCAAGTTACATGAAGTTACTTCCTTCGGCCAGTCTATATTTATTTGTCTATGATAGAACCCTATCCAAAATCTTGCCAGCAATGCATAGGAGGGATATGCCACGATGGTTATCGCATAACTGCCTATTTTCCTTTATCTTGTAGAAGTGAATGATGGAGGCGTCTTTGAACTCTTGTGTTAGTTCCCACATTATCTGGTAGATTTCTGTTAGTTTAGCTGTCAGCTCTGAACTGCCAAGTGAGTATATTTCAGCAGGGATGGAGTCTACTCCCGGTGCCTTACCAGTTGATATTCCTGTCATTATTTCATTTATCCGGGGAGGGTCAGCGAGTGATGGTTTATTGGGACTTGTTCCAGGCGTGCAATGGCTTCGGCGCTAATTTAATGCTTTATGGACAGTTAGGGACGGTACTGAAGTGTTCAACCCAGCGAACAAGTATATCCTCCTTGTCTGTGAGACTTTTTGACTACCCACTACAGTAGCCTACACTATAGGTCTACATGCGTACGCCTATCTGACCGCTGGTTGTTGAAATCAGTCGGACACACAGCATATATGGGCAGGGAGGGTGTGTAATTTAGTGTAAAGGTAGATCTACGTATATGCTACATTCTTGACTAACTTGACCAATGTATTATTTTCTTGTCTGACCACTCAACACACAACAAACACTATTGCATAACGCGCAAGAAAAGAAACGCAGTTTGTCTTGTCATAATCGACTACACACTACAGTACCGTACACACTAGTTAAGCCTGCATGTGTACGTCATCTGATCAGGCTGCTACAGTTGGACAGACAGCCTTTTTACTTTTTGGATAGGGATGTGGATTTATTTTGTTTTTCTCTAGTTGGTTATCCTAATGCTCTACATAGGCCTAACTTATGATTTAAATCTAATAAAGACTATTATCTATTATAGCATACTATATGCTTCGGCTTCATCTAAGGTATAAGCTAGAAAAAGGTAGGCCTACGTGTACTTGATGTTCCTGCAGTTAATAAATTATACTTTACGCAAATTAAAATCACTATATTGACTAAACACGCTTATCAAATTCCCACTATAAACGAACAGAAATTGAACACCACCACGTGACTTTAAAAAATTCTGAACAACACCATTCATAATAGTGCATAGAAGCTTTTGGCAAAAAATGTTTTAATGATGCTTCTTTCAAGTGTAGATATTGGCTCCATCTTACTTTACCAATCCCTCTTCAAATGCTGACTGTGACTAAATATTTCTTAATTGCATTTTTAAAAATAGGCTAATCAACGCTGCTGATGTCGTGTAGGCCTACATGATCAGAAAGCAGGGATGTACTTTTCAAACGCTACCACATGTTGAAAAGTTTTACGCATTTTATTTGAACTTTCTAGTTTGTAACTCAAAAAAAATAATTACACTACGATTTCAACTTTAATAAAATGTTCTAATTTTCTTCTTCTTCTAGCCAGCTTTTTGCTGCTGAGCTGTCAGCTCTTTTGCAGACGGTGCCAAGGGAAAATAGTGTGCAGTTTTCTTCAGTTGTTCAGCACTGCCGTACAGTGTGTTGGTTATGTTGGGCTGTAGTGGTAGTAGGGTCTGCCTAAGGTGGATTAGGATGGGGCATTCAAAAAAGGATATGGTTTACGGTTTCATAAGGGGGAATTGTGTGAAATTTATTTTATTGAGATGGTAATTTAACAGAGGTGTGTGTCCTGTCCTTAGTTGGAAGACTGTAGATTGCTCTTTGCGGGGGAGGAAGTTAATACTGTCCAGTTTGTTAGCATAGTCATTTCTTTGTACATGGCTCTGCCTGTGTTTCCTGTTCCCCATTGGTTGAGCCACTCCTCTTTGTGATTGTTGATTAACATTGACCTAAGGGTGAGGTAGTTAACATGTCTATCTGGTTGTTCTTTAGATGATCCTGTTTTTGATAGCCTATCTACCCTTTCATTTCTCATGACGCCAATGTGTCCAGGGATCCACTGTAATGTGATGTTGATGTATAATTTTGTCACCATTTGATGTATTATCACTATTAGTGTTGTGAACTCCCTTGAGCTTTTTGAGGTGCTGCTGTTTAGTGCTTGAAGAGTGGATTGGGAGTTTGTAAAGACAACAATATCTGATGGTGATTGTATCCCTTCATATAATTCTTTTTCGACTGTCTGCAAAGCTATGGTAATTGCATCAATTTCGGCTTGGAAGTTTGAGCAGTAATCGCCACAGGGTGCACTTATTTCAAAGTGTTTATTTTTGGGGAAGACCAGGAGGCACCAAGACCAGCATTGATGGTGGCTTTGAAGGCTGATCCGTTGGCGTATATATGGATGGCTGTTTTTGGATAGCTTTCAATTGTTTCGAGTGTGCCTACTCTGAGCTCCAGTGGATTTGATTTTTTTGTTAGAGTATTATTTGTTGAACATATTTATGGTTTAATGTTGTAATTAAACTCTGGCTTTATAATTAATATTTTCTAGTTAAAATAAAAGTTTTTAACATTTTAGTTAACTTTTGCCCATCTGGTAATTATCGCCAAGTAATTAATTATTAATAAAACGATGTTTCAACCTTTTTTGTTTTAAAACACACTGATAATTTTGTTTTGTATTAGCATGCTTCATATTTAGTATTTAATATAGTCCTACAATATCAGAAATTAACAAAAAGAACACTAAAATTGGAAGTCCTATTAGGACCATACGTGAAGTTAATTGGGTGACCCCAAATAAAATAAAAATTAAGACAAAAAAAAAAAAAAAAGCATTGCATATAAAACCCTCCTGTGTCTCTATCTAAACCATAGTCTATGATCTAAACCAACAAATAGCCTAAGTTAAATTCGAATAGTGCACTTTACGTAACATATTCGTACAGATATCAAAAACCGATTTTTCAGTTCAGTCCAAGCGCCGATAACTCGACTGTGCTTCGTGGACGATTAGTGATCACCAGACTAGAAATAAAGTTTGAACATTTCAACACAAGGAAGAACCAATGATCTTCTAACATATGTAGTCTAACAAGTAGATCTAAGCATTCGTAAATAAACCTTGAATCACAGTAGTGACCTAATTTAGAGCTAAACTAGTAGACATAAAATTCTGCTATGCTATGTTTGAGATATGATCCATGTTACGCAATTTTTTTCTCTGAAGTATAATTTCTCAAAAGTCCTGTGCGAGGCCCCCACCAATTGAAGGCCCTAGGCGGCTGCCTAGTTTGACAATGGCTAAGGTAGGATATACGTCTACATACAAAACTATACACAGATAGATTGGCCCAAATTAATCACAAACATTTTTTCAAATCGTGAATGACAAGAAAAGTAGATATTTAAAATCAGGAGTGGTGATTAGGGCCTAAACCACTGGGACATTCTCTACAAAATGTTTTTAAATAATGGAATTTTAAGTCATTGTAACAAAAAAAAAATGAGTGTACATAAAGTGAGTTTTTATAAATGATATATATATATATATATATATATATATTATATGATATAAAACTTTTTTTCTGTTAGGCAAGAATAAAAAAAAAAAGGAATTCGCAGTTTCAATTTTCATATTTTTGGGTTTCATCATAGAGGAGGTTAGTGGTATCATGTTGAATTGGTTGTAATGGTTGCAGCGATCTATAGCTAATGCCCCCACTCCTTAGGATATTATATTTTCAAATGATTCATGGAGTTCTTTTGCTGTTGTAGACGCTAAATGAATTTAAATTTTAGATTGCTGAAAGGGGAACAAAATAAATAAGTAGATATGCTATTAGATGTATTAAGAATTTTTAAATACATATTTAGTGATTCTCCCCACCCCCTCTCGCACGTATTTTTCCTGCCCCGTTCATATTGCACCTCCTGGTGCTTTCTTTTTTTTTTCTTTTTAATTTTGTTGAATCACTCTGATTCAATGCGTGGCTACCAACCTTCTTGACTTAATCGCAAGAATATTATTGTGATGACACAATGGGTGATCAATTTTATAAAAAAAAAAAATTATTTTTATAAGAAAACTGTTGAAATATTCTGTCAGTGAAATGAAATGATTTAAAAATAGGAGGATTAACAATGCTTTAAAAATATTACTAATATAAATATAATTATTAAAAAATATTACATTTGTTTTTAATACATTAAACTTCAGCCACATAAAACTTAATGCAAAAGGAAAGTAACAAAGTATTTTAAAGAATATCAGGCAGGGGCGTGACTAGGTATTTGCCATCATTTAGGGGCCCTTGCATTTTGCGTAATATTTTAATGTAAAAAACTCTCATTTGCACCCCCCCCCCTTAAATGGGGGCTTGGGGGATTTTCATATTTCCCCCTCTCTTGCTACGCCTCAGATATCAGGTGAGCTAAAAGTCTAGGGAATTCATGTAATTCCAAAGTATTTTTTATAAATATGTGTATATAAAATAATTTAATATCTTTAGTTTAGTATAATAATGTAATATGTTTGAATTCATATCTGCTCATGTCAGAGAATGCATAATATGTATTCAAAACATTGATTATAATTGCCAAGCCTCAGTGTGCAAGCTATGCAAAAGAGAGTTTAGTCAAGCCTCAGTGTGCAAGACTGAAGAGGGCTGATCAAATTATTGAATCACATTTTGTATTTGTAAAACTGAACAATCTGGAGATCTTTATTGAAGTTAAGAAATTTATTTAGGAATATTTAGAATTTAGAACTAGATAGAAGGTTAAGGTGAAATGTTAAGGTAAAAGGGTTCAGAAATGTCATAAACCAATACTATATAAGGGATGCAGAGCTAGCTGTCAGGGTCATTGTTTTAATTCATTAGTCAGTGTCATTATTTTGTGATGGATAGTTATTGATAGTCAGTATCTTCACTAGGCTTTATTAATTCAATATTAATATTAAGTCAGTAAAGTTTTTATTCTGTTTGTATAAGTGATTTATGTTTAAATTGTCTGTTCATCGCTGGATAATTTGTTTATCAAATTGAGTTTGAAAGTATTAAACTCAAGAAAAATGTATTCAACTCTTTGTTTCTTTGGTGTGTTTAAGTAGAGGCATCTAGGCACTTCAAGAATTTGTGTATCTCTTGTAATTTGGGGAGACAATGCTACTCTAAAAAATAAAATTTTAACAACAATAATGATTATTTTTCACATCACAGCACATAACTTTGAATAGGTGATATCCAATATTAAATATCTCTTTTTTTTTTGGCATCAGAAAATGTA
The DNA here is from genome assembly GCF_947242115.1 of Biomphalaria glabrata. Classification (NCBI taxonomy): domain Eukaryota; kingdom Metazoa; phylum Mollusca; class Gastropoda; family Planorbidae; genus Biomphalaria; species Biomphalaria glabrata. Next base: position 11,700,679 of record NC_074719.1, read on the forward strand.
ATAAAATTGAATTGCATTAAATATTTCAACAAGCCTGCCTTTTAAGTGTTTTTTTTTTTCATAAACTTTCTAAAACCTTATTTTTTTAAATACAATTTTTTTTTAAAGTTTAACAGCATTTATTTTCCTTAACTTACTCTTTACCCTAATTTTTCAATGTTACAAAATTTCTAAAGACTAACATTCAAATGTGAAAGTTATACGTAAATTATCTAAGTTTTCAGATAGTTAATCTTTAAATAGGCACATAACATAAAAATCATAGAAATCGACAAGCACAACTTAGATTCAGATCAGCTTCAGATGACCCACTATGAACATGTGAGTATGTTCCTCCACTGTAACCTACACAGTATACAGGTGCCCCACTACTTCCTGGACATGTGCTGACACTGTATGTAAATTTATGAAAATAAAAACTAGCTCTTTGCTTGTCTTCTTTCACCTTATGCATTTCCCTCCAACAGCCAAGACTGATCTGCTTTGAGCAGCCATGAGGGTGTGACACAACAAAAGCTAATTTGTGTACATCTCGAGATTCACGATATTTCCTGTACACTATTTTCCATATAACACTAAAATGTGTCCAGATTTGTTCAAGTCTGCTTCCCAGATTAATATCACAAGTCACACATTTCAGTCTGCACCAATCTCTTGTAGTGGAAAGTTCATATATACTAACTTTATCAAGGACAACTTTGGGACTTCCGTTGTAATCATAAAAAAAATTGAGAATTGTATGACTGGCCTCCTCTTCATTAAATATCACATGTGCAGCAGTCTCCACAAAAAACTCCCACCAAAAATCATTGGGTTTGCCAGATTTTTGGCACTTTGTACACCAACATTTTGTGAACTGTTTATCCACTCCACCTTCTTTGTCTTTACATAATATTGCACTGGTGACTCTTCCACTTCCACATCGCATGGTCTTTTTTCCTTTCAACTCAATGCAAGGATAGGGATTAGAAGTGCCTGGCCAACAATCTGGTCTGAGCTTGCTGGTCATTTTCACTTCAATATGAACTGTTAAGTCAGCTATAACTTTTATTAGTTCATACAAATCTTCTTCCTGATGGCCATCAGGTAGATGTTTCATTTCAAATAAATTTGCAGGTATAAACTGTGTATGGCCTGGATTTTTTTCACACCCTTTATTATGTTTGTGTAAATCAACTTCTCCACCTTCTGACACTTGAGTTTCATGATAACCTGCAAAGAAAAAAATATGTTTGATAAAAAATTCTTAATACATTATTTTACCCCATGTATGCTGAAAAGATCATACTACTTGATCTGGGCAGTGTAATAGATTCTCATTGGTATCCAATGCCAGCTTCAACAGAAGAAGATAACATTTAAGCATTGAATGAGTAGCTTTAAGTTATTATTATTATTATTTGTAAACTGATCTTAATCTAAAATTGTAAAGTAAAATAAATACATATTACTATTTGACATTGCATAAATCTATACCAGAGCTTACCAATTAAATGGTCAATTGAGTGAAATTGTTGATTCATTTTAGTAGCTATCATCTGTAATATATCACTGGATCTGTATGGTTTAGTGAATACATAATTTTTATCTTTTTTTATGTAATCTAAACATATCATTTTTCTTATCTAATACATGGTTAATTGGAGAGAAAAAAAAAACTTTACCTTTATAAATGACAACAACACTTGCTTCATATTTTGGAATGGGTTACTCAATGCACTATCTTTTTTTGTATCAAAAAAAAATTAAAAATCTATTCTAAGTTGGATTTAAAAAAAACAGAAGAGTAATATATAGTATTGAATCATAATGATATGACACTCCTAGATTAGACCTATGATCATCATTATATAACTGCCACCTCATTTTTAATAGGCCTAATTGTAAATTGTATAATTATATATATATATATATCTACCCCCACAAGCGTGGACAATGTCTCTTTTTTCTTTTGAGTACAACTAACTAGATCTAGATAGATTTAAAATGAATAACTATACTAATAATACTAGCTATAGAAATTATATACTAATAATATTAACAAATATAAATAAGGAGTATTTGATATATATAAAATATAATCTATATTCTATATTAAATTCATATTGCTATTAGTTTAGTTAAAACCGCATATTTAGGCCTAGATCTAGAATATGTATAGTCTGTATTTAATTAATTGCTATTGTCTATTCATATTTATAATAACCGAGAAAAATAAGTCATTTTGGCATTGAAAAATCATGTCCTAACTTGTAAATCCACAATGAACAAATTATAAATTATAGTAATCTTTCGAAATATAAGAGTTATTTCAATCTACCCATTCAGGATTGAAGAGCATATTGGTTAGCTTATGACTTATGACCTTTCAACTTTAAAAAAAAGGTCAAAGTCCTTAGCTACAAACTTTGGTCTTTAACCTTTGTACTTCTTCGATGCTGAAAGTTTAAATGCTTACACTTCAACTCTACTAGAGCTCTAGTATAGACATTCTTAGATACTTTGTAGATCTATATATCCGTTAGATCATCTATATCTAGATTTTGTAGCTGTACATTATTTTTAGTTCTAGTCCTAGATCTCCCGAGGAGTCTATACACTATCAAACAGGTCTAGTCTAAGTCTAGATGGCGTCATTTGCAAGACAGGTGAGTCGTGACTTGAGTGAGGATGAGTGACTCGGTCAACTCAGTCTCAGTGACTCTCAGTGAGTGATTGATTCACTGTAAATGATTGACTGATTCATGATGTTTGTTTTGATAGTCTACTAATCTTAAATCTAGATTCTATATAATATTAAAAATTATTATTTTATAGATCTATATAGATATCTAGATCTATCGATATAGATCTAGATCTAGATTTAAATGTTTTACATGTTTCAGATGTTCATGAAAGTGCAGTGAATATCAGATTTGGTTTTTGAACTAAAATTTTCTAATAGCAGGATAATCACATCATAAATGATCATAATGCACTGTAGATATCTCAGAATTTGCAATTTTTTTGTTCTGAATACCGGGAATAGTGCTTGGCACTGGGGCTCCCCTCCCCCCCGGACCCAGCTGGAGGAGCTCACAGCCCTCACCCTGGCTTGCAAGACAGGGGTTTCTACAGTCTTTCCACTAACTCCAAGAACCAAGAACCTTAATTATACTAGAATTCTAGGTTACAATAAAACATAATAAAGATTAATTATGTGAGTACAACCACACACATACAGACACACACACACACAAGTAGGCCAATATGGCGGGGAGAAATCCTTGCTACGCCCATGATATCTACTAGATTACACATACTAGTGAGTCTAGACCAAACCTCCCCCAGGGCAGTAGCAGGGAATGACAGTCTAGTCTCTAGATATTGACTACTAGATCTATGTCTATAGATTAGGCGTAGATCTAGAAAAATCTGGATCTTGTTAACAGTGCGCAATGTTATTATTATTACTTATTACATAGAATATATCTATATACACTGAAATCTTGTACTCTTCTGCAATCAGTCTTGTAGCATCAAAATGATCTATATTATTCTATATCTAGTCATGATGATCTAGATCTTCTACATCTAGTCTACATCTTTATATTTTATTGTAGTAAAGCCTAATTAGCTCTCATAATAAGCATATTAGCTAAATTATATATAAACAAAGCCTTAGCCCGTCTTGTGTTTTACTTTATTCATACAGATTGCACGTGTACGACCATTAATTAAATTTAATGGAGACCATGCAGTCAGAGCAGCTAGTACAACAACAGAGTCAGGTGGTTTCTCACTTCGTAAGTAACTTCATAAATGTTCTTTTTGTTAGTTTGTTTTTTGGAATTTTTTACTTTTGACTTGTCATTATATCTCATGATATGTTTTAGGTTCTAAGAAGTTTTGTCATCTGGAATGACCTGTAAAATAGGTCTTAAATTTTACTAGATGTAAATGTATTTTATTATTAATTGAATAGCTGTCAGCTCTCATCAGTTTTGTTTGATGACTTCTATTAAAATTAGATTACAATCCAGAAAAAGAAGCCATTGTTTTAAATCACCTTGGTAGAACATGACTTCTTTGATGCTGTCTAGGTCCTCCAATTTCTAATGTAGAAGCATAAGTTTCCCCTCCCAGAGACTAATATTTGTTCTGATACGGTCGTTTCTTAATCAAAAATAATATCATTTGCTCTGAGATGGTTGTTTCCTAATCAATAGTAAGATGGTCCTTTGCTCTACAAATACTTTTTTTTCGTAAATAAAATGTATAAGGTCATCACAAAATTTACACACAAAAAAATAATTATTTTCATCCAGTTTTCCTAGAACTAAATTACTTAAAGCCATTTAATAATACATTACTTTATACAAAATTAACATACTTTAATTTAACAGAGCTTTCTCCTGAGCAACTGGAATTTAAAACAACAGCTCGAAAATTTGCTAGAGAGGAAATTCTACCAAAGGCAGCAGAATATGACAGAACAGGAGAAGTAATGACATTGTTCATTTCTTTATTCTTTAATAGAGGGTAAGGTAAAGAGGCTCATAGAGTTTTTCCAAAATTGCAATAACTATGGAAGTATATCCTTTTTCAAAGGAAACATTTAAAATTGAAATGAAATAGATTTGGGCTGACTTGTGCCTATTGTAACATTTTTTGACTTTCCTAGATCCTACAGCTAAATCATTTGTCATAGTATTATCATTCAGCCTAAATAAGATTTACGTAATTGTTAAATTGTTGTAATTTTATTTTTTGCTTAGTATCCTTGGGATCTGATAAAGAAAGCCTGGTCTCTTGGCTTGATGAACACACACATTCCAACACATTGTGGTAAGTTGCTTTGTTATAGTGTGCAATACAAAGTCTCTATATAATAAAAGACTTCAAACGTCTCAATTCAGCAATATACATCTGATATTTCTTTTCAAATGATGATGATGTTCTAGGATGATGAATAGAAATCTGCAAAACTAATTTTAGTCTTAAAAAAAACTTGAATGTGACAAAAAGATGTACAATGTGGTTTTATGGGTCTATGATCAAACAATTTTTAATGTAGAATATGACAACTTAAATCTATTAAATGCTCAAAATATAAATTTGTAACTTTTATTTTTTTTTAAATATCTTGTAAGGATAAATGATCACATTTTATATTGCCAATTGTTCTAAAAACTTCTTCAAAGAGCTATAATTTTTGGTTCAAATTCCAGCAAATAAAGAATTGATTCTGTATAGCTTTTACTTATCTTCTTATCTTATATATTACAGACCTTACTTAAAAAAAGAAGATAATTATATCTTACACATTTCATGTGTCAATCTAGTCATGCATGTTAATAAATCACTTAAACTCTACTAAGTCATTGGTTTTCCTGGCTGATTCAGGCAACGCATCCCATTCTCTAATAACACTAGGAAAGAAGGAGCACTTGTGCGAATTGGTTCCGATTTCTCCTTGGCTTTCAATACCATACAGCCACATCTAAAGATAAACAAACTGAGTAACTTAAATGTCAGCCCTTACGTATAAACATGGGTTCTAAACTTTTGAAACCAACTTCCCCAGTTTGTTAAAGTCAACAACACCAAATCGTCAACTCAAGTACTAAGTACGGGTGCTCCACAAGGTTGTGTAATTTCTCATGTACTGTAAACTCTTTACACTAATGACATAAGAAGCATCAATGACTCAAACTCATTAAATTTGCTGATGGTTTGCTCATAGTTGGTCTTATTTCAGAAGATCAGTTTACAAACTGTTGCACTGACAACTTTCTAGAACTGAATGTAACAAAAACTAAAGAACTTATAATAGATTTCAGAAAGATAAACAGATGGTTCATGAACTACAGATAAACACTACATTGATACAACAAGTGAAGTCATATAAATATCTAGTCGTCATCATTGATAACAAGCTTTCGTGGGAAGACCACCTTGGAACTATACAAAGAAAACAGCCCAGTGGCTATTTTTCTTATACAAACTAAATAGCTTTAAACTAAATAAGAAGATCCTAGATTAGTTTTACTATGCAAAATCTGATAACATATAGAATAACTTGTTGGCAAGGCATATTATTGCTTCATCGAAACTGTTGCGCCGCCTAGAAAACATTATAAAAAGGGCATCGAAAATTACACGCACAACACTACCATATTGAAATAAACTTTTTGAACAAAAATGTCTAAGAAATATCCTTATGTTGTGTCTGTTCTATTTATGTGTATGTTTCTGTTGTGTTGTCTTAAATGAGAAAAGAGTCCTAGTGATCTCAACAAATTCCCATAAGGATCAATAAAGCAGTCTTAGCATATAGAATAAGAAATGTGCCTCTATCTTTGTGTCTCTCTCAGTATTTCATTAGGTTTTGTTTTTATATTTGTAAGTTATGGTTTAGCGTTTTATGTATTATAGCTTCTTTACTTTTTATTCTTCTGTCCGGAAGTGTCTCTTAGTTAAGAAATTTTACTAGTGGTGTCACTCTAATCAAATTGGAATATTCGTTTGTTATAAATCTCCCTGCTTTATTTTGTATTTGTTCTGGTTTCTTTGTTTTCTTGAGTTGAGGGATCTCAAACAGAGGATGCATATTCTAAATTGGCCTAACTAAAGTTAAATAGTATTTTAATTTTATGTTTTTGTTTCATTGGTAAAAGTTCCTTTTTAATAATTTCATCAATATGGGGATTCCATGATAACTTTTCATTTATTATTACACGTTTATTAGATATTTTGAGTTTTTAGTCTGTGCGACTGGTTTACCTTAAATAAAGTAAGTAGTTTTTTTTTGCTTTAGTTTTTTTTTGTTACTCTTAATAACTGACATTTTTCTGGGTGGAAAGACATGCTCCAGTTTGATTCCCATTTCTGTAATTCATCTAATTCTCTTTGTAAAATTTTGTGTTGTTTCTATTGTTCTATATATTATGCAATTGTCTGCAAATAATATGACTTTAGTTCCTGAACTAATGCAGTTTGGTAGATTATTTATGTAAATTAGAAACAGTTGTGGGCCTAAGACTGTTCCTTGATGTACACCTGAGTTTACTATTATTGGTGTTGATTTAGAGCCATTTATTATTACAGTTTGTTCTCTTCCTATTCAAAAATCCTGAATCCATTGATGTAATGAACCATTAATGCCAAAGTATTTTAGTTTTTAACAGGCTTATGTGGTGAACTTTGTCGAATGCCTTTGAAAAGTCGAATAAAATTGCATCTATTTGCTCACTATTATCTAATCCCTTTGAAAAATCATCAATTAATCCTATTAGTTAAGTTTCACATGACCTTTTATTTCCAGAAGTCATGTTGGTATAGAGTGAGGTCATTTATGATGTTGCTACATATTATGTGTTCTAGTATTTTAAATGCAATGCTGGTGAGTGATACTGGTCTGTAGTTCCCAGCATCAGATTTTTCTCCTTTTTTAAATAGGAGAGTGACATTAGCTTCTTTCCAGTCCCTAGTTACCCTGCCCTGATTTAGTGATGCCTGAAAAAGTATTTTGAACACTGGTGCTAGCTCATAGCTTAGTTCAGAAGCTTTATTTGGTTTATGCTGGCTAATAGTTTTGGATCCCTTTTTCTTGTACATTTATATCTCCTATTTTATACTTGGTTTAAATTTATTATTATGTCTTTGTCTACCAGGGGCTGAGAATGCTGATGCAAAATATTCATCAATAATGTTAGCTTTTATTTCATTATGTGTTGAGTTATCTTCGCTTTTTAATGGGAATACTCCTCTGTTTTCCATTTTTTTAGATTTAATGTACTACTGTACGTTTTTATTGTTGTTTTTGGATATTACTTTATTTATGTATTCTCTTTCCATGTGTTTGCTAACATTTTGGGTTAGGTGCTTTATTTTAAGGTACTTTTTATATACTATTTCTGCCTTAGTTTCTTTAAATTTTTTAAAAAGGTTTTCTTCCTGTTTGCAAAGTTTCTTTAATTTTTTATCAAACCAGCATTTTTTTATTTTGTTTGATAAGTATTTAGTTGGTATTTCATTTTCTATAATGTTTTTAAGGTTGCTTTTAATGAAATTCAAAAGGTCATCAACTGGTTGCTTAATGTCTTTTTCTAATAAGAATGTTTATTGAAAGTTTAATGCAGCTTGGTGTAGTTGTGTTAAGTTGCATTTGTTCCAGAGTAAGATTTTTCTTTTGGGTTTTATATTGGTTACTGCTTTTATTTGACTGTGTATTTTAGCGATATCATGGTCTGATAGTCCAAGGATTATTTCAGAATTTACCACTCAACCAGGTCTGTTAGTTAGAAATAGATCTAATATGTTATTTAGTCTAGTTGGTTTTTCAATACTTTAATCTAAATTTAAATTGTGTATTGTTTCTATGAATAGTTCATTAATATCCTTAAAAGTTTTGATGGTGGTCTACGGTTAATGATTTCCAATTAATATCGGGAAGGTTGAGGTCACCCATGACTGCCTGGTCATGCGGTTTGCGCGCTTGACTGTTGTTGGGACTTATTGTTGGTCCCAGGTTCAAACCCTGCCCATTTCCATCCCCCGTCACCCTGTGGGAGTTTTGGAGGTTTGGACTTAGAAGTAAATTATTTTCAACTCTGATAGAACATCCGAAACATGTAAAATTGGGTTCGTTAGAGCTGGATGAAATCCGGAAATTCAAAATCCCAATCTTCACTTAGATTCAAACCTGGGACATCTCTGTTCTGAAGCAAAGTGCTTTACCACTCAACCACCATGTCCCCAAGTGACACTTAATAAATACAGTAAATGTTGAAAATGTCGGATTATTCTATTACATAGAGCGTATACCAATGCAACAAAAACTTTTCTGCACAGCAACTTTTCAGACACATTATGACCTAATTATTGATATGTATTTTAATTAGGTGGTTTAAACTTGGGCCTGTTAGAATGTGTCACCATCACTGAAGAGTTAGCATATGGGTGTACTGGTGTACAGACAGCCATTGAAGCTAATTCACTTGGAGTAAGTTACTTTCTCATTATTTGTAATTTAGTAACTAGAAGAAAAAATTGTTTTTTTTTTAATGATGATTTGATTAAAGGCAACAATGAAAGTTTTGGTGTTGAGACCATTTTATATAATGCTGGTGCGGCAAAATTAGTTATCTGATAGTAGAGATATGTATCTATTTGGTCTAAGTAGGGAAACAAGTGGACACCATATCTGTATCTGTAATTCTTTTGGGTCATTGTGCTGTAATATATTTGTAAGTTTGGTAAATACAGTGTACCGTTACTCCTTCAAAAATTTCCTCTTTTTTTTTTCCTCATCTCAAAATAAAAATAGATATCCAAGCTCAAACCTTCTGCAGGGAAAATAAATGGTGACAGCTATTAGAGTTAAACTTCTGGGCAAAAAATTGTCTTCTTTTATGTATAATTTTTATTTATAATTTTTTAATTTATAAACTGTTGTCTTTGTACTTATTTTCAATTAGGAATTAATTGTGTTCTGTTACACTTATAACTTTCAGCAAATGCCTGTTATCCTAGCTGGCAATGAGGCTCAGCAGAAAAAGTATCTGGGTCGACTGATTGAAGAACCCCTGATGAGTGTTAGTAATCTTTTTTTCCTTTTGTTTATTTTTTGTTTACGCTAGTTACTCTTAAGACATCTAATACCTCTTAACCTGACACCATTGTTTTTATGATTTGCTTTTGCTTTTGTAGTTTTCTAAACATTTGAAGTGAAAAAATTGAAAGAAATATAGTTTTTTTAGGCTTTCATCCGCAGCCACTGAAGAATCCCTATAATAACTAAATGACATCTTCTATGCATTATTATAAAAAATTATTGCTTATCTACTAGCAACTATCTCATGAAGTAATGTATCATTATTTGGTTTAGGCCTACTGTGTTACTGAGCCCACTGCTGGGTCAGATGTGGCTGGTATCAGGACAAGGGCAGAGAAAAAAGGTGACCAATATGTTATCAATGGTCAGAAAATGTGGATAACCAATGGATCAGTGGCTAATTGGTACTTTTTGCTAGCCATGACTAGTTCAGACCCAGGAACACCTGCTGGGAAAGCCTTCACAGGTTTCATTGTTGATGCCAATACACCTGGTATCACAGTAGGTAGAAAGGTACGTTGTGAAAAGGATGTTTTGTTTTATAGATTGTTAGGCTTTATTGTTGGTGTTATTACACCTGGTATCACAGTCGTTGGAAAGGTATATTGTCTAGTAGATCTTTCATTTTATAAATTGTTATTAATATCTTTGACTCGATATGTTTATGTGCTAGATGTCTTGATTGATGTTAAGATGAGATTTTGCTGATCAGACAATGCGTTTCTGAAGTTCTTATTTTGAATAGTTTTTTCTTTAAAATAATTTCAGAACATAATACATAATACATAAATAATACTTTAAAGTATAAACTCAAAACTGAAATTCTTTTAAAATAAATAATACAAAACATTTATTCTAGAACGTGGAATCACTATAACACACTTCATAAATGTTCAATATAACATTGAAATACATTTACTATAGTCACTCATCTCTCCTTCTCCATACTGAATATCCCAGTCCTTATATACCCTTTATTGATCAGCCGCCTTTTTTTTCTGGAACCATCCAATCTCCTCTCGCGCTTGGAATTTCCCAACCACGCCATCTATGTTATTTTTTAAGCTGACAGAAATTCATCAAGAACATACTTGACCTTGCTCAATATCATGGTAAAGTAGTGTAATACATAAATATTGTGTGCTAGAGGCAGCAAGCAAACTTTTTCCCAGATACCCCCCTCCACCCTAGATGTCAACAAAATGAATGGACCAGAGTGCTGTGAGAATACTGAAAGATGTGCAACACACAAGACATTATAAAAATAAAGATAGAATTTGGAAGATGTAGAAAACTTGTCACATATCAATGATGAGTTGAAAGGTGTGAAAAGTAACATATTTTTGTAATCTAAACCATCAGGACCACATTCTTGCTCTTCTTCTACCCAACGTTTTGCTGCTGAGCTGTCAGCTCTTTTGCAGACTGTGCCAAGGAAAAATAGTTTTGCTGACCTCTTCAGTTGTTCAGCACTGCCTTACAGAGTGTTGGTTATGTTGGGCTGAAGTGGTAGTATGGTCTGTCTAAGGTGGATTAGGAAGGGGCATTCAAAGTGGATGTGGTTTACAGTTTCATAAGGGTAGGTGTAGTGTCTACAAAGGGGTAGAAGTGTGGGATTTATTTTGTTAAAATGGTAATTTGAGAGGTGTGTGTCCTGTTCTTAGTTCTCAGTTTCCTTAACATATGGTGATGGAGCATTCTTATTAAACTGATATAAATAAAAAAAAAAAAGATTGTCCAAGCAATGTGGCACTAAGCACAGGCCTGTTTTCATCTTGTTTTATGCGATCCTGTCAATACCTGCCTTCTTTCTTAAATGTTTCTCCTCTGCACTAGCATTTTGATTTGAACCTACACATGATACTAGTATGTGAACATTAGATTAATGATGAAGCTCAGGTTACTCTCTCAGTATTTCTTTTCATAGTGTCTATCTCTCTTGTCTTCCAATATCTGTAGAAAGTCTGACAAGCTTTATGATGCTTGATACTGTTACTTACTTTATAATAACAACTCCTAATATTAAGATATAAGCTAAAGCTTACCATGGAGACCTGGTGGTATGTGGGGCAACTGTATCTGTGACCATGCTTATGCAGTGCTTAAATGTCTTCAATGTTTTGTTTTCAGGAGAAAAATATGGGTCAGAGATGTTCTGATACTAGAGGCATCACTTTTGAAGACGTTGTTGTCCCTAAAGAGGTGAACTCTTTGAACTTATAAGCTAGCATCTCAGAGTTAAAACTACGTGTTAGAGATGTTTTAATATTTATTGTTCCTAAACTTTTTCTTGTGATACCTTTTTGCTGTTCATCTATTCCAGAATGTCTTGCTAGGTGAAGGAGCTGGATTTAAAATAGCCATGGGTGCCTTTGATAAAACAAGACCTCCAGTAGGTAGACAAACTGAACTGCTTATTCTACACTTAGCCATTTTTTTGGTTCTATTTGTTGTTTTGTGTTTTTGTGTACTTTGTTTGAATCAATAGTTTCTTTAGTTGTAGCTGAGGTTTTAACTGTACTAAATTGATTTAACTTTACTAAATTTACAACATAGTAATTTTCTTGTAAAAATTATTAATTAAACATAGATCTTAAAGTTAGTAGTGAGAGTAGGGGACTTGGCTGAATACCAGAGTGCCTTCCAATTTTATGTGTAAACTTGAAGATGTCCCTTAGTTTACTTAGTTGTAAAAAGTAGCAAGGAAAACAAAATGTTTCATCGCTGTGCTGGCTCTGTAACACCATCATAAACCATAGGACCTAGAACACAGGGCTAATTACTGCTGTTTTTTTTAAATATCTGGGTGAACTTTACATTTTACAGAACATGATTAAGTAATAATAAAGTTATAGTGTAACCCTTTCTATAATTGCCTAGGTAGCAGCTGGAGCTGTAGGTCTGGCTCAACGAGCATTGGATGAGGCTAAAAATTATTCCATGCAGAGAAAGACTATGGGAAAATTAATTTGTGAGGTAAATTTAATTTATATTGAATAATTAATTGGTGTTGATAACTGTTTTGAGTCCAGAGATTAAGGGAAATGCAATATTTAACATGGCCATGCAGACCATTACCTAAGCTACAAGATTTCCAGCCTCAGCTGAGTGTGTTTAAAGTGATAACTTGCTTGTGCAAAGGTCATTTCCACTTGTTAGACTATATATCCTCCATTAGTGTTGTTTTTTTTTGTGCTACATTTACAAGGTGCCTCTTTAGTTGCCAAAGTCTAAGTGTTCACATATTTTTTTCAAAAGCCTGCAGAATTCCTTAAAATGTGTATGTTTACTACAATTTGTTTTGGCCCCAGAACCAAAAAGTAATATTCTTCACTATAGGTGACATGTTCTTGTATAGGGAAAATTGAAACTAGTAAAAATGCCCTTTCTGAAGGATACAGAACATATTCAGATCAGTTTCTTGAAACCTACAAAATTTTTCAGGATTAAAAGATGGGTTGATAAATAGGGCCCAGTTAAATCCCTCTAAAACCTTTACTAAAGACAGCTTCTTCACTGTTTGTCCGTGTTAAAAAAAGTCATTTCGATTCACCAATATTTGTTGGTCTAACAATCCCACTCAACTAGGAAGGAAATTATGTTCAACTCTGAAGGAACATCCGAAACATGTCAACAAACAAACAAATAGCTACATCATCAGCAGACTGTATGAGCACTTAATTTTTGCCAGTACATGTTTCACGGACCCACTGCAAGAATTAACGTAGGTTTCACAGAGAATGAATAATTGCTTAGTTGTTATCACATTGATTCATATTGACTCAGTAGAAATGTGCTTTTATATTCTGCAGTTGTTTTTTAAAAACAAATTTTTGTCTCATGTGAAGCATCGTGTATCTAAGGTTTGCACATACCATATTCACTTTCATATGTCCCAAAAGTCTCTTCTGAAGTTATGGCACCACAAGTGATCTGCAGACCAACTACTTTTCATTTTTGGCTTTTCATTTACTCATTCTTTGATGTCTTTCTATTGTTTTGCCTCCCTTCCCTGTTCATGCAGGAGTGTCATTGTAAGTCTGTCTTAAGAGGCCCAACTCTTGAGCACATTGAAACTTCCTCTTTGAGATTCCATCTCTATCAATAGTAACTTCCTAAAACATTTCATCTGCATGTACAAGTGCCATGTACCGTACTGTGATTAGTGTACTAGTTTTTTTTTTTGTTGTTTTTCTTTGTGTATTTATTTTCAATTTACATTGTCACATTGTCCTTAAATATCTTAATTTGTATAAGTAAATAATACAATTGGAAAAAAATTATTTAATATTGCAATTGTTTCTTTGATTTGAGCTCATTACTAAAGCTGTATTATTTTAGAAAATTCAATCAAGAAATTTAAAAATGAATGTGTTGATCTGTTTCAGCACCAAGCTGTGGCCTTCATGTTGGCTGATATGGCTATAGGTGTTGAAGCTGCCAGGTTATTAGTCCAGAGGTCAGCCTGGGAGACTGACCAAGGTCGTCGCAACACCTATTTCGCTTCCATTGCCAAGGCCTATGCAGCTGACGTGGCTAATAAGTGTGCGGCTGATGCAGTACAGGTATATTAAAGGGTCTTGTGTTAGAGCAAGGTACTTCCAGGATATTTAATACATCAGTGCAGGTAAATTAAAGAGTTAGAGCAAGGTACTTCCAGGATATTTAGTACATCAGTGTAGATAAATTAAAGAGTTAGAGCAAGGTACTTCCAAGATATTTAGTACATCAGTGCAGGTAAATTAAAGAGTTAGAGCAAGGTACTTCCAAGCTATTTAGTACATCAGTGCAGGTAAGTTAGAGAGTTAGAGCAAGGTACTTCCAGGATATTTAGTACATCAGTGCAGGTAAATTAAAGAGTTAGAGCAAGGTACTTCCAAGCTATTTAGTACATCAGTACAGGTAAATGGAATTGGTCTAGTGGCACTTCTAAACTATTCAAATCCTAAAAGATCAGACATTATCTTTTTAATTCCTTTCATTTTTCTTGATTCATAGTACAGTTTTTATAGACCCTATTCTTTCTTAATCAATGCTCAAACAACAATAAGCATGGCATTAGTACAAAAATCATTGCAGATGATGGTGGTGGGATTTGAACCCTAGAGTATCTCATTAGTAGTGGGATGTTAGTTGCTGCTACAACCTAGCCAAAGCTCTCTGGTTGATTTAATCAAAAGTCAAAGTAGGAATTGTTAAAATCATTTTCATTAAGTCTTATTTAAAAACCCTTGTAATTGGCTTGAATAAAAGAAAAAACGTAATGAAAATAAAATAAATTATATCTTTCACTTTATACCTCTTATAAAAAGTTGTCAATACTGTGTCTATTATATTAACAAAGCTTATTGTTTGTTTTGTATATTTGTGTACCCAAGACCAATTAAGATGATTGTCTCTGCCGTTTCCTCAGATATTTGGAGGCAATGGTTTCAACACTGACTACCCAGTAGAGAAGTTGATGAGAGATGCAAAGATTTACATGGTAAGTTGGTTTGGAGTAATTTATCCACTTTTATCTACAATCTATCAACTGTTGGTTTTACTGTAACAACAAATATGGATTGTACACTAAATCAGGTGTATGTGTGAAGCATGGTTGAGAGGCCAAGTGCGCTTGAACTTGGCTTGGCTTGGCTACCTAGAAGGGGGCTCGAGGTTCGACACCCGACTCAGGCCGAGTTGTGTTTACTGAGCATCTAAAGGCAGCATGGAAAACCAACTCCTAGATACCCCCACCGGTCCACAAATGAGATTGGACCAAAGCGCTCTGAGCATGCTATAAGCGTGAAAGTAGCGCTATATAAAAGCTATAATAATAATAATGTGTGCAAATTTATGCAAGCTGGATTTTCTTCCCATACATTGTATAAAATAGTGTTGTTTTTTTTATTTTAGTTAACTTTTTGATTTAAAAACTGTAGGTAGTCAGACCAATTTTTTAATTTTATATTTTATGCATAAGTTTTTATCATTTAAGCTAATTTTTTGAAAGCTTGATTCTACTGGTGCTTGTGACTGACTGAGAGATCCATGTAACTTTATGTTAATCAATCCATCTTTGAATATCTTGAACAGATTTACGAAGGAACTTCTCAGATACAGAGGTTGATTATTTCCAGAGAATTATTGACTCAAACTAAGGAGGAAAAGAAGTGAAATGTGTAAGCCTTAAATTGTATACTCTGATCAAATGATATCACATTGTTATTAAGGGGTACTTGCTAGGAACAGACCACTTAAACTTCCAAACTGACTTAAGAATTAAATCATTTTTATTTTAATTTGACGATGCCCTTGATTTTTAGGCATTTTTTTTTTTACGTAGACCATCTTGAAAGGTTAAAATGACTCAGGTAATTAGCATTTTTTCATCCCTTTATGAATTAGTTAATTTACATTTTTGAATATGAAGGAAGAGTGTCACAATGACTATTAGAGGACATCATTTTTTAAAATCATTTAGAGAATTGAGCTATCATGATTAGGTGCATTTATGTTGTTGTTAATAGGAAAATGGTGCTTATAACTGTAGTGTCAAATATTTCATGAAAATGTATTTTAGTTTTTACCAAACAATTCCTTTGTAAATGATAAAGACATACTATCTTTGCTGCTTAGAAAGTTGGATCTATCTTTGCTGCTTAGAAAGTTGGATCTATCTTTGCTGCTTAGAAAGTTGGATCAAGTTCCTTTATTAGTACAAAAACTTAGTTTAAAGTATAAAACTACATTAGCCAAGATGCTTGCATTGTTCCAAAATAAAGTAGTAAATGATATAATGTCTCTCCTCCTCCTTTGTATGTGTGCACATAAGACATGAATTCTACACGTTTAAAATATCAAATAATAATTTGATTTGAATAAAATCTTATGACTAAACCAATAAAGTAGGTCATGTTTTTGTCTAAACTAAAAAGTGTGAAGCATTTAGCAAGAGTACCGGTACTATAAAGATTTTGCTAGTCTAAATATTTAAATTATATACAAAGCATATTTAATTTATAATGTTAAGTTTACTTTCAAGTTTCCTTTAGGACAGAATTGACAAAACATCAGGACTGTTAGAATTTTAAGCTACCACCTTATGCCTGTGTTAAGATTTTGCTAGTCTAAATATTTAAATTATATACAAAACATATTTAATTTATAATGGTATAATGTTAAGTTTACTTTCAAGTTTCCTTTAGGACAGAATTGACAAAACATCAGGACTGTTAGAATTTTAAACTACCACCTTATGCCTGTGTTAGGATGTTTGTATCCTAAGCAACCTTGTATTTTGTTGTTTTTTTGTGCCATTATCAACTAAGCTTTTACAGCCTGAGTAGGCTTATGCATTAATGCAGGGGTGACCAACCTTTTGGTTCCATGTGCCATAGGTCGGCCACCCTTGTATTAATGTCTAAGTAATTGTTAATAATGAAACTCTTCCTACTGCCTTATTTGGTGACAAAATACTTCATTTTTTTAAATGAAATCTTGTAATGACTAAAATTTAAGAAACTGTTAACCTATTGATGAATTCTCATGTGATTTGATGTTGTTGCTATTTTACACATACTTATGTGATATTTATGACAATAAAACCAGCTTTTTTTTTCAAGGTAAGACAGATTTCCAATATCATTGGTTTGAATTGGTTTTTTATTGTAATAAAATATTGGAAAGATTTGGTAACAAATTGTTGTAATTACTAGTTTTGTTGAATTATGTAAGTAAGCAAATACCCGTTTAGTGTTGGTGTATTATTTAAGTAAGCAAGTAGGTAGCTAATAACCAAAATATACATAGTGTCATGAAGTCAGAAAATGGAAAACAAAATCAATGTGTGAGGCTTTATTTTAAGGGGTTTTCTGTTAGAATAATCAGAGATAAAAATATATGTGCATAGGTTTTGGATAGCTCTACAACATAGGTCTGGGGAGAATAACTCAACAACATAGTCATAGGTTTAACAACATAGTCATAGGTTTGAGGTAACAAATTCCACTGAGCAAAAGAGGAATACATTTTTATGACAGTGCGTGGATCATCCTTTTTTTTTTTTTCAACAATCTTATGGTTACATTTTGTACCAAGACAGTAACCACGAGAATCATAAAATCAAATCTACAGTAACTTTCTATCTACAAGATTAAAGTGAAAACACCACAAAACAAAACAATAGTCAGTCTTGATGAACTGCACCCTACTCCACAATCACACTTCTGGCTCTCCCGTCTGCCAGATCTAGTCTGTGGGTCAAGGCTTTTGGGAATCAGAAAGTGAAGTTATTGATTTAATAAAATGAGATGATACATAAATGAAATTACTGAGCATTACAACAAATCTACTAAACTTAAAGAGCCTTTCTGCCTCTGGCGATGTCAGATAAGTAAGGAGACAAAAAAAAAGTCTTTTGAATTTAGATTTAGAAAGTTTTAATGACTTGTGTTTCAATACTTTAAAGGAAGAAATTAAGTATAGGTGCTATTTTTAACTAATATTCACAGCGTAAGCAACTTTGACCTACTGAAAATCAATTGGTGGGGTTTACAGCACTGGCATGATGGAAAGTAGGTTAACAATGAAAAAGAAAAAAAAAGAATTACACCAACGCGTCAAAGTTACAGCAACAGCGGCGCCATAATTTGACATGCACAAAGGTAATAGTAAATATGCTTTTCGCATCTGTTACAATTCTTATTGTGGTTATATCATATCATATATATTAGCGCTAGGCTACCAGTGGACCACAATAAGAATTGTATCAGACGCGAATAGCATGATATTTTCTATTACCCGCACAAATAAGTGGAGGCGTTGTGGTAAAGCATTTGGCTTCTGAACTGTTTGTCCACGGTTCGAATCCTGGTGTAGACTGGGATTTTAAATGTCGCAATCCTTGGGCCGCTCAGAAATGAGTAGGCCTATCTGACATTAGTCGGGGAAAAGTAAATTAAGGCGGTTGGTTGTTGTGCTGGTCACATGACACCCTCGTTAAACGTGGGTGAAACAGATGACCTTTATTATAGATCTCAGGGTCTGAAATGGGAACTTTTGTTTTACACAAATAAGTACTCGTATTATATGCGAGAATATGAGAAAATAGTTATTAGTTGTGTATGTGTGTGTGCAGGGCCGCTGCGAGGGTTGTGGCCGCCTGCGTGCGAAGTTAAAAAATGTCGCCCCCCTCCTTTTTATTTTAGAAAAAAAATCCATTAAGACTGAGCTGGACACTGTAACTAATGCGCTCTTTGATTTAAATCCATTTTTGTACCATTCCTTTTTCTTTTCATATTCGCATCGTTGTCGTATCCCCATTCCCTCTAAGATGTTTTATTTTTTATTTTAACTTACCATTTTTTGTAAAGAATGTAATGAAAAAGAAAGGAAACTATGTTTTAATTATAACACACTTTTTAGGTTTTGTTTATCATTTATATTTTCAACACTATGTAAAGAATCCAAATTTATGTAATGAAATTTCACTAAAATGAGTCAGTTTCACAAACCTATATATATGTCTATGGTCAGTTGTTTTTTTTTCCAAAATAATGTTGCCTACATAAATTGTAAGCGTTGTAAAAGTTTCTTCATGGAGATAGAGTCGAAGATGCGGCAGGTTTTCGCTCAAGTCGGCAAAGGGTTTAATTCCGGGCGGGACTCGACGCTAAGCGTATTCTGGCCTTTTTCTCTTAGTAAGAAGAGATCATTTTTAAAAGGCTAATATTAATGTGTTTTCTTTCAGAACGCACTATTCATCCTAATAAAAAAAAGTCGAGGGCCATATTAAATAATAAAGAGGCAGCCCTGACCAACAGTATTATGCGAGCTACATTCTAGGTAGGCCGACATATTGCGCATGTACGTCTGTAATGGGCGTGAGGTTTTTTGTCACACAAAAGTCGTCACTATTATAAAGTGCAATAGGCGGAAGAAATTCGACTATTCTGAGACCAAAAAAAAAATCCAGAAGAATCGCACTAGCGGAGACGTTTTAAAATGTTTTCTTGAAACGTTTTGACCCATATTGTTGCACAAGCGCCTCGCAAAACCGGTCAACATTTAAAACGATCTTATTAGAAGATAAAACGCCGTCTCCAACTTAAGAGATTTTAATTTTTGAACATGTAATTTTACTAATACTCAAATAAATTACACTGAAAATAAAACATGTTTTCGCAGCCCCCTCTCCTTGTTGTTAGATGGTCGTTGACTTGTCGCTACAAACAGCTAGTACAACTGAACCAATAAAGGCGTTTTATATTTTTTACTAAATAGGCTTTAAATAACTTGAACAAACTTCTTATGTGAACAAAAAAAACAAACAATATAATTGTTATTACAATTTTCATACAGCATGGCGCTTGTATGGATGCGTTCGTGAGAGGAGACGAATAGGCCAGTAGTGAAGCAAAAAAGAAAACCTCTGTTGAGATGCCAATAGAATAGACCTCATTGCACTTGGGAGGATGTAATAAAGCCAGAACAGCCCTGCCACAATCGTGACAATCCACACACCGTTCTTTAAGGAACCGCTGACACCCCCACTGTCAATGTTTGATAGAGAAGGAATTATCTATTTAATCTCTTCCTTTTTCTATTTTGATTTTTATAAGCTTACATAAACTGTGTTGCATGAAAATTAAGACGGATGATTAAAAGTGAAATGTTTACAAAATACGGAAGTGTAATTTATTCCATTATCCAACCCCGAGTAAACGTCTGGCCAAAACACATTTTTTTAAACCAAGCCTGACATGTTTAAATGCATACTTGCCACACATTCAACATGTGGCTCGAATATTCACACGTTAAACCTAGATAGAAACGACGCGAGACTTCGCATGTCACTGAGATAACAAAATAAACTTTGTTTACCCCAAATTCATAAGTGCTAATCACAGATAGACTTCTGCTGTTTTGTTTAATCATGTGGTACCGGTATGCGCTTCAAGCTGTCCTCACTACGGTCCAGAGTTCGGGCACTACCCGTCAGTATCTCCTGCCGTCATGCAGGAGGCCTGAGTTATGATGTAATAATATTTCTGAAGAAACAAAAATGAAAGAAACATGATACTAAGCTAAACGTTGGTTGCAGTTGCAGGTAGGCTACAGTTAATTATCTCAGGCACCAAAAACTTTAAAAAGCGAATGAATCTCGATCTTATTGTAATGAAATAACTACACTACTACAGAATACTGTTTCAAAAGTTACTAAAAGTCTTCAGAAGCGTAAGCATTTATCAGTGCTCTCCCATTCAAGTCTTCGGTGTTAAAATTTGGCGGGAAACAAGAAGTGAGTCTAGCTGTGTCAACATAAAGGATGTGCTAATGATTATGTTCATCTTCTGGTGTTGAATGTTTCATCCAACCAAAGAGAAAGTAACCGACTCCAGCCCCAGCTATGACAGCTATAATCAGCCATACGTTGAAGGTCATGACGATCAGCATGAGACAATACGAGATGAAGACTTGCAGCACGTGAAGGATCGTCTGCAGGAAGTGGCTACCACTCAAAATGGCACGTCTGGGAAAAATTGATTGAAAAAAAAAAAGTAAGTAGTAAAATGTTGTCTAACAACTGTAAAGTTTCTAGTCAGCCATTTTGAACTTGGAAGAAAGAAAGAAAAAAAGTGAAAAAAATTTTTTTAGCTAAAGAAGGACAATGCATCCAAAAAAGAATTAATTGTAGTAGTAGGGATATGGCCGGAAATTAGGGAGGGCAGGCTGGTCTACTGCCCCGGGGAATACAATGTAAAAGGCCCTTCATAAAAGAGCAAAAAAAAATCAAAATTTCGACCATTCAGTGTTTTGTTTTTCGGACTTTTTTCTTCAGACTTTTATCAACAATTCTTTAAATCTTAAAAATAATAAAATACTCAGAAAGACACATAGATAAAGGCACATTCCTTGCTCCATATGCTAGGACAAATTTGTACAAATGCTCCTTCTTCCCTAGTGCTATTAGAGCATGGAATGGGTTGCCTGAGCCAGCCAGGAAAACCAGTGACTTGGCAGAATTTAAGTCATTGGTTAACATGCATGACTAGATGCATGACGCGTAGGAAGTATATCATCTTTTTTGAAGTAACGTCTGTATTATATAAGATTAAGTTTTTAAGATAGTTTTTATAGGCCTATTACAATACGTATATCAAACTTTAAAAATCTTTTAAATTACTCAACACCTCAGAAAAAAAATTTAGACCAATACCCTTTTCTTAAGTTATTTTAGATTTATCTTTAGGAATTCATCATGAACTAATTAAGTTACCATAAATGATAGATCCAGTAAATGACGTTACTATTAAGAAAGCTGTGTCACGCCAACTATGGATAAAATTCATTAGGGACACCGTACTCGCGTTTATTTAGAGATCAGTGACATAATGATATATTTCAGGTTACATCCAGTGATAGCTTTTAATAAAATACTCTGAAAGACACAAAGATAAAGGCACATTCCTCGTCCCATATGCTAGGACAAATTTGTACAAATACTCCTTCCCTAGTGCTATTAGAGCATGGAATGGGTTGCCTGAGCTAGCCAGGAAAACCAGTGACTTGGAAGAATGTAAGTCATTGGTTAATATGCATGACTAAATGCATGACGCGTAGGACGTAATCATCTTCTTTTTTGAAGTAACGTCTGTATTATATAAGATAAGATAAGAAGATAAGATAGCTCAGTTGTCTGTATTTGATAAGATAAGTTTTTACGGTTGGAAACATTGTCGTAGTTGAGGAGTGTATTGTTGTAACGTGCTTGTATTATATAAATGCAGCTCTTGATTTACGGAAGTGTGTCAGTCCAGGGCCTTACCCTCCACAAACTAAAAAATATACATTTTTAAAACCAAAATATGAATATTAATTTTTTTTTTAAAGAAGGGAAATGTGTTTAAATGTACAAGTACTCCATCTCTTCCTTCTAAAATTTGGTACTCTTTTAGAGATAAGTAGCCTACTGTTGTTAATAATTGTATTTATATTCAAGCTTTCGAAAAAGTGTAAAAATCCTGGCCGTGACCTCTATTTACTTAAATCCGGCCCTGAGTAAGGAGTAATAGAAGATAACATCTCGTAGGGCATTGGAGAAGAAAGTTAAGAAACACAATAGAATGTTATGAACTGCATTATTTAAGTATTGCTTTGGTAAATGCTGGGGGGGGGGGTACAAATATTTACTTAGCTGATATCCGTGGGGCACGTTTGGACAACTTGTCTGAGCTGCTTCCCACAAACGGGTTGTCATAGTTACTGTTGATGACGCCAACATGGCGATCGGGATCAAGGCGTTGTTGGAGATAGTCCCGCAGAAACTTGATGCCCTCGTACAAAATGGCTACAGCGAAAATGATGAAACAGGCGCCGACCATGGCTGAAATATAAAAACAACACAACAGTATTAAGAGATTCAGTGTTGGAATGTATAATGAGGAAACGCTGGAATCAATGGACGTGTAAACATGTGTCACCAAGACTATCAAAATGTCGCAGTGTTATCTTATCTTATAGAATACAGACGTTACTTCAAAAAAAGAAGATGATTAGGCCTACGTCCTATGCGTCATGCATCTATTCATGCATGTTAACCAATGATTTAAGTTCTGCCAAGTCACTGGTTTTCATGGCTAGCTCAGGCAACCCATTCCATGCTCTAATAGCACTAGGGAAGAAGGAGCATTTGTACAAATTTGCCTAGCATATGGAACGATGAATGTTAGGCAGAAGACAAGGTCTGCTTGACTGTTCTTTTAAGTAAAAAAATATAGGCCTACTAAACTAAAAATATATGTATGATGGAGTAACTGAAACTGAAATAATTGAACATAATAAGGAAATAGATCAAATTATTGACCAAACACATTCCTACAAACGTGAACCAATAGAGTTTCCCAAATTATTCCAAGGACAGTATCTGCTAGTTTTTAATCTTAGACTTCTGAGATACCTTTTTTAAAAATACTGAAGTAAATCAACATGCCAAACCAAGATTTATAGGTCAACATGTTAAATCATGATTTATAAGTGCACATGTCAAACCACGATTTATAATTCAACAAAAGTCTCAGTGATGTTTCAAAACAGTGATTAATCATTTTCAGATTATTCCTATTATCATCATCATCATCATCATCCAACTCCATTTGAGTGAGAGCTTGAGAGTTTTAAATCCTTCTCATGCTAAAGCCCTGGACAGAAACCCTGCTGTCACGCGAAGTGCACGTGTATCACCATAAAGGTCGAGAATTTGTGGTTTCTCAGACCTGTCAAGACGGAGGTCAGCAAGTCCTGGGGAAATCGAAAAGAATGAGAAAAAAGGTTTCCTCTTCCTCCCCTCAGGGGAGGGGGGGGGGCACTGTGAGTCGCAGTTTGGCCTCAGCCGTGCGAAGTATGAGCCAAACGGAACAATGTCATGCCCTGTACTGTGCTATAATAGCTTGCTCAAGCCTGTGCAGCCTCCACTACGGAGAGGCTTGGTCAATGCGTCTCATGTGCTCCAAGACTGCGGGCTTTTTGGGACTTGTACCAGCACTCAAACCATTTTTTCCATTTTTATTTTTGCATTCTAATATTCTTTCTGAAAATATTGAAACCTGCCTTTTTTATCTGCCTGGGTGGACCACTTCGGGGGCCGATTTTAGTTTCCACACAAACTGTCTTTGTAACCTTGTTATTTTGTAATTGTTGCCAGAGCATGATGCTCGGTAGGTGGTGTTAGCCCTCCCTGGTGGGTCATGGAGTCTGGAATGGTGTTGCCAGTCACATCTATGTGACTCGGTACCCACTGCATAATTACCGGAGTGCTATTGCGTTGGTTTATATCGTGTGATGCCATGATGGCTGTGTCGAAATTTAGGGGCCATGGTCGCCAAATTACTACATATAATGATGAACCATTTCTACTTTGCCCAATGGAAGGTTGTTTTGTTTAGTTTGAAGGATCTTCAATGCGCAGGATGGACGTCCTTTGAGATTCTCTCTCTACTGAATCAGTGACTGACATTGAAACACAAGTTGCAATGTATACAAGTGCTACAAAAGACAACAGAGCTAATCCTTCGTGTTGTGTATTTATGTTTCTTGTGCGTTGTGAACTGATCTGTTCTTGTGTGTAAAAATGTCTTGGTGTCCAGGTCAGCTTGTGTGTGTGTGTGTGTGTGTGTTTAGTGTGTTATTGTAAACTGTTTTGTCATTCTTGTACAATAAAGCCTAGGATCAAGACATGTCTTCCTGTAGTGTTTTATTACGTTACTACAATCAGTTCTTTCAAACAAAACAAAAGAAACAAAAACAAAACAAAAAGCAACGAAACCATTGTTTACTGCAATGATGCTCCGCCCCTAACCCCCACCCTATCATTCCACCTAATATCAAATTCAGAAATGATGAGTAATGGCAGATGTTTCCGTGGTCCACAGTTAACGAGGGTGTCATGTTGCTAGCACAACGACTAACCGTCTTTATTTTCCCCCAAATAACGTCAAATAGTCATTAGAGCTGGGATGAGATGCCCTAAAGATCCCGAAATTGAAGATCCCGTTTTTCTAGGATCCGAACACGAGACGCTCTGGTTCGGAAGCTAAGCTCTTTACCCCTCAGCCAACTCGCTTTCTAGAAATATTGACACCAAAAAATGATTATAAAATGTTTCTAACGGGGAAAAAGTAACATTCTTTTAAGAATAGTAAAACTAGATTAATATAAAAATAGTTGTTTAAAAAAAAGCTTTTAGTAAGTGCAATTGTAAGCCTATCAATTAGAGATGGGAAAGGAACCGAACACGAACCAAACTCGAACTTCACTTACGACCGAACCGAACTCGAACTTTAAAACTGATCGGTATGAACCGAACGAACTGTCTCCTTACTTTGACCGAACTGAATCAAAGATTTTGCAATATTTTTTAGAAAGAAAAAATAAAAACTTAGTTTCAGTGAGATGATTTGACAGTTATTTTTATTTTTGGAAAACTCAACTCGATCATTTTGGGTGGTCTTCTTTTGATTCACCACGAACGGTACCGTAACATTTAATATTTGTGTGTTAATGAAATGGGAGAGTGGAAGACACGAAAAGTAGACTCTGTAGAAGTTACCAGGAAAAGTTGGACAATCTTCAAAAAAAAAAGTCTTGCCACTTGGATTCGAACTCAGGGCTTAAGCCTCCTCAAGGGGACTAATTCAGTTTAGACCACCAAATCTGTCAAGTACAATTTCTTTCCCTTGTTAGATACCAATGAAAATAATTGATTACCAATAGTTAATTAACTAATTATTTAATTTTGTATTATTCTTGTTTTTTTTTTCAGGTACAAGAAATAATTGTGCAACATTTCGACTTGATCCGAGGTGTGGCAGAAATAACGTGTACAAACGTTTTACCAAACAGACAGACAGAGTGAGTTGATAGGCCTATAAGCTTTGTACAAAAAAAAAAACAAAAAAAAAAAACACTATGTGCTTGAATATGTGTAAATGTTTATATTTAAATGTAAGGATGTGATAGATTTTTACAAAGAAATAGAGTGAGAGAAAGAGAAAGAAATAAGAGAAAGAGAGAAAGAGAACAAAATAGTGAAAGCAAGAGAAAGATGGCACGAGAGTGTGAGGGAGAGAGGAAGAGATCGAGAAAAGCGAGAAAAGAAGAAAGAGAGGAGTAAGAGAAATATAGAGAAAGGAGGCATAAAAGAGACTTTACAGAGAATAAGAGAGGGGATGAACAAGAGGGAAATGGATAGAGAGATAAAACAGAATATGAAAGCAAGATAAGACAGAAGACGTGAGAGAGAGAGAGAGAAAGAGAGAAAGAGAGAAGACAAGAGAGAGGAAGAGAGAAGACAGAGAAAGAGAGAGACAAGAGAGAGAGAGAAGACAAGAGAGAGAGAGAGAGAGAAGACGAGAGAGAGAGAAGACAAATGAAAGAGAGAGGACAAGAGAGAGAGAGAAGACAAGAGAGAGAGAAGACAAGAGAGAGACAGAAGACAAGAGAGAGAGAGAAGACAAGATAGAGAGAGAAGACAAGAGAGAGAGCCATATTGTATCAATGTACTCACCACCAGCTGATAGGGTACGTAACTCATAGAACAAAATGAATTCCTTATAACCAACATGGTAATAACTCATCATCATCTGATAGACAAAAATCAAACATTCTAGTTATTTTATCAGACTCAGACTTTGCTCAGATTAATTATTACATTAATTTTTTTTTTTGTTGTTTTTCTGTTCTAAATAAACATGCTAAAAGAAACTACATACCCACATGCTTCCAGTACATTGTACATAGGTCATGTAAATTATTCTCAAATTGAACAGTTTAATACAAAGCAAAGTTCCTATTTCAGACCTTACGATCCTTGAAGCAGACGACAGAAGCTTAACTAGGGTGTATTGTGGCCAGCACAACGACCAATCTACTACTTAGCTTTTCCAAACGTATGTCAGAGTTAGATGGGCTATCCCGAATCCCAAGGTTCAATATATCAGTCTTCACCGGAATTCAAACTTGTGACCACCTGGCTTAGAAGTCAAGCGATTTACTTAAGAAAATTTAAGTCTATAAAATATGAAGTCCAAAGTAAGTGTCTCAAAATTTAAGTCCATATTTTTTTAATTCTTAAGACTTTTTTAAAAACACAAATTAGACGAGAAAGTAGCATAATATGCAGAATTTATTTAGAGTATAGAGTATATAGCTATGTAACAACTAATAAAATAAAATAGAAACAACTCATTTCACACTTAGTTTAAAAATCATATTGTCAATGTCTTTTTTTTTTGTGATGAGTGAATGTATTTACAGTTTTATTAATTTAACCAGTAGGCTTCCTTAGAAATCACTAAAATATATATATATATTTTTGCGACTGCGCCAGATAGCTTTCACAGCGGTCTTTTTTTTTTCTTTTTACACACATACACACACACAGATACACAAAAACACGCACATTCTCACCAAAAGAAAAACTAAATAGAATGTGTTTATTAAATATAAGTTTATTAATATGTTGATGTAACTAATATTATTTTTACGGTACTAAACAAAAAAGCAAGGAAATGATCAATTGCAATCATGCATTCTGTAATTTATTGTCCTCCTTTTTTAGAGAGTGTCGTGCTTCTTTTCCATTTCCAACTTTATCCCAAAACGCTAAAGTGATGAAGCTATGACATGTTTTTGTTGTTTTCATGTGTAGCAAGCCGCTTTTATGTAAATACAGTCACACCAGTTTCTATTGAATTCGTTGTCACGTAAGACGTAGAAAAGAAACTGCACCATAAGCTAGATATCACAATGTTGCCAACTTGTTTGCTTACTTCAACAATAGTGGTTTTTGACATTTTCTTTGCTTCTGAAGGCAGGCAGTCATGTCTAGACACTGTATTAGTCCTGTACATACATGCATATGTAACAAGAGCATGTCTTGTATACAAGTCTAAAACAAACAACCTTTCAAATAGGTTTTGTTTGGCCTAACAATAACCTTTCAAAATTGGGAGGATCTCTTCGGTCTGACAATAACCTTTCAACACAAAATTACTTAAATGTTACTAGACTCTTGAGTAAGAGTTTGTTTGATGCTTTGATCTTTTCAAAACAAATTAACTGCAAAAGAAACATACCGTTAAGGACATGCGCTTAAGAGAGGGGTTGTTGAGTAATTGAATATGTTAACAGAATGATGGCGGTGAATCCAATACAGAAACTGTACGCGCTTTCTATTCTCTTCTTTAACATTTGATTAAAAGGAATATATCACAATGTCACACACACTCTGTTTAAATGAAACGACAGAGCGGTAGAGGTCAAGGCTGGTTCGTGTCTCGGTGGAGAGACATATTTGCTTGGCATTATTGGACATATTTGAGAATCAGAATCCATTATTGAGTTTTTGACGTCTGCTGAGGGACTGCTGAGAAGATCAAGGTGGTTTGGTCTAATTTGTAAAGTTCTTTTCGATTACTTCAACAGAATAATCAGAGTAGCGTTAAGTGATCACCTAAGATCAGCGTGGAAACCTCCCGATACAGTGTCAGCTGATTACCTACTTTTATTGATTTTTACTCACATGTAAAATCAAAATGTTAATTACATTTATTCAATTGTAATTGCACATTTTACCATAATACTTAATTAAAATTATAAACAGACTTAACATCACATGAACAGGTTTCTTTTGTTAAACTTTAAATGGTATAACGTTGTGCTGTATCATTTACACTTAAACCACCATCTAGATGTGTCAAGGCATATTTGGGCATATATCTAGAGATTTTATTATTATATTTTCCCATGTTTCTGCATTTGCCAAGCTATAATTTTTCAAACTTGGTTGTCACCCCCAAAATGGTGTCGACTGGTGCGGACCGCACCCCTCACACTCCCTCCCCCTAGTGACGCCACTGCTCCAAGATATATCTCGAGATTTTATTATTATCTTTTTCAATGTGTCTGCTTTTGCCAAGTTATAATTTTTCAAACTTGGTTGTCACCCCCAAAATGGTGTAGATCGGTGCGGACCTCACCCTCCGCCGCCAATGACGCCACTGCTCCAAGATACCTACTTCTTCACAACAATTTCGATTAATATATTGGAGTGGACGTAGTAAGGTTTTTCAACTGCAAAACCCAGTGGTAGGGGGTTTTAAACTCATAACCCTTTGGCTGCACTGGTGCAAGTGATGGTTTTGTATTAAAATCTCACCTAAAATAAATAGAATCAAAGCAAAAAATCAGTCACTAAATTCCGATCACCCCCCATGGCGGATCTCATTTCGGGGGGGGGGGGGGGAAGTCTTTCAAATCAAGTCTCTTAGAAGAAAGTCTTTCAGATCAAGTCTCCTAGCAGAAAGTCTTTCAGATCAAATCTCCTAGATGTAGGCCTATGTCTTTCAGATCAAATCTCCTAGATGTAGGCCTATGTCTTTCAGATCAACTCTCCTAGATGTAGGCCTATGTTTTTCAGATCAAGTCTCCTAGATGTAGGCCTATGTCTTTCAGATCAAGTCTCCTAGATGTAGGCCTATGTCTTTCAGATCAAGTCTCCTAGATGTAGGCCTATGTCTTTCAGATCAAGTCTCCTAGACGTAGGCCTATGTCTTTCAGATCAAGTCTCCTAGATGTAGGCCTATGTCTTTCAGATCAAGTCTCCTAGATGTAGGCCTATGTCTTTCAGATCAAGTCTCCTAGATGTAGGCCTATGTCTTTCAGATCAAGTTTCCTAGATGTACGCCTATGTCTTTCAGATCAAGTCTCCTAGATGTAGGCCTATGTCTTTCAGATCAAGTCTCCTAGATGTAGGCCTATGTCTTTCAGATCAAGTCTCCTAGATGTAGGCCTATGTCTTTCAGATCAAGTCTCCTAGATGTAGGCCTATGTCTTTCAGATCAAGTCTCCTAGATGTAGGCCTATGTCTTTCAGATCAAGTCTCCTAGATGTAGGCCTATGTCTTTCAGATCAAGTCTCCTAGATGTACGCCTATGTCTTTCAGATCAAGTCTCCTAGATGTAGGCCTATGTCTTTCAGATCAAGTCTCCTAGATGTAGGCCTATGTCTTTCAGATCAAGTCTCCTAGATGTAGGCCTATGTTTTTCAGATCAAGTCTCCTAGATGTAGGCCTATGTCTTTCAGATCAAGTCTCCTAGATGTAGGCCTATGTCTTTCAGATCAAGTCTCCTAGATGTAGGCCTATGTCTTTCAGATCAAGTCTCCTAGATGTAGGCCTATGTCTTTCAGATCAAGTCTCCTAGATGTAGGCCTATGTCTTTCAGATCAAGTCTCCTAGATGTAGGCCTATGTCTTTCAGATCAAGTCTCCTAGATGTAGGCCTATGTCTTTCAGATCAAGTCTCCTAGATGTAGGCCTATGTCTTTCAGATCAAGTCTCCTAGATGTACGCCTATGTCTTTCAAATTAAATTCACCTAAATGGTTAATAATGGCAATGTCTTCCATTTCAAAGATGAATGATGAGTTGCTGGTGTTTCACTGTTACACCTTAAACACTTTTTTTTTAATGTGTTGGTTTAAGGGAAGTCATTTTTAGCCGCTTCCGTATGGAGAAAAGCCGCTATTAGGTTTGTGCAAAATGTCCGTTTGTCCGTCTGTCACTCTCAGATCTCGAAAACTAGAAGAGAAATGAAAAATATTTTTTCACCATGCGATGCAGCTTGAAAAGTTTAGGTGCAACGGCTACTTTTGGTTTTCTAAAAGCAAACCGTTTAGTTCATAAAATTAATTATGCAAGCATTTTTTTTCATAAAAAAACACCAATTCTAAAACAATTACATAAATGTAAGGGAGGTAATGTTACAATATCTTAACAATTTTTTACGAGTATTCTCAGTATCACAAAGCCGATTATACTTTTACAATGTACAAGAAATGTTCACAACAAATATAAATATTAGTTAAAGGTGTTCTTTTTCTGGTTAACTAGCTGTTAAAATTAAAATAAAACATTTATATTTGTTTATAAAGGCTAAGAATTCACTTTGTATGTAAATATCGCAAACATTTTTTAAAATGGACTTTCTATGCAGCAATATTCGTGCAGTAGCGTAACAAGTAGAGACTGGTATCAATCATTTTCAAAATTTTTAAAATAATCAGATTTTATTTATTTTTTTGTTTAGTGCCCAAATCAGGATGGACGCTTATTTTTGTGCGTTTTGCTTGCTTGTTGGTCTATTTGTCACGTTTATAAAACAAAAACAACAACTCTAAAAGCTATTGAAAATCTGTTTTAACCTTTAATGTTCCTTCCGTAACAATAAAAATTTTTATTGACAATAGATTGTTCCGGATGTTTTTGTGAAAAAAAATCAATGCCAACCAATTTTTGTTTGCTCTTCTAACTTATATTACATTTAATTTCCATGCTTAAACGTTGCAAAAACACATGATCAATAATATGTTTTCCGGTTTTTTAATGTAAATAGCATATAAATGCTAAATGAAAATCTCTATACTGACTTATATTGCATTAACTAGAAAGTTGTTCCGGGTATTATTAAATAAAAAATAAATTATGTCAAATGATAGTTTGAAATCGCATAATTGATTAATATTACACGTATAGTCTTTGACAATACGTCACTATAGTTTATTTATTGATATCAAATTGTTCCGTATTTTCAAATTAAAACAAATTTTTGTCAATTGACTTTAGTGTTTCAAAAATATTGACAATAGGTTGTTAAGGATTTTAAAATAAGAAATTAATTTACTAGAAACGATTATTGAAAATTTTCTTGCCGAAACATAACATAAGTTGTTTAATCGGTAAAGAATGTTCCGGATTTTGTTTTGGAAAAGAAATCGACCTACATTACTTTAATTTTCTTACAAATCGTCGTCAAAAATGTTCCGAATTTAGTATGAAAAATCTACTTACGCGAAATAACTGTTTGAAATCCCTCTTTTAATAAATAAAACAGAAAATCTTCTTCTCATTTACGAAAATTGGTTGTTTCGGGTTTTTAATGAATTTTTTAAAAAACTTTATTTATGTAAAATCGCACTTCTCTCTTACACTACATTTAATTTTCTAACTAAAACGTTACAAAATCTAATTATCGTCAATATTATGTCCCGATTTTAAAGAAAAACAACTTCCTAACACCAAAGTATGGTTTGAAAATCTCTCCACAAGGCTATGGTACATCTAATTTAATTAACGGTATTAGATTTATCTGGAATTCTTATTTTCTCTCACTATTTACCATGGGCGTAGCCAGGGGGTGGGGGGTTGGGGTTCAAACCCCCCCCCCCCCGAAATGAAATCCCCCCCCCTTGGGGGGGATCGGAATTTAGTGAATGATTTTTTGCTTTGATTTTGTTTATTTTAGGTGAGATTTTAATACTAAACCATCAGTTGCCCCAGCACAACCAATGGAGTTTTGAGCTTAAAACCCCCTACCAGGGGGTTTTGAGTTTAAAACCCCCTACCAGGGGGTTCGAGTTTAAAAACCCCTACCAGGGGTTTTTGAGTTTAAAACCCCCTACCAGGGGTTTTGAGTTTTAAACCCCCTACTTGGGGTTTTTGCAGTTAACTCCCCCTCTTCTATAAAACAAAAACAAAAAATGCAGACGAAAATCCCCTAATTCCAAGAGCACAGTTAAGGGAGATTTTGGTTTTAAACCCCCCTCCAAAATTTACGATAAACCCCCTCTTCAATATAAAAAAAAAGCTCAAAATGTTATGAGCGTAGCTAAATGGGTTTTGACTTAGTTTTGAGTTTAAACCCCACTTCAGCGGGGTTTGAAGGTAAAAAATACCTCTTTAATAATAAAAACAATGCAAATTATACACTCAAAATGTTATGAGTGTAGTCAAAAGGGTTTTGAGTTTAAACTCCCCTCCAGTGGAGTTTGAAGCTAAAAAGTACTTCTTCAATATAAATAAAAGCAAATTACTCACTCTAAAATCTATAAGCGTAGCCAAAGGGGTTTTAGTTTAAACCCCCTGCTTGGGGGGTTTGAGGCTAAAAAATACATCTTCAGTTGAAGAAAAAAGCAAATTACGCACTCAAAATGCTATGAGCGTTGCCAAAAGTGGTTTTGAGTTTAAACCCCCATTCAGATGGATTTGATGCTAAAAAATACCTCTTTAATATAAAAAAAAAGCAAATTACACACTTCTACAGATGGCGTTTTTTAAAAGTTTAAAACCCCTCCAGATGGTTTTGAGTTTAAGATCCCCCTTACAGAGCATTTTGAGGTGGAAAACCCCCAACGGATGATTTTGACGATAAAACTTCTCTTTTCGATATAAAATCTAAAGCAAACTACAGTCACTAAATTCCAAGAGCGTATTCAAGAGAGGTTACACATTTTTACCAGTGGCAGGGCTCCCTTAATAAACTGCAGTGAATAGTCATCTGCCGAAATTGAAAAGCACTAAATGTGGCTCAACAAAGATGGCTAAGACAGATTTTAGGAGTCAGTTATAGAGATCGGGTTTAAATCAAGGAAATCCTATGCCGAACTGGGAGTCGACCCTTTAGTAAGATTGTGAGAGAGCGACGCATGATGTTTGCGGGACATGTTCTCCGACAAAATGAATTACGCATAAGAAGAGTTGCAATGATATCCTAGTACAACTTGACGCCACTCATTCATTGAGGTCCTCATGGCAGGTGGGAAGAGGCTTCAGACATTACCAGTGACAGATTTTTATGGAAACAGCTTGACGTCAAATGCTCCGAATTGCGCGGGAGGGTCTAAGTCAGTAAGAATAGCACATTAGGTTTTTGAAATAAAACTTTTTAATAAAAATGGGAAATGCACTGTAGATACCTCACCTAAGAATATGCATTTTGTTGGCTTTCAATACCAGAAATAGAGCTTGGCGGCGGGGCTTCGCCCCGCGCTGGGGGATCTCCTAGCGCTCCCCAGGGCCCATTGCTAATAGTGGCAGGTAATCTAAAATTTTATGGAAACAGCTTGACGGCAAATGCGCCAAACGGCGCGGGAGGGTCTAAGTCAGTAAGAATAGCACATAAGGTTTTTGAAATAAAATTTTTTAATAGCAGGAAAATGCACTGTAGATACCTCAGAATATGCATTTTGTTGGCTTTCAATATCAGAAATAGTGCTTGGCGGCGGGGCTTCGCCCCGCGCTGTGGGAGCTCCTAGCGCTCCCCCAGACCTCCTTGCTAGTAATGGCGGGGAATCTACAATTTTTCCACTAACTCACGGAAGAACCTATTCTAGGGCACAATAAACGTCTTCCGAAAGAATGAAGGGTCAGAATGCAAAAAAAGATTATGTACACACACACACACATAAATACATATAAAAAAAAAAATTCGCGGGGGAGGGGGGGGGATCGAGGTGGATTCCCCCCCCCCCTAACCCCCCCCCCCCCCCCCCGAAAAAAAATCCTGGCTACGCCCATGCTATATACATATATAAACATCTGAAACAATCTATTATAAAAACTTAAAACTATTACGATGTTTCGGAACGGAATTTAAATTTTATTCAGATTTTCAATAGCTTTTAGTCTTTTTTGTTTCGATATTAACATGATGAACATATTGCAATGTTATAAAATACTAAAACTAATGTACTATTTTTAAATTTACTATGACATTCAGTCTATTAATAGATTATCTAGGCCTTTTTTCTCAATAAATCTTATCTAAATTACATCTACATTATTCCAAATTTATATTTTAGATCTAGATCTAGTAGATATAGATATTGAGAGTGCTAAGTCAGAAGTTTAAATTAGGTAGATCTACATCCTCATTCCAGTTCCATTTTAATGAAAATGCCAATAGCTCTGTTGGTAACTGTGCTGGGACATTGAGCAGACGTTGCCGAAGTACAAGCTCGATGCCTTGCTCTTATCCTTTTTTTTTTCAATTACAAATCAATACCAAAAGATTATCTAAAATCGCTCATCTGACATATTCCTTGGGAATAGGCGGATCCGACAGGGATCCGACTCCGACGGGGGCCGCCTCTGAGTTTATGTGACAACACAAACTCTCTTTGTAATCTTGTTTTGTCATACATTTTCAACATTGAACAAGAGATGTTATCCTCGCTCTTTACCTTATACCACATTTTGACCAATCATAATAATAAATCTAAGGGAACTATAATACATTTTTATTCCCTCCAAACAATCTCAATCCTGACATTATCATACAATGACTTAATGAGTTACTATATATAATAATAATATAAATCTTTTTTAAAAGAAATGTTCTAAGCTTAGAAACTACAGGCATTTCTACTCTCAATAAATTAAACTTCGTCCTATAGAAAATCTGAAACTAAATTCCCCCAATAATGCTTTTGACCTTGGCTATTATATTGAACTTATATCTTCGTAAGTGACAATCCTTCGCAGACTTCACTTGTCCACTAGCCAGCCCACCATGCCTTATCTAATTAATTCTAAAACAAGTACAAACGCAACTATTATCTGGCAACACTCACTGTTTGAAAACCAATAGGTCCAGGGTAAAGAAATAGTTGCACACGTCGTTAGTTTGACACATTAAAAGTAATTGGCACATGAACACAAAGGCATGCACAGTTTCACAAACTTGCAAGTGTACATTTTGACACAGATGAATTTGTTTACAGACTCCAGATGCATACATCCAAGAGAGGACAATCCGTTAAGTTTAATAGGTCAATCGTTTGTAAGTCAGGGGAAGTTACCTTAAAGCCAGTTAGTATTAACCTGTGTAACACTATAGCGGTCACATCTCTGTGTCAACGTGTGGACTTATTCTCTCGGTAGATTGGAAAGTGTGTGTGGGGGGGGGGGAGTGTGGTCAAAGGGTTGGGGTCTTGGCTACTGTCAGGAATCGCAAAGAGTTGAAAGAACAATGATAATTAATATTATTATATTTACATTTTTTAATCAAGGGAAGTAAAAAACTCGGAGAAACGGCTGTTCTCCTGTAAAGGGAGATTTGAACAACATGTGTTGATATTTACAGGCCTTGCGTAAACTAAAACTATGTTATACAATTGTTGGAATTATTTATACAATTATAGTTTATAAGTAAAGTTAACTATACAACAGACCTTCCAATTGCACTAGAAGCTATTTGAAATTAAGGGCACCTATTCCTATTGCATTGCATTAATGGTTGGATAATTATAGACTGTACCGGTATTACTGTGCGCTACAATTTAAACGTAACGTGGAAGGGGCATATCATATATATATATATATATATATATATATATAGAGAGAGAGAGAGAGAGAGAGAGAGAGAGAGAGAGAAATGCACACTCTAATTTTCTTTCTAAACTACGGTGCGGTATATCAGTTGTTGTAAGTCAGACTTCTTCATTATAATTGCTAATTACGTCTTCAAAAAAAAAAAAAAAAAAAAAGTAACACCAAGATCAATTTACAGATTGGGTCAAACCCAAGGCCTTGAAATATTGAGATCGCTTATGTTGTTGTTGTTGTTTTTTTATTCATACGTAAATTGTAACCCCCCTTTGTGTGTGTGTGTGCGCGCTTGCTTTCTCACTCATTTGGAGATCTTACTATATTGACACTTAGATAAAAAAGAAAAAAAAAGATTCCTCTTTCAGACCTTGTGGTCTATAGGGCAAATGATGTAAAGGTCATCTATTTCTGTGGCCTAGAAACTTTATCCAGTAGACTACATTTTGTAAGTTATATAGAATGTAACAACTCTCTAAACATTACAGTTTATGTGGGCATAACGTTTCTTTATCGTCTTGTCATAACATTTATCTATAGCATAACATTTATCTATAACATAACATTTATCTATAACATAACATTTATCTATACCTATAGCATAACATTTATCTATACCTATAACATAACATTTATCTATAGCATAACATTTATCTATAACATAAAATTTATTTATAACATAACATTTATCTATAACATAACATTTATCTATAACATAACATTTATCTATAACAACATTAACAACATCTATAAAATAACATTTATCTATAATGTTGTAAAACCGTGTTCTACTAGATTCAAAACTATCATAATTCATTTCTTAAGCAAGCAAAGTTTAATCAAGAGGCCCAGTATAGACAGGCCAGAAGAATTCCCATAAGGAACACGCGTGACTAATTAGCAATGTAGCACATTAAAAAAGGAAGTGGTGTCATTGTAAAAATGACATCGTAAATTGTCCAACAACACAACCACACACCAGTTTAACAACTGCAATGCTAGTAATAAGTAATAAATTTTTGAGATCACGAATTTGATATGAAGATCGTAAAATTCATTAGTCTTGATTAAACCCTTTAAAAAAATAGTACAATGGAAAGAGTGGTCGTGTGGTATTAATGGTAAGAACTTCAGAAAGTCATGATGGTCCTTAGTTTGAACTCCGCCCACTTTCACCTCCACGCGCCTTGAAACTTCACCCTCCAAGCAAAAAAAAATAAATTCTTTTTTGAACAAAGTTTAATTTAAGCTAAGGGAAAGCACTGTTTAGTCGATGAAATATCTCTCAACATTTCAAGTTTTATCTCCCATAGCTTAACATTTATTATTCTACATAAAATATTTTTAGCGGCCCCCACAAAGGGGAAAAGACGCTATTAGTTTTGTGTGGCCTGTCTGTCCGTCCGTCCGTCCCGTTCAGATCTCAGAAACTAGAAGAGAAAATGAAAATCGGACATCATGATATTTTAGATCATTCAAAGTGCTGATGCAACGGTTACTTTTTTCTTTTCTGAAAGCGAAAAATCTTTTTTTTAAATCAATTATGCTAGCAGTTTTTTCATAAAAATTCACCATTTTTACAACTATTCACTATTAATTGTAACAAACACTAATGTGGTACTTTTCACCGACTCTCACTCTAGTCTCCTAGCTATGGGTGGCGGCGGGGGAGGTTCGCCCGTGATAGAAGAGGCAGTCGGCGCCGCAGATAGCATCCGCCGAGCCATTGGCGCTGTCGTTTTTATGCAGTGGGCGCCCTCACATTGCGGCGTGAGGGGCAATGAAACGGCAGACGCCCTCGCAAGGGAGGGTGCTTTGGCACCTACACACCTCGAAGCACCAAGCACGTTTTTACAAGCAACGGCAGAAATCCGAGTACTCATTCATGAGAAGTGGTTCAGGTCCTGGGAGGAATCCGATAGAGCACGTAGTGTCTGGCGGCATACGCGTCCCCCAGATCGCGACGATCCGTGGTGGCGGTTAAGGAGGTCAGAACAAGCAATCATTGCGAAGTGTAGGACGGAACATTGTCTTCTTGGGGTATACTTTGCCTGGTTCCGAACGAACTATGACTCCCGATGCCGCCACTGTGGGGAGAGCGTCGAAACAGTGTCGCATGTCTTGTAGGAGTGTCCCCAGATCTTTCTCCATTTTTCTCTGTCATTTGCCTTTGATAGAATTTCATTATGATATTCTTTCTGAAAATATTGAAACCTGCCTTTTTACCTGCATGGATGGACCACTTCGGGGGCCGATTTTGAGTTTGTGTTTCCACACAAACTGTCTTTGTAACCTTGTTTTTATTTACGATTAATTGATTAACTAATTAGTTAATATTTTTTATTGATTAATATGTTGTTATTGACAATGAATAATTATGTAAATTTAAACTTTATCTGAGAATGTGAAGATATCCCACCAACAGACAAAAAGACAGATGGGTTGGGTTTATTTAAATTAGAAAAAACAAAACAGATATTACTAGAGATGCATTTCGAAGCTTAAGAATGGTGTAACAAGCAAATTGAAAAAACAAAAATTAAAAAAAACAAACACCAAACCCATTAAATGTAGTTGTATCAATTAGTTTGGATCAGTCACGTAATTACATTTGTAAATAGATCTAGACTAACAATATAAAATCTGTGCGATTATAAATATTTTTACCAATTGTTTTTGTTTAGCGTCATTGCCTACTTTTAGTTCTCACTACACTATGATCCTATCACTTGTCTGGACCAGTTGAGGAGGGGGAGATAGAAGGGGGTATCCGAGTCATCGCTTTTAAATGTATTTATTTAAAAAAAAAAAAGAGCGACCTGAATTTGAACCCGAGAGTGTGGGAGAAATAACATGGACAAACTTTTTACCAGGCAGACAGACAGAGTGACTTGAAGCATTGTATAAATAACATGAACGGAAAGTAGAGAAGGGAGATCATCCCTGATTTTTTTGACATGAAAAGTACACTAGAGTTATCTTTTTTATTCTACGCCTTCACTTACGTTCATGGCATCATTGCCTTGTGTATCCTTATTAGACGCATCCATGCCGGACATGTCTGGAGGTGTGCTTGTGTTACTGGATACACTCTGAGTGGTCGTATCCATACCGTGCATATCCATTCCAGGCATATCCACATGGTTCATTTCAAATTAAATCTGGGAAAAAAAAAGTCACCTAGAGAAAGAAAAAAAGTTAATACATTTGATATTATTATGTCGGGAGTCGTATTTTTAGGATTTTCGGAGAACATGTGAAAACACTATGCTAGGCGTAACCAGGGGGGAGGCATTCGGAGTTCAACCCCCCTTTCCAAATGAAATTCCCCCCTCAATTTTGTTACTGTTGTTTTGCTTTAATTTTTATTGAAGAGGAGATTTTAATGTTCACCCCCCCCCTTTCCTGAGCCTAGCAATCATCATCATCATCATTCCTTTGGGTTCCTCATAGAACACAGGGCCTCAGCAAAAACACGCCACTCTCCACGGTCTCTTGCTAATTTTTTGATGGCTTCCCAGCTCTTTCCGGTCCTCTCGGCTTCCTCTAGTATACAGCTCGCCACATTCTTTTTGGTCTTCCTCTACGTCTTGTTACCTGGGGGTTCCACTCTAAGGCCTGTCTAGCTCTGTTGTTGGTATCTTTTCTAAGATTGTGACCAATCCATCTCCACTTCCTCTCTAAGATCTGCACTTCTATATTTTTCTGTCCACTCATCTCCCACAGTTGGGTGTTTTCTACTTTGTCGTACCAGTGTATTTTTAGGATATTTCTCAGGCATCTGTTGATGAAAGTCTGAACTTTTTTTGTTGTCGCTTCAGTTGTTCTCCATGTTTCAGAACCATACAGTAGGACAGC
Source organism: Biomphalaria glabrata (assembly GCF_947242115.1). Lineage (NCBI taxonomy): Eukaryota > Metazoa > Mollusca > Gastropoda > Planorbidae > Biomphalaria > Biomphalaria glabrata. The sequence goes on from NC_074719.1 coordinate 11,740,837, forward strand.
CTTGACATTAGAGTTAAAGATTCTTAGTTTAGTCTTGTTTGAGATGTGAGGAGATTGATTTTAGCTGTGTAAATGTCTGACGCGCTAGATTTATACGACGTTTAATGTCTTCATCTGCTCCACCTGATACACCGACTACACTCCCAAGGTATATAAAATTATCTACTCGGTCTATGGTCTGAGAATCCAGTTCTATGTCTCCAATTTATTTGTTGTTTACTTTTTACTTTTGTTTTTTTTGATGGTTTATTTTGAGGCCTACTCTTTTTCCTACTTCACTTAAAGCTGTGATCTTTTCTTGCATATCCTGTAGTCTGTGTGATAATAGGGCTATGTCATCAGCGAATTCCAGATCTTCCAGCTTTTGTGTGAGAGTCCATTGGATTCCTTTCCCTGAATTAGAGTAGGCTTCTTTTGTGACCCAATTCAATACTAGAAGGAACAGGAGTGGTGAAAGAATACATCTCTGTTTGGAAATTCCTCTGACAGCTTGCCACAGTGGGTTACTTGGCAGGTGAAACCATCATAAAGGTTTTTGATTATGGTTATTATTTTATTTGGGATCCCTTAATGTCTCATTACAGTCCAGATAGATTCTCTGTCGATACTATCAAAAGCTTTTTCAAAGTCGACAAATGTTACATAGAGAGGAGATTGCCATTCGACACATTGTTCTAAAATTATCCTGAGTGTTGCTATTTGGTCAGCACAAGATCTCCCATTTCTGAATCTGGCCTGTTCTTCCCTTAGGTGTTCATCACATGCTCCCTTTATTCTGTTCAGTAGGATTCTGCTGAAAATCTCGTATGGTACTGACAACAAAGTGATGTCTCGCCATTTCTCACATTGCGATAGATCTCCACTCTTTGGTAGTTTCATTAGCAACCTCTTTTTCCACTCACCGGGAGGTGTTTCTGTTAATCAAATTTTGTTGAATAGTTTGTGCAGTTGGTCAACTATTTCACTTCCTCCTTCTTTTAGGACTTCGGGTGGTATGTTGTCAATTCCAGCTGCTTTACCTGTCTTCATTTGTTTGAGTGCATTCCTTATTTCTTCTTTGGTTATTTCTTCCATGTTGATGTCTAGTGTTGGTCCTGCATTTAGATCTGGTGGATTTAGTGGTTTGGGTCTATTGAACACTTCCTGAAAATATTCTTTCCATCTTTCCAGCTGTTCATTTATTGAAGAAAGTAGTTTTCCATATTTGTCTCGGACTGGAACATTGTAATTAGCCTTTGTGGTACTGAGAAGTTTGGTGATTTTGTACAGTTGTTTTATATCTCCCTTACCTGCTGCTTCTTCTGCCTGTTCTGCCAGATTATTGTAAAATAGTCGCTTGTCTTGTCTAAGCATTTTGGTGACTTTTTGTGAAACTGCTTGGTAGTCTTGTTTGGATTGTTGCTTGTGGTTTCTTGTTTTTGCTAGGTTAACTGCCTGTTTAGCGCATTACCTCTTCTTCGATTAATTTCTATGTCTCATCACTAATCCACTGTTTTTTCTTCTTAGGGTTAAGGCTTAGTACTTCATTGCTTGTTTCAGTAATAATTTCTTTGAAATTTTGCCAACATTTATCAACGCTTTGTTCTGCCTCATCTACTTGTAGCACAGCAAATCTATTTTGAAGGGATAGTTGGGTCTGGGTTTTGTGGGGCTTGTCTAGGTCAAATCTTTTCATTTTTTTTTTTTTTATTTCTGTTTATTGCTGGCCAGCTTCATTTTTAGTTTGGCAACAACTAGGTGGTGGTCTGAGACAATATCTGCTTATCTTCTCTTTTGTACATCCAGTAATGTGCTTCTCCAGTTGCGACGTATGGTAATGTGGAGCTAGTGTCATTGGCCTTGCTTTTCTTCTCTGGCGTTTTTATTCTGCCAGCTTTGTTCTCTTTTCCTCAGCAACCTGTGCGCCGGTTTTCACAGCGCGACGTCATGATGCTCTGTCATGTGCCTCTGTCTCCCAGGTTGCTGGGTCTATGCTGAACCCCTTCAGAGAATCTTTGAGGGTGTCCCTGAAGCGCTTTCTTTGACAACCTTGCGAGCGCTTTCCTTCGCTTAGTTGGCCATACAAGAGTCGTTTAGGGATGCGGTGGTCTTCCATTCTGCATACATGTCCTGCCCATCGCAGCTGGGACTGCATCAGGATTATGTGGATGCTTTGCAGACCCGCTCTTTGAAGGACTTCATTATCTGGTATTTTGTCTTGCCATTTGACATTCAGTATTTTTCACAGACATGTCGTGGTAGTGATTCAGTTTCTTTGCATGTTAACTGTACACTATCCATGTTTCTGAGTCATAGAGCAATGTAGGGAGGACGACGGCTCGATAGACCCTTAGTTTTGTATTTGTGGTGATACCACTTTAAAGGAATGGGTTGCCTGAGTCAGCTAGGAAAACCAATGACTTAGCATATTTTAAGTCACAGATCAACATGCATGACTAGATTGACACATGAAATGCGTAGGACCTAATTATTTTCTATTTTTTTGAAGAAACGTCTGTAATTTATAAGTGATATCAAAATGTTTGAAACTCATTAAGGCTGCTATTGTAGTGTTTATAGTTTTCAGACTACATACATGCATAAATAGAATACATTATGTAAGCCTACGAAAGCATACATCCAGTTTTCGATGCGTTATCAAACTTTATATATTTTGAATAGAATTAGGCTTACACCTATGTAAAAACACATGGGCGTAGCCGAGAGGGGAGGAGTTCAAACCATCACCGGCCTCAGATCTCATTGTCTGAAAGGGAAACTTTACTTACTTCCCCATTGCAGTCAACTTAAGGAAACTACAGTCATCAAATTTCATGAGCTAGCCAAAAGGGGTTTTGTGGTTTCCCCCCCCCCCCCACCTCCAATACAAAAACTAAAGCATTTTACCTTTTTCTACCAGTTGCTGGACTCTACCGAATAGAAGATTTAGTTTTTGATTTTTTTAGCGGAAGAATAGCAGGCTAATTGCACTGTAGATACCTCAAAATATGCATTTTTTAAAACTTAAAATAACGTAAATAATGCTTGGATCCGGGGCTTTGCCCCGGACCCCACTGGGGGAGCTTACAGCGCTCCCCCAGACTCCCTAGCTGTCCCTTGGCGGTGTATACTGCCTTTCACTAATTATAGGGATTATTCTAGGGTAGAAAAATCGTTTCAAAGAATGAAAGATAAGAATGTAATGAAGATTAATTACATATAGACACACACTAATATATAAATAAATTGCGGAGAGGTTTAAAATCCCCCCCACACACACACACACACCGAAAATATATGACATGACATTTGTGGGCCGGTCTATATGGTAATGCCCGGGCCGGTTTTGATACCCAGTCCGCCCCTGCTTGTGACACTGGTCTTGAGCTAAGGCCGCCTCTACTGAATGTCGCTGACGCTGTTATAAATAAAGAAGATGCACAGAATGATTTTCGTTAGCCACTAGAAGGAGTTAGCCCCCTTTGTTCATGGGATATCTCATTAAGTCAAGTAAGTCCGTGTCAAAATGGTGACATGGTGTGCTGGCTACTCAATACCATAATGTAATTTAAACGAAGCCTTAAACTTACCTCCCTTCGGGTCACACGATGTAATAAAAGCGAGTTAAGTACCCTGTCGAATTAAAAAAAATCCAATTATCCTGAGCTAAGTCTATGCCTTGTTACTCACACAGACCCTACAGTTGAAGAAAACAATCAACAAACACATGCGCACACGTTGATGTTCTAGTTCAGCATCGATTTATTTATTCAAAAACATGTTCCCTTCGTGCAAATCATTAATAATCACACTTAAAGATGTCGGGATGTGATAATTTAATGATGCGAACAAAGAACTAAATATATGTAATCTACACGTAGGCATAGCAGCCCTGCTCTGAGAATTGAAATATACAGATGTATCTGAATATTCAGTTACTCATTTTAAGTTACAAATTTTGGCCGCCTCAAAAGTTAAACCTAAAGAATTGCGGAATAGGACTCTTCATCTAGCAACAAAATCAATGCTTATAAAGCAGTGGTTCTCACGACACTTCTGTATGGCTCTGAGACCTGGGTGATGTATCGAAGACATTGAAGGCTCCTCGAATGCTTCCATCAAAGGTGCCTTCGCTCCGTAATGGGTTAACGCTGGCTAGACAACATTACAAATAACTATGTTCCACTGTAAGCAGGTGTGGATAGTATAGAAGCAATAATTAATATTCGACAGTTGCGAACACTTATCCTGCATGGGAGATGACTGCATGCCAAATGCAATCCTCTTTTGCGAGCTTAAAAGAGGACGGCGCAACAGAGGTTGGTCCCACCCGCAAGCACTATAAAGATCAACTCACTGGCGTAGTGGAGAGTAGCTGGCAGCATACGGCCTCTGAAAGTGACAGTTGGAGAGCTCTCACAAAGGCCGCGGGACACTTATTTGAGACTCAATGAAAAACTATTATAGAAGACAGGCGCAGAAGACGAAAAACCAAAGACCGAAATAGAATGCCGGCGGACAACGGCTTTGTCTGCACGATATGTGGAGAAATATGCGGGTCGCAACTGGGTGTGCGTAGTCACGTGAAACTCACTCTTAATCTTTGGAATCGAAGACATTGCCATTATTATAATAAGAAGTAAAATGATCTTGGTTTCAATGCAGTGATTGTCATACATCCAGACTCAACGTTAAGTTTATCTGATCCAAAATAGGCTGAATGAATAAACGTTATCAGTTCAATAGAGCCTCAGGGTGATTTCATTGGGTGTGTGTGTTGTTCATTGTCTTTAGTTGTTTCTGTTAAGACCCTAAAGAGTGGTATAGAAATAAAAAGATTCAGAGATGGTGATTGGATCGAGGATGGAGGCACGCGATAATAGAAAGAATATAGAACTGTATACACTTGTAAAAGTTCTATGTTGTAAAAGTTCTATGCTGTAAAAGTTCTATTTTGTAAAAGTTCTATTTTGTAAAAATTCTATGTTGTAAAAGTTCTATGTTGTCAAAGTTCTATGTTGTTAGAGTCCTATGTTGTTAGAGTTCTTTGTTCTATTTGTAAGAGTTATGTGTTGTATCTGTGATGTTCCCCAAATATTAATTTTGCTCAAAGCATGACGTCTCTTTTCTCTTCTAAACGGCCAATTCCATTTTTCTTAACAGAACGTGGAGACAAAATATTGATACAACATTATGGTACATGGTCACCATAAAAAAACTGTCTTTTTTTGGATAATTACAGTCACTTCTAAATCTCCAAAATAAGGAATGCTATGTAAATTCAGATTTCACCATCGCCTTCATCAGAAAAAAAAGCTGCAGTGGCTATTTTTAGTCTTCTGAAAGCGTGCCCTAAGTTACTGAAGACAAGTTTGCATATTGTATGCACTTACATATAAATGTGTTTTTTTTTTTCAAAATTATTGAAAATCAGTTTGCATTTCTAGTATTTATTTTGCATCCACATAGTACATCTCCACAGCATCAGAAAGTAAGTCAACAAAGGCGTTGTGCAAAGTCTGTTTATGCAAATGGTTTCACATTCGTTAATTTGAGGTCACTGCTGTGATTTAGGTCTCAGATGGTGAACAGCAAAACGTGAGTGTAAAACTGACTCGCAGTGTCCGCCTACGAGTTTGTGTGTAAACTCATTGTCACTTCATTTAATCTCTATGTACATCTGTGAGAGCTGTGGCCTGCTTAACCCTATGTGTGCCTAGGCGAAACGCTTTCTTTCTTTTACTTATTTAAGAGGGAATGGACTACGGAGGCAGGACATTGAAACTCGGTTAGAAAATACTTGAAGATGGAAACATGGAGGAAAGTGTGTGTGTGAAAATGTGAAGAGTAAACAAGAGTTAGAGAGAGAGAGAGAGTTTTGAGAGAGAGAGAGAGAGAGAGAGAGAAAGTGAGAAATAGAAAACGAGAGAGAGAGAGATTTTGGAGCACGATGGAATGAGGAGTACAAAAAAGATATGGAGAGAAAGAGAGATATGAGAGAGAATAGAGAAAAAACGAGAGGGAAGAGAGAAATGAGAGAATACAGAGAGTGTTTCGGTAATGGAGAGACAGACGGAGCAATACAAATTGTTGATTATCTAATGATTCATGTGGACATATAAGTCGTTGAGATGCTAAAGACCTAACCTTCTCTAATCGATTTAGAATTTGAAAAATTACTTACATAAAAATAAAACATTCAAGCTTTAAAAAAAAACAAAAAGTAGACTGCATCAAAACGTTTGTTCACGAGTCCACCTGTATGTTCTACTCCACTGAATACAATGTAACAAACAGTGTGACACTGGCGTTACATGTAAAACACGTCTTGCAAAGGACATGGCGGGTCGGTAATTATGAACTACAAGTGAAGAAGAAGAAAAGAAAAGAGAACTACGTTTCAATCGAGTTGCCGTGAATGGTGTAGACCTCAATCTCACGGTCACGAACAAACATACCTCGATCTCTCTTTTTTAAATCCCCGTTTATTCTTTTTTAGCGGCTTCCGAAAGGGGAATAGACGCTATTAGTTTTGTGTGGTCTGTCTGTCCGTCCGTCCGTCCCGTTTAGATCTCAGAAACTAGAAGAGAAAATGAAAATCGGACATCGTATTTCAGATCATTAAAAGTTCTGATGCAACTACTACTTTTTTATTTTCCGAAAGTGAACCTTTAATTTTAAAAATTATCTATGCAAGCAGATTTAAAAAAAAAAAACAATTTTAAATGAAAAACTTCAGGGAAGGTAACTTTTTAAAATGGTTACAGACTTCTTCATTAATAACTCAAGCTTCATTGATAGATTCGCGCATTGGTACAAAAAAATGTGCATCTAAGGTCACAATGAAAAATGTATCAATGGATCACTATAGGCCTAAAATATATTTTCCGTTTATTAACTAACTCATGGAATGAAATACTGATTGAAATATTGTTTTTACAAAAGAACCGGATAGCTGTCAGCGTTTGCGCTCTGGACTGTCGTCTCGATGATCCCGGGTTCGAACCTTGCGACATCCTGCGGGATGTTAGGCATTGAACGTTATTTCTTCAATTCGGAAAATCTTTAATCCACTGATGCAATGGACCATCAATGCCATATATTTTCATTTTTTAATTATTTTTTCGTCATCAAGTTTTATGATGGGCTTATCAGCTCATTGGCTCCGAATGTCATTTGTGTAGATGGTATACAATACGGGTGACAGAACGCACCCCTGCTGCGCTCCTGTGCCTAAGCTCTTTCGTGCCTGACACATGCCCGTTCACTTTTACATAACTGCGGACGTTTGATAAGAGAGTTTAGACTCCAATCTTGCATGTTTTTGATGATGTTCAATTCAGATAGTTTTTGTATCATGCGATGTGGTTGGATGGGGTTCGATGCGGAGGAAAAGTCAACGAATATAAAAGATTCTTTGGTAAAAGAAAAAGATTAAAAAAAAAAAAATTCCCGCGAACCGGATTCGAACCAGTGACCTAAGGATTACTAGCTGGCTACTACAGTCCTCCGCTCTACCAACTGAGCTATCGCGGGATGTATCTTTACGGTATCATTATGTCATTGATCTCTAAATAAACGCGAGTAAGGTGTTCCTAATGAATTTTATCCTTAGCTCTTATCTTCTTATCTTATATAATACAGACGTTACTTCAAAAAAGAAGATGATTACGTCCTAAGAGTCATGCATTTAGTCATGCATATTAACCAATGTCCTAAATTCTGCCAAGTCACTGGTTTTCCTGGCTAGCTCAGGCAACCCATTCCATGCTCTAATTGCGCTAGGGAAGAAGGAGCTTTTGTACAAATTTGTCCTAGCATATGGAACCGGGGATGTGCCTTTATCTGTGTCTTTCTGAGTATTTTATTAAATTTTGTTTTTGTATTTGAAGATTATGGTTCAGTGTTTTATGTATAATTGCTAATTTACTTTTAAGTCGTCTATCCTGAAGGCTTCTAAATTTAGTGATTTTACCAAAGCCAAATGTGAATATTCGTTTGTTATGAATCTCACTTCTCTATTTTGTGTCTGTTCCAGTTTCTTCATATTTTCTTGAGTTGAGGGATTCCAAACAGAAGATGCATATTCTATTATAGGCCTAACCAAGGTTAAATAACATTTTAGTTTTATGTTCTAATTTGATTTATAGAAATTTATTTTAATAAAATCTAATGCTTTGTTTGATTTTTTTTTATAGTTTCATCAACATGGGAATTCCATGACAGTTTTTCATTTATTATAACACCTAGGTATTTTGCGTTTTTAGTCTGTGTTACTGGTTTACCATGAATAAGATAAGTGGAATTAATTTGTTTTAGTTTTTTGTTAATTTCCTAATCGGTTACTTTTTCTTATTGGTTCATGTCTACAACAATAAATAATTGTGCGAAGTTTCAACTTGATTCGAGAATTGGTGTTGGAGAAAGAACGAGTACACACTATTTATCAGACAGATAGACAGACGGAGTGAGTTGATATTAGCTTTGTAAAAATGTGTAATGGGAGAGGGAGGTCACTACTATTTTTAAACAATAAAAATTCAAAGATATAGTCTCCCTTTCAGACCTTGTGATCTATAAGGCATATGATGTAAAGGTCACCAGTTTCTGTAGTCTACGGTTAACGAGAAGGTGCCATGTGGTCAGCACAATGACCAAACGCCTTTATTTTTCCCCAAACTAATGTCAGGTATCCATTTGAGGTGGGTCGACTCTGAGGCGCCCAAAGATTCCGAAATAAAAAATCTCAGTCTTCACAAGGACTCGAAAACGACACCCCCGGTTCAGAAGCCAAGCGCTTTACCGCTCAGGCCACCGCGTCTTCTTAAAGATGTAGGTATTAATAGGAATTTAAGATATTTTCTATTTCATCAAAAAAAAAAAAGAAATTCTAACTTGTTAATATTATAGTTTCACTCAGAAATAATAATGATGACGTTTATGGTTTTGTTTCGTATAGATTTTTTTTTTACAACATGTCATAGTAGTTTTTAAACTACTCCGTGAACTCCCGCTAGAGGAGAGAAAGACTCCGACCTTTAGGTCACGTCGTGGATCCATATAATTTATTAGCCGGTCGAAATAAGATAGGCGCCTATGTCTTAACTGGTCATACCGTCATACCATAAGTCTATAATTAAGTGGATATTGTTTTATATATATATATTGTTACGAATCTCCCTATCTAGGCTCTCTGCAAACTGCACCACTCGACACCACCAACTTAAAGAACTTGAATTGTGCTGTAGTCGACCGGACTGTAGTGAACCGGGCTCTCAACCCCTTTTCTGAACCATCTTGACTGCGATACATCCGTTCTTTATATAGGGTCCCTGCTGGCCTTCTAGAACCGGGCGGAACATCGTTCGACGTTTCTAGTTTCGTCACTATATACATATACAGAGAGATAAATAGATAGATAGATAGATAGATAGACAGACAGACAGACAGACAGACAGATAGATAGATAGATAGATAGATAGATAGACAGACAGACAGACAGACAGACAGACAGATAGATAGATAGATAGATAGATAGATAGATAGATAGATAGATAGACAGACAGACAGATAGATAGATAGATAGATAGATAGATAGATAGATAGATAGATAGATAGATAGATAGATAGACAGATAGACAGGCAGACAGATAGACAGACAGACAGACAGACAGACAGACAGATAGATAGATAGATAGACAGACAGACAGACAGACAGACAGACAGACAGACAGACAGATAGATAGATAGATAGATAGATAGATAGATAGATAGACAGAAAGACAGACAGACAGACAGACAGATAGATAGATAGACAGATAGATAGATATTTTAGGAGAAGGGGACAAAATCAATATCTCACCATTAAATTGAAAGGTGTGTTGTTATTGCTGTTTTGAAAATAGAAATATTATTAATTTTGTTTTATTAAATTTTAATTGTTATTGACTATATGTCGACCATAGACATAAATAAATATAGACTGGCCGATTAAAGAGTTTTATGAAACGAAAATTTGTGACTAGCAATTTTGTGTACTTTATTATACAGCATTTATGAGCAGTATAAAAATTAAGTATTCATATCTATTTCAGCCACACACCTATATATATTGTAAATAAGGAGGCAGTGTAGTTTTGTTTAATCTCTAAGAATGAAGATCATGCAATTTTTCATAATTCGGAAATCCGAATACAATAGATATACATGTTTTCAAGTTACATGAAGTTACTTCCTTCGGCCAGTCTATATTTATTTATGTCTATGATGTCGACATAGTATATTTTGAAAAACTTATTGAAAATTTGTTTTCGTTGTTAATTTCGTTGTAAAATCTCTTCGGAGATTTCTTTTATGTTTGTTATTGTTTTTTGATGAGATTGTTTTCTTGTCATATCTTCAAGTGTTTGTCGTGTGTTGTTCAATCGTTTAAAACAGCAGCGTTCATTTTTTATTTCTAAATTATGGACGTATGGGATTATCTAGATCTAAATGGAAAGCCGGCCAATAAAACTACATTTCTTATTTTTTGTCTCTGGTTGGGGAAGAATATATTTAGAAAAAAAAACAGCTCATTCCAATTTATTTGTAAATTTTATCGAGTATTATTTCTTTTCTTGCCAATTTTAAACGAAATTAAAATTTAAGAATAGGCGAAAAAAACAACAACAACCACTGCTTCAAAAAATATACTGAACTCTCATAACATAAGATGTGGCTGCCTCGTCGTGTGGTATGCGCTCCGGACTGTTGCCACGTCGTACAGAAGGTTAGGACGTCAATAATTTCATTTCTGAAGAAAAGACCAAAAACTTATAAAACATTTATTACCTCCCCTTACCTCTAAGTCTTTCCTTCCGATTAAAAATAATAATGTAACTTTCAAACAACACTCTGTGACATGCTAGAAATGCGTGAGGCGAAGGCGATTTAATTATTACCTTCTGTCAAAAGTGTGAATGTAATGAAACAGTTCATCCTCCATGACGTCTGTTAACATCAGCTCTCTAACCCTACCATTAAATAATACGTGGACAGTTTCTTTGTTCATTCAATTCCCTAAGAGAAACACGCAACACAATGAGGCCTATAATTAGTAGTCTAGACACAGTGACAGCTTAATTTTTCTCCTCAAGATCTTTGAACAAACATAGTAGGAGAAGTCAACATTCAACGCGAATTCAAACCTGCATGTTATTATGTTTTTCATTAGTTACCTACCTCTACTTTAACCAAATAATCTCGTGAGAAGGTGTCGTAGAAGGGGGAATGCGGACGATCTGTTGTTAGGTGTGAGACCAGATAAAGTATTTTTGTTTTGTGTGTGTGTGTGTGTGCTCCATTTCGTCTACCATTGTTATGTGTTATGATATAGTTTTATAGTACCGACTACCTAGGAATAACCGTCTTGCTGTTAATCTTACCTGGTATATCAGTATATTCAGTAAACTGAATCAGTAAATTCTTGGCTGCGGGATAATTAGCAAAACAATCTAAAATTAACATAATTTATTGATGATTTTATTAAATTATTCTTTCTATTCACAATTTTTGTGTCTTCATATTTTGTTAAAGAGTTTTTTATTGGACAGTAACCAAATAAAGAGAACAAATGAAACAGTAAATCATGGTTGTTTTCTACATATAAAATTTATTCACGGGTGTCAGTTCTTTGATTACATTTTGTTTTAAGATCTATCTGGTTTACATCCAAAAGACAATTTTTTTAAGAGTAATAAAAAAAAATATGGCAAGAGTAAAGAAGAAAAAGTAATATGGGGACATATGGGGGATGTGTAATTGAACTTGAAAATAAAAGTAAACTAAAAGATGAAGGCTGGGAGATATTGAAACTGGTAAAACAAAAGAAGCCAGGTAGGCTCTAGTAAAATACCACGATTGTCAACTAAATTTTAAGAGTTTACTTATTTCAACAATAGATATTTGGTTTCTGTGGTGATAAAAAATGGGAAAGAAATGTAGGTATTTATACTTTTTCAATACACATAGCTTATCAATACTTCCTTATTTCTTCACATCGGATACATACAAAAAGACTTGCTTCCATTTGTGAGCATCCACAATGCGTACAAATATTAAATCTAATAATCATAATACAATTTTTAAAAAGTTAAAAAAAAAATAATTAAAAAATCCGAATCCTTATACAACTAAGAAAATAGCAACATAATATATAATAATAATAATAACAAGAAGTTGTATCGTAGATAATGTCTTTTATGCGTAAGAAACGGTTTGATTATCGAGAATTACAGAAATAAATGGTTTCACAAATTCAAATATCGTGTTGACAAGAACGTTTTGATAAACACAAGAATATACTTAAATATAATCTACATTTTAGAGGGAAGGTCTCCCAATTTGAAATTGGATGCACTAAACAGGGGCGTAGCTAGGACTTTGACATCATTAGGGGGCCCAGGGGCTTGACCTTTTTGGGGGCCCCTGCATTTTGCGTAATATTTAATGTAAAAAAAAAATACTCATTTGGGGGCCCACCTCAAGTGGGGGCCCGGGGGGATTTTCAAACTTCTCTCCCCCCACCCTAGCTACGCCACTGGCACTAAATATGCGAAATAATAAATTAAGCAGGAGACTCAGTTCTGTCTGACCTGTATCACTTAAGCTCTGAAATAATATTATATCACAGCTTTAAATTTTCAAGTATGTGGTCAAAATATACTGATTTGTGTGTGTGTGTGTTTTAATAAAAAACGATAATAAAAGCTAATTATTTTATTCAAAATTTAATAGATTAACCTTTATTTTAATTAATCCAGATGTTTTTTTATTTTATCAAAGTTTTCAATAAATAAATAAAAGGATCACTATTAGTCCTTTAGTCTCAATTGTAGGCCTATGTTGTTGTTTTTTTGAATTTCAGAAAGGCAGTAACGTTAGTCCACTGTCTAGCAACCAAACTTTCTTTTAAAAAATGCTCATACTTTGACAATGATACCAAGCGAGTAATGAGCACTTAAACCTACTAGGAGTCAACTTTATCAGACAGATCCTTTTCTTTACCAAACAAGGCCAATAATTCTTTTTTAAATTTCGAGCTCATGTGGTAATAGACAAATATGCCCAACGTGCTATTGCAGGCCTCGAGAGTATTCATGATCGACCAGGAAACAAGGAACGTGTTCTGTTCCCTGCCAACTACGCTGTAGTCAGGAGAATAGTGAATCATCAGGATAAGATTCATGGCACTTGGCAAAAAGCAGGCAATGAAGATGGAGGAAATAAACGTCACCATGACAACCACCTTCTTATCGCGCGTGGAGAGCGCGTTCTTGTTCCCAGCCGCAAGCTCGCTGGTTGTGGCAGTCTGGCGCCATTTTGATTTCTGCATCAGGTTTCGCACAAGGATGACAGTGCAGACGATGACGATTGCGAAAGAGCTGAGCTGGGCAAAGACAGTGATGGAGAAAGAGATGTTTTCCACGTTCGGGCCGTTGCTGGCGTACACGAGTCCCATCAGGGTGACGTTGCGGTCTGGGAAGTTCTTCCGGCCGATGCCGATGACGCAGAAAACGGGAGCGACGCACACGAACATGGCGATGAAGATGGAGACGATGGTGTAAGCAGTTCTTCGCGGAGTGATAATTTGTTTGACTCTGAGGGGCTGGGCAATGCAGAGGCATCTCTCGAAGGTAATGAAAGCTGTAATCCAGCTTGTAATCCTTGCGAAACAGACGTGAGGCCATCCTTTAAAAAAAACAGGAGAAAATTAATAAAGAAATATTAAACATTCTTTTCTTTTTTAATTGGAATTTTGATGTATGCCTAATTAAATTGGATTTAAATGAAACATTTTTTATTTGTTGAATTATTAAAATAATGTATAAAGTATAGTGATGCAGTTCAGTGGAAGGGAAGTATGGTTGCAAGTCGGTCGTCGGACTGCAACACCAGATTGCTAGCAGTACAACTAAACCGACGAAGTCGAATTATATTTGTAATCAATTAAAATAACTTACACTAGCTTCTTTTGAAAAGAAAACTTAATATAATTTTATTAACAACATAAACGCATTCAACTTGAGATAAGATATAAATCTAGTAATACTAATACGAAATGATATTTTAAACAAAAGCTAACTCATGCAAGAACACGTCTTTAGTCTTTCAAATCTCTTCGCAATCTCTCCTTTAATCTCACCCACGTGACTACTTAACATAAATAATAACAGAAAAGCTCATGGTTTCATCATTTCACACGACCCAAAAAACCAACACTCTCTCTGACCTATCGAGTATGCAGCATTTTACGTACATAAGCAGACCCAACTTTGACCTACTTATTTTGCCACTAAACATCATCTTCAACAACAGTAGCATTTTGTCTGAGTCTAAAGTGTAAGCACATTCACACCTAAAATCACCCCACACCTATTCCACACACACACACACAAACAGAAGGAAAACACAAAAAAATTTTTATTCGCTTTTGCTCTAAAGGTAAAAATGTTTTCCTCTCTACTACATTTAACATGTTCTTTAAATCAGAAAAAAAAAAAGAAAAAGTAACGAACTGTTAATGTAAGCCTTGTCAACAAAGAAACAAAAACTTATCATTAATTTTTATGCTTTAATATGACCAAGTCTTGCCCTTCAATTTTACTACACTTGAGATGCATTGAACCTGAGTCAAGAACTTTAATAACAATAGATTTATTATTGTGCATCTGTCTATTGAATACATGAATCGCGTGGTGCAATCAAATCAACGGATGTCACGACATCAGCGCCATCGTGTGCATTATCTACAACACTGGTCCCCTCATTTGATATGGTGTAACATCCCCTTTAAAGACAAAATGTCTTTCAGCGACACTTACCTCCCTTTTTCTTTCTTGTTAACCTTGTTATTTGTTGTGTGCTTTATAAACAATGCCGATATATCTGACTATAGAGTTGCAGAATGCAATGAATTTACAGACTAATGTTGGTTTCTTTTGTGTATTACGTTGTAATGGTCAAATATAGTCAAGATTTATTCTAGACCTTAGTCTAAAGCCAGCTTAGTAGTTTCCGCAACACAGTGTAAAGAAGAGTTGAATAGTAGCATTTGATAGACCAAGATCTGGGATCAAGTTTAATTTATGATAAAGCGTCAAATAAAATTGTATAACATCAATTGTATTTTTTTTTCTTTGAAGCGCAATATTATATTATTATGGGTTGCTTTCTTTTTTACTTATTATTTAACTAAAAAAAAAACTTTTGCAATTTGAAAATATTAAACTCATTTTCTAAAAAGTTTTAAAGCTACTACATGTAGACCTCCTGTCATTTCTGTCTCTCGTTGAAGCCTGGCGCTATGCTTAATTGTGGGCACATTGGATCATTTCGGCGACCCTTGAAATGTGGCTGACTTCTCAGGCGTCACTTACGTACACACAAGCGTACGCTCAGGTATGCAATGCAATGAAGTAAAGATTATTACACCTGTTGCGGGCGGAACACCTGATGCACTGACGCATTAGATACAATGAAATGAATTAAACAAATGAGAAATTGTAGGGCTATATTGCTACGAAAGTAGAGCAAGCTTTAGGTGACTATCCTCTATACCAAATGGTTCGCACAGCACGTAAAACAGTATGATATAAATAAATAATAACTTGATTTTTATTGGTCGTTTACTTATTTGTGTTATAATTCGACTTTATATACGTATGTTTAGTTTTGTCCCCTTTTTGCTGCATTGATACACGGTTTGTACAAAAGTACACATGATGTCATTAGCTTAATTGTTGACCGATGTACAAAATCTTTGCTTGACCTACTCCTGAGGCCCATTCCATCATATCCAACCCACAAAATGGAACAAAATTATGGCTTCGTGTACGAAGGGGTTAAATACAAAACAAAAGTGAGGAAACAACACATTACAATGCATCATATATGTTCTCTCCCTGTCAGCGTTGTAGTGCAGTGAAGTAGGCCTATGCCTGGCAGTTTTATATCAAGACTTGAAGTATCCAGCTGTTAAGACAACTGAACAATATAAACACAATTGAGCTGTTAATAAACTGTTCAGACAACTGAACAATATAAACACAATTGAGCTGTTAATAAACTGTTCAGACAACTGAACAATATAAACACAATTGAGCTGTTAATAAACTGTTCAGACAACTGAACAATATAAACACAATTGAGCTGTTAATAAACTGTTCAGACAACTGAACAATATAAACACAATTGAGCTGTTAATAAACTGTTCAGACAACTGAACAATATAAACACAATTAGGATGTTTATGAACTGTTCAGACAACTGAACAATATAAAAAAAACAAGTGAGCTGTTTATGAAATGTGGATCAGTTTTTTAAAATAAAATGATTTTCAATCGAGCCACTTCATCGATGACAAAGAAGCTAGAAGGAAAGACTAGATCTACTTACAAAGATTTGAAACAAAATGAATCATCTGTAAACGTACCTGCGGTCAAGTATTGAATGTCCTTGGCGTCAAACGGAATGTGTGGAGACTGTCTGAACCACGGGCTAAAACAGACACTCATCCAAATCAAAGTGATCAGTGAACCTAAGTCCGAGATCGCCAGACCCAGAAGTGTAATGTTAACTGTCTCGCTGAAACCCTGGAAAAGAAACAATTCAAATAACGCGACTGTATTGGTTATGGCTATTTGAAACAACTTAAAATTCGACTTATGTTGTTGGTAGGTTTGTAAAATGTTTTACATGTTTCTGATATTCCTTCGATCGGAAGATAATTACATGCTAGGCAAAACCTCACGCAGGACAACGCAAGAACAAGAAATGGGAAAGAATATTTCATAAAATATTAGGCCCCTGTGATATTTTCCGTTCGATTAAAGACCAACGACTTAGCAAGAGTTGAAGTCGATGACTAACATGACTGACTAGATAGTCACATGAAATGTGAAGGACGTAATATCGGGCCTATCTTCTCTTTTGAAAAAACGTCTGTAATCTATAAAGATAAGATAAGAAGATATAATAGTATTTATCGTTTATATTATACTATTATTATAGGTTTTTTTAAGACCTGTATTACAATAAGTAAATTAAACTTTAAAAATTTTAAATTACCCAATACCTCAGAAAATAAAAAAGTTGAGACTAATACCGTTTTTTTCGATTTTTTTTTTTTCATTTATCTTTAGGACTTCGACGTGAACCATAAATGATAGATCCAGTAAATGATGTTACTATCAAGAAAGCTGTGTCACGCCAGTGGCGTTAAGGATAAAATACATTAGACACAACTTACTCGCGTTTTTTTAAGAGATCAATAACATAATGATATAGCTTCGTTACATCCCGCGATAGCTCAGTTGGTAGAGCGGAGGACTGTAGTAGCTAGCAAGTAATCCTTAGGTCACTGGTTCGAATCCGGTTCGCGGGATTTTTTTAAATTAATCGTTTTCGTTTACCGAAGAATCTTTTGTTTATGTATTTATTTATGTATGTATTTATGTATTTATTTAGTATTTATTTATGTATTTATTTATGTATTTATTTATTTATTTTTTGCACGATTATGAAGAATAAGGTTTTCACTTTTTGTCAAACGGTTTTGAGTTTATTAAGTTATTTTAATTATTACTATGACATATTCATCATAATTAATTTGAATAGCATGTGGCCAACTTTTTGCTTCCGTGCACCAATTTTTTTCACTTCTGCTTCAAATGCGCCACTTAAAATTAAACAAGTTATTGTCCTTTAAAGTATGGTAATTTGTACATATTTGGTTTGGCATTTCTCTTCTACAAAATGACGTGCGATTTTTTTTAGTTTCCAAAATCTTCTGAGACCTTTTCCTCTAGAAAGTTTAAGCCCCTCGAAATAAAAGGATCTTCGTGTAATGATATCTTAAAAGAGGGCAATTTAAAGTTCTTTTAAGCAAGATTCCGGTTTCGATAACTCCACCAGTCATTGACGGCATAGCTTACTTTAGTTCACTTTATTGAATGGATGATTTCCTAGACCTGTCTCTGCTTCCTCAGATATGTCTGACCAACTGGTTAGTCGTTAGAGTGACTTTAAGACCAGGGGCGTAGCTAGGAATTTTTTAATCGTTTATTTAATTTTTAATGCACAAACACTAATTTGGGGGCCCCCTCAAGTGGGGGGCCCGGACTGATTTCAAATTCTCCCCCTTCCTCCCCTCACCCTAGCTACGCGACTGCTTAAGGCCATTAATTTCTTTTAAAATATTGAAATTATCATCATTTTTTTTTTTATTAATAACGAAAAGCTTAAATAGGCTACATAAAATAATAATAAGAATAATAAATTAGAAGAAGAATCATAAACAGATATAATACACAATCATTACATAAGACCGTGATATCCTGGGTAATGTTATTTCTTTTGCATTATTATTAATAAAAAAAAAATAATATGTTAACTGTTTTTTTTTTTAATTTATTTTTAAAAAAGGCAAAAAAAAAAAAGGAGGCATGAAGCCCCAAAAAAGTGATGAAAAAAAAAAAGAGTTGTGGTTATTCTGATTAGTTTTATAATCATTTCGGTCAATTTGGGCCTCGTAATAGCTAGCAATTTAATTCCTGTGGCATATATTTTTATTCTAGAAATCGGTTATTATGATTTTTTTGCGAACTAGCATGCTTTTACTTCTTTTTTTTTTTTTTCGAGGTGATATGCGCCACTTGCAATTGTGCAATGCGCCACTTAGGGCGCATGTGTCATAGGTTGGCCACCCCTGATTTAAGTCTTATGCTTTTATTTGATTCGTGACAATGGTTTTTCAATTTTCATAAACCCTATAGCTTTGTTTTATGTCTTAATCCTATAATAAAATTACAGGTAGTTACGGCTAAATGCTTTAATATTTAGGAACTATTTTAATTCCTATTATATGAGTGCATGTTTACAGCGTAGGCCTACTAAGTGCGCTATGCTCCAATCTCTTGTGTGTACCAGAGAAGGAGGGGGTATCTGGGAGAAGGTTTCCATGCTGGCTTTAGGCACTCAGCAAACAGAGTTCTGCTTGATTAGGGAATTGAGCTTGAGACCCCTAGTTAGGTGGCCAAACCATAGCAAAGTGGCTTTAGCCTCTCTAGTACATAGCAGAGTGGTTTTACCCTGTCTAGCACATCGAAACGTATGCTATATTAATAGACAGGGACGGACTGGGTGTCAAAATCGGCCCAGGCATTTCTTTGATGGGCATCCGATTCTTTGCATACTTGTCTCAAAGTCAATATGTTGATTATGTATCGATAACTGTACGCATGCTCTATATTTTCATAAGAGATATAGGCCTTATGCTACTTTTTAATCGCTAAGTGTGTAGGCCTTAGAAGGATAAATCCTGCTAGTAGAGATGTCTACGTGTGTAGGCTACTACATTATTTTGTAAAATGTGTTTAGTTATTTTAGTATTACACTGTGAAGTTAGTAAATGATTTTTTTTTTTTACAATACCCCTATTCGAGTTTGAAGTTAATGGGGAATCCTGGATGGGCTGAGCTTGTTTGGATGCGGCTATCAAAAAACGGCTGAAGGCTTTAAGAATTTACCTATAAATTTTATAGTTGAAATATATCGTTGTGAAAAATAATTACTAGCTCGTTATAAGAGAATATTTTTAAAAATGTAACAATTTAATAGATAATGGCACTTTCTGTGTCCCTACCGGGTATCTCCCTTTAATCTATGCACCGTGTATGCTGCCCTGTTAATAGACCATTATGGAAATATATGCCGTAATGATAATGTGTTATTTTTAAAATGTTTCTTTAAGACAAAGGAAATAAAAAAAAAAAACTTGATTGAGTTAAACATGATTTTAAAAAAAACAACATCTTTGCAATAGGTCATTAACCTGTTTAACAAAAACGATTATATTAATGATGTTTGCTATAGCGCCGACAAAACTAATGACTCCGGAGAAAAGGAAAAAGAAAATAGTTTCCAGAGCTTCCTTGGCCTCATCACTCGTGATCTTGTGGTAACCTTCCACAAGAGAGATAACCAAGTTGTCTAGGCTGCTGCCAAGAGTGACGCCAATTGTGTCATTTTCTGGCATGTTGAATGCTGCTAGTGCTGTAACTCTCCTAACAAATTCGATTTTTTTTTTTTAAATTAAACTATTCCATTTTCTAAAACGCTAAGATACATAGAAATGATACGCGCTGTATAAACTCTCTGCTTATATAGCATACAATAAAAATTAGAGTCATCAACATTATTTGATATCTCTAGGCTGTTTTTTAATGTAGGCTATGACAGCACTGTGTCTTACAGGGATATGTCTGAATTCATAGACATTTTACCCAATCAAAAGAATTTTAAAAAAAATCAATTTCGCTTTCAAGTACTGGTAGTTCGCTTAGTCATTTGCTGTTTGCTATCATAATTAGTTTGTTTTTAACCCAAAGTCAACAATGCCTCAGCAATCGGGTTTACTTGTCCTGGTGGTGACACCAATAGATCGACCTGTTTTCAGAAATAAGTGTTGCCTTTGCAATTATATTTTCGTAATTAATTTAATTGGTTTTAATTAGTGAATTATTAAAGATAATATCTTCTCAAAGAATCGTGTCAGAAAGGGCTGACATTTATTTTTAGTATTCATACAGCATGGTATCAGATCTAGGTGAGATTAACTAATGTTGGTTTACTTACTGTTAGTTTATTTATTTATTGTCTAGTTTACCTTTACCTATCGTTAGTCTGTTGGACCGTTGAGGCACCAAGCAAGATTTGTCGACCGTCTTTCTCCATTCCTCCCTCTCTTTTGCCTTGTTTAAAACCTCTATCAATGGTAGGTCCGTCCATTCTTTTATGTTGTCCTCTCATCGCTTTCTCTGTCTGCCTCTTCTTCTTTTTCCTGGTACTGTTCCCTAAAGGAAGGTCTGCGAGCCCAGTGGATCTTGTAATATGGCCATAGATTTTAAGCTTGCGTTTCTTTACAATAGTTAGCAGGTCATCATGGGGTCCGATCGCTGCACTAATCTCTTGGTTTGTGATGCGGTCTTTGAATGTGATACCTAGGATCCTTCTGTAGCATCTCAATTCCATTGCTAGAAACCTCCTCTCTAGCTCTGCAGTCAGCGTCCAAGACTCGCAAGCATATAAAAATGTGGCCGTGACCAGGGAGAGCATCAGTCTGATTTTGGTGCCTAGGACCAAGCCCTTGTCTTTCTAAATTATTTTCAGTTTTGTAAGGGCTGCTGTGGACTGTGCTATTCGGGCCAGTAGTTCAGGTTTTGTTCCCTCATCTGAGACAATAGCTCCGTGGTATTTAAAGCTGTTAACACCAGTCAGCTTTTCACCTCCAATACTGACGCCTCTTTTAAAGCCCTGTTGGCTATTGGTCATAGTTAGGCCTACCTACAACAAGTGTCATCCAAACATAGACATTAATAATGTGGCTCAATAATTAATAAAATAAACCATTTAGAATTTATATTTATCCGGCACATAAAATAACCGCATAGCTGGTCTTGCCATGAAATTATTTTAGTTTTATAAATGGCCTTTAATCTACAGACAAACACACACACACACAAATAATAGGTATGTAATCCTAGCCTTAGTAGCTTGTTTGCTTTTATTTATTTTTTTTACATCGATATCTGGGGCGGACTGGGTGTCAAATCTGTACAATCCGGCCCACAAACTGTATACCAAATGATGGGCAATCATACATGTCCTCAAGAGCATTGTGTAAGGATTAATTATGTATTCGAAAGTAGTTAACTTTATGAATGATAGATGATTTTAAACTGTTTAATAACCACTATTACTAAATGAATAAAGTAGAACACTTGAAATTGGGACTCTCATGCTGTTAAAAAAGTCCTGCTACCATATACCGGTACATTAACAAGCGCTTGGCTTCAAAACTGAAGGGTCCCAAATGCTGGAATTTTTTATTCAAGTTCTTTAGGGCACCTCTGAGTCCACTCACCTTTAATGATTACCGTACCTGATATGAGCTGGGGAAAAAAAGTCGTTGTGCTGGCCACTTCACTTTACTCACAAGGTCATATACATGGAAACCTAGTTTGGCTGTCTGCATATAAGAGCTGGCTACTCACACAACAGAACAGCATTAAGTCCACTCCTTCTTCGTTCACATTTTACAGGATCAGTCATCCTTTATCTGAGATGAACTGCGAAGCGGTTTCAAGATCAGGCAGTTCTCTGTATAGTTTTTCTTCAATAGGAACTAGTTTGAAGGTAACGGTAATTTAATATCCTTACATCTGGTACAAAATTATGTTATTTTAGCAAAGCCTCTTTGTATTTTGACAATATCTTTGTTGTCTTGGCCTTATTTTTTTTTTATGGCGTTGAACCTGTTCATTCATAACTATTTGTTCCCGTGGCAATTAAATTATTCAACAATTAAAATGTAAAAAAAAAAAAAAAAATCCCTTTTAAAAAAACTAAGAGAAAGAACTCCGATTTTACAAAAAATATTACTCAAGAAAATATGTTATTTCCCTTTTTCGATACGGTATCTAAGAAAATAACAATTCACGAATAATCAATTGCTTATTTGGTAATTTGTTTAGTTCCTCGAGTTTTGTGAGGTTCAACAACGTTCTAAAGTCTCAACTTCACCCTCGAATGGATGTGTAACAAACAATTCTTTAAGGGGACAAACCTAGACATTTTTAATCATATCTGTAAATACTAAAAGATTTATTTCCCTTGTTGGTTTTTGTCAAGACCTTCTTCCACTAATATATGTATGTGTTATGCTAAATGTACCCAAGTCCTGGACAATACCATAATGACACGTACAATGACAAAATAAGATTCAGAATGCCACTTTACCGACATATAACATGTTTAATTATATTATTTTCACTATAATACAGAAAAATAGTTAGAGTCTACACTTAGACTATAGGCCTATATATCCAAAAAGTCCAACTGTCCTGGACTAGGAACAAAAACACACTGCCTTATCATGAGTTCAACAAAACATCTCACCAAATAAAAACAACCCAAAACAATAACAGTTTTGAAATCAACCACCTGAATAGCCCCCCTTCTCCTCTACAGTAAACAGGAGATCCAGGCTGACCAGAACTCAGTCCTGACAGTTTTGATCAAAATAATTATTAATCAGTAATAATTTGACTAATTGTTTACATTTTTTTAATTGATTCGTGTAATGAATAATTAGTGCAAAGTGTGGGAGAATTAACGTCTTCAAACTTTATACCAGAGTCAGTTGAAATATGCTTTATACCAGATTCAGTTGAAATATGCTTTATACCAGAGTCAGTTGAAATATGCCTTATACCAGAGTCAGTTGAAATATGCCTTATACCAGAGTCAGTTGAAATATGCCTTATACCAGAGTCAGTTGAAATATGCTTTATACCAGAGTCAGTTGAAATATGCTTTATACCAGAGTCAGTTGAAATATGCCTTATACCAGATTCAGTTGAAATATGCCTTATACCAGAGTCAGTTGAAATATGCCTTATACCAGAGTCAGTTGAAATATGCTTTATACCAGAGTCAGTTGAAATATGCCTTATACCAGATTCAGTTGAAATATGCCTTATACCAGAGTCAGTTGAAATATGCCTTATACCAGATTCAGTTGAAATATGCTTTATACCAGAGTCAGTTGAAATATGCCTTATACCAGATTCAGTTGAAATATGCCTTATACCAGATTCAGTTGAAATATGCCTTATACCAGAGTCAGTTGAAATATGCCTTATACCAGATTCAGTTGAAATATGCTTTATACCAGAGTCAGTTGAAATATGCCTTATACCAGAATCAGTTGAAATATGCTTTATACCAGAGTCAGTTGAAATATGCCTTATACCAGATTCAGTTGAAATATGCTTTATACCAGAGTCAGTTGAAATATGCCTTATACCAGATTCAGTTGAAATATGCTTTATACCAGAGTCAGTTGAAATATGCTTTATGCCAGAGTCAGTTGAAATATGCTTTATGCCAGAGTCAGTTGAAATATGCCTTATACCAGAATCAGTTGAAATATGCTTTATACCAGAGTCAGTTGAAATATGCCTTATAATAAAAGCCAACACGGTGAAATGTTATCGTGAAACTCTTTGAGTGTACTTTCTTTTGCTGTCGTTGTAATGTTGTGTTATGTGTACCGATACACAATAATGAAACAAAGTTCATCAATGATAATTAACATTTATTATTATTTGGTTTAAATGGATTAGGCGACAGTAGGAACCTAGATAAGGATACCGGTATCAAAAGAAAACAGTTGAGTATTGATAGCCTGGGAACACGATTTCCAACTGTTGTTGTTGGTCTCCTTCAGGCGTAGAACGACTTCCTCTTGTGGCTGTGGAGCCCTAATTTGGAGTGACACTCTCGTCCACAAATATCGCAGATTAAGGTAGCTTTCGCTTCAGAGGAGCTGGCCATCTTTCGCATTGTAGGTTTTTTCTTCCAGAGCTAAGGCTCAAGCTTTTTCGCTGTCCATTTGCTTTCTTGGTCACTGTCTCTCTCCATCTGGTGCGGTGTAGAGCTATGTCTTCCCAAAGGTCAGTACGGTATTGATGTTTGCTGATTTAAGGTCCCGTTTTATTACATCTATGTAGACTCCAGGAAAGCAAAACTTCATGACCGATCGCCAAAAATCGAAGTGAAATGTTGTTTTTTTTTTACAAATAAAGTGTTTAGATTTGAATTCTAAATGGATTTCATCTCTCGTCTGCTATTTTTAGCTACCGTGAAATGATGTGACTTTACCTTCTCAATACATTTCTTCATGAAGTTTCATCTAATTATAAAAGAATATAGGTTAGTATTTGAAATCACAATAGATGTAAAGCGTTTGTGAATCATGACCTTGAATTTCAGCTAGTTTAGGCGAGTTATAACTTAAGTTTAGATATGTTTCTACCGGTATTCATAATGTACTTTCACATTTTGTATGTTGGTAGTTCATTAGATTAGAATTATGTAGAGAAATTGTACATACATTTTAAGCCCTGTGTATAGACATTGTAATGTACTAGTTTAGAGAGTAGGTTAGTTTTGTTAGATAAATATATTGTGTATAGTTTTAGCGACGGTAAAAGTAATGACGTAGTAAGACAGACTAATGACGTAGTAGACTTAGGCGAACAAGAGACCAACATGGCGTTATATTAGAAGTAGGCTGTTTTGAATAGGAATTGAATAGTAGTTAGTTATAGCGACGTTTTAGAAAGACTGGACGGATTTCCCAGTGGTTAATAAAGCATCATTTTATAGAACTGAATGTTGTTATCAAGTATATCTATTTTGTAATGTTCTGTGGCTAATGTTAAAGTAATAATTGCACAACATGAAGTCAGATTAGATTAGCCCACAACATTATTTTGGCGACCCCGAGGCCAGAACGAACGCCACGCCATTATTGGGACGACCCAGTGAAGAGATCGAAGAACGCCAGAACATTGCCTGAAGTGTTCGTGGAACATTGAGAAGCCGACAGTTTTACTTCGCTGTCAAGTAAGTCATTCGTCGTGAAGACAGTATTTTGAGCGGCGCTCGTTATTAACTTTGCAAGGTCAATTATTATTATCGTCGTCATCGTTGAATCAGACGCCGTAGAAGGGATTCGTCGTACATGACATTGAACTGTTACCGCCAGATTGACTGCACTCTTACCACTTTGGAACTTATTCGTCGAAGAGGAACCTGAGCCGTTACTACCTGCCTTGAGAAACCGTGGAACCGGAAGTTTGACTGAACCGATATCGTCACCTTCAGAGAACATTACACTGTATGTTAGGTGATTCCAACACTTTGCCAGGAATTGATCTACACTTGAGCTGCGAACCGAAGCCTTCCAGATTGCCAGGACGGAGGAGCCTGAACTGACCACTGACCCTTGTGTGATACTTGTTGGCCGAAAGGGATTTCAATATAAAAGATAAGTTTATTTTTCCTTCTATTGGTGTGTTTAAAATAGATTCTATAGGACTCAGTGGCCACTTGCTGGTTTATTGCTACCAGGTTAAATCAGGGTGAACCTGGAGTGTTCTTAAAATTGGGTATTTACTAGCAAGGAGCCCACGTATACGGTACGTATAGTTGTCAACTTGTCTTGTATGTAAACGTGAATCATTTCTTTTTTAAAGTCTCGTACCGTTTCTAAACTATTGTATCACTATTGTCTCTAATCTTTCTATCAGACGAAAGTCTCATCTCTCATAGATGTATTTGGTGTATATATTTATTTCTTTATTCAATTAATTATTTTTGTGTGATAAATCTTACGTATTGATAAAGTAGGCTACATTTATTTAGCATTATCTAGCAGTAATCTAGATCTAAGGTGAGTCTAGACAATTAGCAGTATACTATTGTCTATGTAAGAAACCAGTGTTGAACTAAGTACCGTTGACATATATAGAAATTGTGTTGTTGTGTAAGATTATAATAGTAATATAATGGCTACAGCTCCAGGAGATTATATGGAGACTTTTCGCCAGCACATTATTGCTGAGGCTAGACAATTAGAACTTAAAGGGAAGGACCTAACTGGTTATGTGCAGCAAATGGTGACTATAGAGAGAGAGAGAATTGATAAATTGGAAATGGAAAAGTCTAAACTAGAAACAGAGTGTAGGGAGAAAGAAAGAGATAGAGAAGCACAATTAATAAAAGAAGAAGCAGATAGAAAATTACAGTATGATTTAGAGAAATTGAGGTTAGATGCTGAATTGAAGAAACAAAATACAAATACTAATAAGACTAGCAATGATAATAACACAAATGATAGGCCTACTGTTCAGAGTGAAAACATAAACAATAGTAATAGTACAAGTAATGGTAATAACATGAATGAAAATAGGGATAATCAAAGGGTACTAATCATTGGCTTAGAAAGAAACTGCAGCCCTTTCAGGAAGATAAAGACAGTATTTCAGACTATTTAAAGCGTTTTGAGATCAAAATGAGCAGTTGTAACATAAGAGAAAATGAATGGTCTCAAATCTTACTTGATTTTGTTCAAGGTCAAGCATTAACTATTTGTCAGAACCATGATCATACCATTCAGAATAGTTATGATATATTAAAGAAAGAGCTTCTTAATGCCTATGGTCATAATGGCAGTACATTTAGGAAAAAATATTTTGAAAATTTTCCTAGTAGTCAGATAGATCCTCAAACAACAGTAAATCTTGAAAAAGATTATTTCAGTAAATGGATGTCATTTGAGCAAATAGATCAAAGCTATGAAGGACTTAAAAACTTTATTTTGATAGATAACTTTACAAACAAATGTGAATCTCAGTTACAGTCATTTATAAAAGAGAGAAAACCAAAAACTTTAGAGGACATAGTTATTATTATGAGAACTTACAGCAGTGCTTATCCTAATAATTCATTTTCAAATAAAGACAAGAAACACATTGATTTTGTAGGATATAGTAAAGAAACTAAGAGTAAAGATAGACATGAGAGCAGAAATGATAGAAATAGAGATAATACTGACTATAGAGAGATCATCTGTTTTAATTGTCAAGGTAGAGGACATATTGCAGCACACTGTAAAAAAGTGAATTACAATAGATCAGATAATATGGACAGTTACAGAAAGCAGAGTAGGAAAGTTGAGTTTAAAGAGAACAGAAACAGAAATAACAAAATTAGAGTGTATTTCACCAATGATAGGGACAGTAGAGAAAGTAGTGAAAGTGAAGAAGTAGAAGAGATGAACTATTGTTGGGGTGTAGAAGAAATAAATTTTGCAGAAGATGAAACCAACAGAGTGAGAGTACACTCTGGTTTTATCAATGGGAAACCTATGAGGTTTGTCAAAGATTCGGGATGCAGTACAGTTGGAATTAGGAGTAACTTAGTTAAACCAGATTGTTTATTAGGCTATGAGAAAAAAGTAAGGTTGATAGATGGCAGTATCAAGCCTGTGAAGTTTTCTTAGAAACACCATTTTATACTGGTTATTGTAAAGGTTTAGCAATACCAGGATTGTCTCATGATTTGCTTTTAGGCAATATACATGGACTAAAGGAACTGACTCAAAGAGAAATAGATAGCTGGAATAGAAGACATGAATACAAAATGAGACAAAGAAATTCTTATGGTAAAGTGAGAAGAAACATTATTTGTTTTAAATGTCAAAGAAAGGGACATATTGCCAGGCAATGCAGAAGTTGTGACTATTCAGATAGGAGATCTGACCATTATGAGTATGACAGAAATTTTGATAGCAATGCCTATGATAGACAGTATCATAGAGGGAACCCTCAGAGAAGATGTAACTCTGATGAGTACCAGGGTACAAGGAACAATGGTAGGTCATATAGACCTTACCAGAGAAGAAATGGAGAAGCAGAATATAGTTGGAGAAAGTAAATTCTTGATGGTTTACTTATAAGTAATATAGATATATATACCAGCATTGGTTTAATTGTATAGTGCATGAACATGTTGAGTTCTTTTAGATAAGTTGTATATGGTATGATATTTATTTGTATGCTATAGTATGGTACTCATAAGGCCGTATTGATGAGAAAGGGAAATAATTTGAAGAGTTATAGTTTTAAAGGGAGATAATATATATTGAAAGCTTATTGGAAAGTAAGTATGAGCAGATGTATTTTTTGTTCTTTGTGTGTATCATCACATCGATCATTTGTAAATTTTATATTCCTGAGGAAATGGTAAGCGAAGGAAGAAATAAATTTGAATCTAATGATGGGTTGGAAATTTAGGGATGCCTCAAGTATCACTGTTTAAACGTTGTAATAAGTTGTTAATGGATGTTTTATTGTTTGTATCCATAATAGGAAAATGTCATGAAGTTGTGATGCTTCTTGATGCTCTTGAAGATGGACAGTGAGATGTTACTTGGCATCGTAAACAACGTTCTTGTGATGTGATGAACCTTATCTTGTACAACGTAGCTTGAACCTTGTACAGCGTAACTTGTGGTAACTACAACGTGATGTTTCGTACTCATGGACTGTTACACTATGTGCAGAAAGGTCACCACTTTGAACTATGTGTCACATCACGTACCACATTCAACAGAAGTCTTAGTATTGAACTGTGTATCACGTTAGATAACTCACTCAGCAGTATTGTGTCAGAGACTATATGGACTTTTTAAAGTTGTGTTTTACAGTGACATTACTATTTGGTCAGTAATAGTGTGTTACTGAGCTTACCTTGTTGGATGTCAAAGGACTTACTTTGGTGAATTGTCATTGAACTTACCGCAGTGAGATGTCTGTGAACGAACTTTGTGAGATACCAGTGAACCTACCTGAGATGTCAAGAGAATCTATTTGTTGTGTTGTCCATCCCCATATTTACTGTATTTGTTTTTTCAAACAAAATTCTCCTTGCTATTGTAAGGACATTTTACTGTACTTTTTGTAAAAAATTGTTAAACAATTTTTTTTTAGAAAGGGGGAAGGAAATGTAATGTACTAGTTTAGAGAGTAGGTTAGTTTTGTTAGATAAATATATTATGTATAGTTTTAGCGACGGTAAAAGTAATGACGTAGTAAGACAGACTAATGACGTAGTAGACTTAGGCGAACAAGAGACCAACATGGCGTTATATTAGAAGTAGGCTGTTTTGAATAGGAATTGAATAGTAGTTAGTTATAGCGACGTTTTAGAAAGACTGGACGGATTTCCCAATAAAGCATCATTTTATAGAACTGAATGTTGTTATCAAGTATATCTATTTTGTAATGTTCTGTGGCTAATGTTAAAGTAATAATTGCACAACATGAAGTCAGATTAGATTAGCCCACAACAACAGTCACCAACTTTTATAAGGAGCATTTTTTTTTTGTAGATACCGGCAGCCATGTCATGAGTGTCCAAGAAGAAGCTGAGCTTACATAAGCATAAAGATGATTCCAGAGCCGTAGTAAAAAACACAAACAGGAGTAAGCTGAAATGCAGTTGGCAGAAGATTGAAAATTTAAAGATTTCTGGTCGGGCTATTGCCTTCACAGCCAAAATTCTCAATATCAGCTATAATCCTGGTTGATAAAAATAATGCTACGCATATTGAAGCCATCATATTCCAACAGTTGTGAAATAAATTCTGATTTGGATTAGTCGAATTCTTAACCATGATAAAAAAAAATGTGTTTTTTTGTATTTGAACTGTTTACTTTAGATGCTCAATACTGTCTGTTTACTTAAAGCTGTTGTGATCTTAGAATGGTTTTCTGTTCTGCTTACTTCTAAAATACATTTATTAAGAATAAACAACTGGAAGGCAAAGGCACCCCAATTTTTTTTTTAAAATATAAGTCCTAATAAAGCATTTTCCCTTTAATGTACTAACCATATACAAGTCTATGGTACCGGTACTGACTTCATTGAATGCTTTTATCAAAGTACAGGCATCCTATTGGTGGGAAAAGTTGATAATAGTTCCAGTGTACTTTAAATATGCAAACATTAAGATTGAAGTGAAACGTGGGCAGGCTGTTGATTGGATGAAACAACTTATTGCTAGAAAGCATTAAGCAAGAGTGTAATGATTTAATCGTTATTTTAATTACATTATCATATAATTTAAAGGGCTGTGATGTATATATCAGTTTGCCCAAGTGTCATAATTTGCTCATCACTGGGTCAGAATATGTCAGAATATGAGTTCCGGTACTGGTACATCTGCATTTATTTTCTTAAGTAAAATTTAAATCTACCAGTATTTTATTTGAATTTAAAAATAGAAATAAACAAAGTCAAAAAAAAAAAAAAGAAAGAAATACTTGGATACACAAGTCAAAAATGATTTATTAAATCTTCATAACAAACAGCACACAAATTTGTATGTAATTATCTTCAGACTATAAAGTGATTTTTATAATAGAACTATACAGTTTGTACCCTTCCATAAGATGTCTGCCACATGTACTCAATACACTTAAAAATTCATAATACCTTGTAATCATTACATGTTATAATATTTCTTAGACAAGATTTTTTACATGCACAAAAAAAATAGAATACATATCATAGTTTACATCATTAATGATAAATCTCTTATATAAAAAATGACATCCTTTAATTGACTAAGGTTGCAATAAATTAACCAAAGATTATGGCCTATAGGAAAGTTAAAGTCTAAGTCTTCTGACAATTACATCACACAGCAAAGTTTTCATAAGAGCTTAAAAGTTACAATGCAAGTTTTCAAAAACTAACTTATTGAATTAAAGCTGGAAAATTAGGTCCAGATTAAGGAACTGTACAAAATGGTAAACAATTGTTATTTGTAGCATCTTTGACTCAAGGTCAACAATTTTTTTTTAATTTCCTTAGGGATGTCAAAAAAAAAACCAATAGACTGTAAATGAGCACAGTGCAACATGAGCACATTTTCATCTTTATCACTGAAATGGTTCAAAAGAAACCAATTGAAATGAAAAGTTTTAGTGCTAACTTATGTGAGCGTGCGACCCCAGGTCTATTTGTTATCTATTTTTATCTGTATTTCGATCTATTTACTTTATATAGGCCAGGCTAGAATAATTTAATTTAGTGTCTTTTCTTCTTGCATAGGTCAGTGCTGTGTGTTTGTAGTTTCCGCTATTTATAACTTCTGCTAGTTTTAGTCTTTTTCTGTTATTTGTGTTTTACTTGTAGAGTTGTTGGCAGTGTTTCCATTTCTTTGTCCCTGATCAGTTCTACGTATTTTTGTCTTTAGCGCTTAGGTTAGGTTAGTAGTTATTTTCTAATTTCATTCTAAGTGTAAGTCTAGAAGCTGTATAGGGTCACTGTACGAGTTTAGAACATAAATATCTTTCTTCTTCCTTTTTGTATTTTTGTAAGATTTAATTTTTAAGATTCTCCTTTTTATGCTGTTTAATTTGGTATATAATGTTGGGTAGTCCGTGTCTTTAGTAATTTTCTAGATTTTATTATAGCGTACGGCTAGGTACAAATTAGGCGTATCAGTAGTTTAGTTTTAGATAATTAGCGTGACGTCATGCCCTCCGATATGTTCGCGCTGACCAGTTATAGCTAGCTCCGGAACCACGTTGAGCCCTCTTTTGTCTTGACCAGTGGTCAGTGCTTACAGTAGTGCCGGTGTAGAGTTAATTGTGTGTAGTGTAATTTCAGCTGGGACCGCCTGTAAGTTGGAAAATGTTTTATTTCTTTATCTTTTTATTTTATTAGCTTAGATTTATATTGATTATTTCTGGATTAATTGTTATAATCTAGATTTGGATGGATTGGGGCAGCACCCCAGTTCTGTCTAATTTCATTGGCCATTTTCTAGACTGTGCCAGAAACTCGTTAACCTGGGTGGCTTAACCCGCAGCCATCTTGAATTAATACATATATTTTTTTCTTTATTTCTTTATTTTATTTGTAAATTTTTTATTATCTTATATTCTTATGTATGATTATTTTTATTAGTGATTTTTTTTTTTAGTTTCTGAAGCGTAGTTGGCAGATAATATTATTTTTAATTTTGTTGTACTTTTATGTACAAGATGGCGGCTGGCATAAACCGGCTCATTAACCTAGATCTAATGTGTACTGTTGTGACTTTTATCTGATGTTATCTAGATCTGTTTATTGTCTACCCAGCCTGTGTGGGTTGTGGCATAGACTTGACCTAAATTCTGTGGCTTTTACTAGCTACATGGAGGCTAATTACTAATATGTAATTACCTCATGTCTCTAGGTCTAGTTTGTGTACTAGACTAGGTCTAGTCTAGCTTTTTACTATTTTTTAACGTTTTTATGTATTGATTTTTGCAGGCTATCCTTACTGCCATTAGTCTGCCATCGCCTCCTTGTACCTTTTTTTTGTTATATTTTATTAATTTTAAGCTTAGGTCTAGGGTAGTAATTGTAGTGATGTAGTTAGATAGTTGGTTTGGTTAGTCTGTTAGTGTTTGTAGATTTAGAGAGTTTTAGTTAGTTGCTGAGTTCAGTGGTAGTGTTAGTGTAGCTCTATATGTTGTATTTTATTATTGATTTATTTGTGTATATAAATAAAGTTTCTTTTTGTTTTATTTATCCTAAAGTAAAAGTTTGGTTATTGCTTTCTTTTAGTTAGCTAGATTAGTTTAGTTTAGTTTAATTGTGCTGTCTGGTTGCTTAGGCGACTCTAGCCCCTTGGTCGCAGACCGAGGTGCACAGATTGGGCCCACTCAGTAGAGCTACCACCTGCCTACTGTTATAAATGAATAAATGATGAGCAGCAGAAGAGAATAGGCCACCACACTCGCGCCTGCCTGACCTGCTCACACTTATATAAAGGGAGAACAAAAATCTTTCATTTGTAATCTTTTTTTTAATCAACATGCTCAACTTCAGAAACAAAGGTGTGACAACTGTGAGAAACAAATGTACAAGGAAATGGTGCAGCCAAATGGTGCATTGCCAAATGTTTTTTTTTAATTCGTTTGAGGGGAGGGGTGGGGGGCGGACCACCATAACTGTTCATCATTAGACATGGCAAATGTTAAAGATAGAAATGAACTGATTGCAAAGAGATGCTGGCGCTCCTAGATCTAATTTTATCTTTATTTTAATTTGTAATTTATATATGTGAGCTGGTGATCCTAGGTCTATTTTTTATCTATTCTTATCTGTTGTTTATTTGTAAACTATCTAGGCTAGTGCTGAGTGCGTGCATGGTTCCCGCCAGCTCTTTAATGTTAGTTTAGGTGGGTCATGACCTGGCTCTATAAATAGAAAGGGTGCGGTCAGTTTTTTTTTCCGGTGTTGACCGTTGGTCAGTGTGACCGTGTAGAAGTAATAGTTATTTAGTTGTGCTTATATCCAGCTTGGATTGCCTGCTATCCTTACTGTCATTAGTCTGCCATCGCCTCCTTGTACCTTTTTTTGTTATATTTTAAGCTTAGGTCTAGTGGGTGTTTAGAGTTGTTTGGTAACTGATAGATCTAGGTAGTAGTAGGATATTGTAGATGTAATGTTGTGTAGTCCGTGTCTTTAGTAATTTTCTAGATTTTATTATAGCGTACGGCTAGGTACAAATTAGGGAAATCAGTAGTCCAGTTTAGTTTTAGGTAATTAGCGTGACGTCATGCTCTCCGATATGTTCGCGCTGACCAGTTATAGCTAGCTCCGGAACCACGTTGAGACCTCTTTTGTCTTGACCAGTGGTCAGTGCTGACAGTAGTGCCTGTGTAAAGTTAATTGTGTGTAGTGTAATTTCAGCTGGGACCGCCTGTAAGTTGGAAAATGTTTTTATTTTTACTTCTTTAGTTTATATTTGTATTTGTTATTCCCACATCTACTGTTATAGTCTAGATTTAGACTGATTAGTAGTGATTAGTAGAGTGACATCACTGGCTAGTTAATTAGCCATGATTACCTCTGATGGAACCGGATGTTCCGTAAACTTGAGTAGCGTCACCCCCTTGCGTCATCCTTAATGATCCCCTTATGGTTTGTCCATGTGTAAATATTTTATGTCCCCTATGTATTTTTATTAATATCTTATTGCTAGGATAACCACTCCATTAAGTTGGCATGTTGCCGATTTTAATTTTTAATGTAGAAGATGGCTGCGTCCTACTCAACGCTCCATAATGGCGGCTTTGTTAAGCCAAATCTAGATTTGTTATTGTTGTCTAGCCCAACTGGTGTTGTGGCATAGACATTAACTTTTACTCCGGTATTGCTTTCATTTGCTACAGGCTGGTAGTGAATATTACCTTATGTCTGTATTATTTTGTATGTGTTAGTCTAGATCTAATTCATTATTATTTTGTTATTATGTCTTATGTTTTATGTATTTGTAATTGCAGGCTATAATTCCTGTCATTACGTCTACTGCCTAACTGTGCGGTAGTACTGTCATTATTTCCACTGCCTAGCTGCCTTTATTAGTATATTATTGCCACAGTTAAGCTGTCTGCTGTACTGTTGTGTTTAGTGTTGGTATTTTTAGGTGTAATCTAGTAAAGATAGTTAGACATTTGGGTTTCTTATTAGTGTTGGTAGTGGTATAGTCAGGTTGATTAGTTGCTTATTTCTAAGTTTATTTAGTTGTTTCTGTAAAGTTTATCTTTTTTTGTATTCATCTATATTTTTATTGCTTTGTAAGTTTGCTGTGAATAAAGTGTATTTATATTTTGTTTTATAAATTTAGTTTCGTTATTGCTTTCTTTTAGTTAGTTTAGTTTAGTCTAGTTGTCTGGTTACTTAGGTGACTCTAGCCCCTTGGTCGTAGACTGAGGTGTCACAGATTGAGCCCACCCAGTAGTGCAAACATCTGCCTACTGTATAAAATTTAATGTTGAGCAGCAGAAGAGAATAGGCCCTCCCACTCGCGCCTGCCTGACCTGCTCACATTTTTGGTGTCAGAAGTGGGATCTGTGCTTAAGTAATCAGACACACATTGTTTTCTTAGGGATTAGGTTGTTGTTAGTTTTTTTTGAGGCTTTTGTTAGATTGATTTAGGTTTTGGTTAGGCTTTGTTAGCACATTGTTAGGATTGCATAGGTTGGTATTAGTTTTAGGTTTTGATAGCAGTAGGAATCAGTGTTGGAGAATTTATTTTGTTGTTGGTTGTGTGGTCTTCGTTATGGTCAGTAGCGAGTTGGTTTTAATGTTACTTGGAGATGTATGTGAGCTGGCGATCCTAGATTTAATTTTTATCTATTTTTATCTGTATTTTAAGTTTTGTAAACTATCTAGGCTAGTGCGTGCATGGTTCCCGCCAGCTCTTTTACTTTAGAAGTTAGTTTGTACGAGTCATGACCTGGCTCTATAAATAGAACAGGTGCGGTCAGTTCTTTCTTTTTTTTGGTGTTGACCAACGGTCAGTGTGACCATGTAGAAGAAATAATTATTTAATTGTTGTGCTTATATTCAGCTGGGACCGCCTATAAGTTGTGAAATTG
Source organism: Biomphalaria glabrata (assembly GCF_947242115.1). Classification (NCBI taxonomy): domain Eukaryota; kingdom Metazoa; phylum Mollusca; class Gastropoda; family Planorbidae; genus Biomphalaria; species Biomphalaria glabrata. Next base: position 11,776,710 of record NC_074719.1, read on the forward strand.
TTTTATTTTTACTTGATTAGGATTGATTGTTGATAGATTGTTGTAGATGTAAACGGATTAGTGCCGTGCATCTCAGGCTAATTACTTAGTTAGCCATTGTCTATGATGGAACCGGAAGGTCCATTAAGCTGGATAGCGTCACCCCTCCTCCCCCCCCCCTTTGCTATCCCTAATAATCCTCTTATTGTTTTTCTATACTATGTCTATTTGTAAAAATTTTATTAGCTTATGTTTCTTATGTATTTTTAATCAATATTTTATTGTTAGGATAGCCGCTCTATTAAGTTGGCAATTTGTCCTACTTTTTAAATGTAAAAGATGGCTGCGCCCTAAGCATCGCTGTCATGGCGGCTTTTGTAGAGCCAAATCTAGCTTATATTTATGGTAGTCTAGCCTGACCTGTGTTGGTTGTGGCTTAGAAACTCATGTATTGCTTTTATTAGCTACATGTAGGTAATTGAAATTACCTCATGCTTGTATTGGGAGTATGCGCTAGACTAGGTCTAGACCAGTCTAATTCAAGTAGTTCATTATTATTTTATTTTTCTTATCTGAATATTGTTTATATTTGTAATTGCAGGCTATAATTCCTGCTGTCGTTACATCTACTGTAACTGTTGTTAGTCTACTGCCTGTTTGCCGCAGTTATAGCTGCCATTAGTCTGCCATCGCCTCCTTGTACCTTTTTTTGTTATATGTAGACTAGTTTATTGTAGTGTGTTCAGTTAGTGTAGAATTGTGTAGATATAGGTCTAGGGTAGTAATTGTAGTGATTTAGTTAGATAGTTGGTTTGGTTAGTTTGTTAGTGTTGGTAGTGGTATAGTCAGGTGGATTAGTTGTTTATTTCTGTAAAGTTTATCTTTTGTATTCATCTATATTTTTATTGCTTTGTAAGTTCGTTGTAAATAAAGTGTATTTATATTTTGTTTTATAAATTTAGTTTAGTTTGTTCTTTTAGTTAGCTAGATTAGTTTAGTTTAGTTTAATTGTGCTGTCTGGTTGCTTAGGCGACTCTAGCCCCTTGGTCGCAGACCGAAGTGCACAGATTGGGCCCACCCAGTAGAGCTACCACCTGCCTACTGTTACAAATTTAATGTTGAGCAGAAGAAGAGAATAGGCCACCACACTCGCGCCTGCCTGACCTGCTCACATTTTTGGTGTCAGAAGTGGGAACTGTGCTTAAGTAATCAGACGCACATTATTTTTTTAGATTAGGTTGTTGTTAGGTTCCTTTTAGGCTTTTGTTAGGTTTCTTTAGTTCAGTGTTAGGATTTATTAGGTTGGCATTGGTGTTAGGATTTGGCATCAGTGTTAGAGAATTTATTTTGTTGTAGGTTTTTAGGATATGGATAGTTTAGTTTGCAGTAGGAGTTTTGTTTTATTTTTGTGCTATCTGTTATTTGTTGTTAAAGTGTGGGGCCTAGTAGAAGTTTTAGTAGGATGTAGTTCTAGGAAGTTGTTGTAGTGCGTTGTGAGGTAGTTAGTATTTGTTGTTATGGGTTAGGGTTAGAGTTGGTTAGAGTTGAAGTGTTAGGTTAGGGTGGCAGAATGGCAGCAGCGGCAGGAAGGATGCAACGGTCACAGGCTGAAGTTGAGGTGCCTCGGAAGAGTGATCCGAGAGGAGGAGAGAAGTCTGCAGCTACCCCCATGCCTGCAGAGAGATGTCAGCCCAGCTTCTGCAGATGAAATTGCATGTCCAGAGTCGGAGAACGACATGTATTAGCCGAAGGCATATAATGGTTTTTGTTGTTGCCTTTGGAAGGCTTGTAATGTTTTTTTATAGTTGCCTTTGGAAGGCAGGAAATGTTTTTTAAGTAGTTCTTGCCTTTGGAAGGCCATGTAATGTTTTTTATAAGTAGTTTGACTTTTTTTGAAGTGCTTAAAGTGCTCATTAATGTCGTTTATTGATACATAGTGGGTGGATTATTTTAAGTGTTTTGTGTATTTCCACCACTATGTTGGATGCCCTGTCATCTGCCTAATGGTAAAAAAATGCTATTTAGCGGAAAGGTCCAGACCTGACCTTGAGCTCGAGCCATACTCTGACTTGCTAACATTATCAAGGATAACTAGATTAAAAATAAAAAAAATCATTGAAGGTTTGTGGCATACAGTCCTATTGTTTCAGATATTTACTCAAAGACACTGCAATGAACTGATGTATCATTTAAATGGAAAATACTAAATTCAAACATTTTGTCTTACATGATGGAATGCAGGATAAGCAGAAAAGGGCTTGCTCACTTGAGATTTCTGTCACAGCCATTACTCTGTAGAGGATCCTCTGTTAAAATAAAATGGCACTCTTAAAATCTGTCATAACTGTATTTAAATTTACAAATAATAACTCCTGTTAGTTTTAGAATACAAATATACATGAGGAACAATGGATGCAGATAATATAAAGACATCAAACACAAAGATGCAAGAAACTGTTAGCTAAAGTATTATTTGAATCATCAAAAGGAAAACAAAAGAGTTGAGTGAAATACCTTTCATTATTGGCCTGTTGTAGTTTATCCATTGTTCCAGTATATTCCCTTGAACTTGTATTGGTTTATGAACTTGTTAATACCATGTTTCCTTATTAATTGATGTAGCAATTGCTGAACAAGGTACTTTCTGTTTCAAGTAGTCATTGGATGTTGCAGCTGGACAAGGTGTTATTTGATGTAGCTGCTTTAGGTAAAAGCTTGTGCTCTAGTCCTTCGATGGAGCTACTGACCAAGGTACTGATGTTCTAAGTTGTCACTGGGTGTGGCTTCTAATCTTGTTACTAGCACCAAAATCTAGTTTCCTCAAAAGAACTACATGGTTTCATATTATTTGAAAATAGGTTAATGGGTTAATTGGGTTAAGTTAATAGATAGGTTGGGCGAATTGATAAAACAGTCAAAAGTTTATAGGTTGATCACATTGTGAAAAGTTTTAAGGATTGGCTCAAACATGGATACAGTGGTGTTAGTGGAAGGTCTAAAAGATTAACAATAGCACAAGCTACTTAATTGTGTTTAACCTTAGAAAGGTCCAGTGATAGGGAAGATGATTCAACAGAAAATCATGGTGTAGATAACATTGTAAAGAAGAAGAGCTAGATATATAATGATACTGTGGTTGACTCAGATTCTGACAGTGACTGGTGAAGCTAAAGTCTCAGTCTTCTTTTGGTTCTACTTACAGACAGAGGCACCCACATTAGAACACATAATTGTAATGTGCAACTGCCAATATAGAAAAATCATAAGGTCTACCTAGTTGTAAATATTGATGTCTTTAACTAACCACACAATACCAGCATCATAATGTGATAGAAAAAGAAAAAATTTGGGGAGTTTCCTTTTTTTTTTGGAAAGTCAGATTTAAGATAGATGCACACAAAAAAGTTCACCAGAAAGATAAATAGAGACCAAAGAAAACAACGACTGTTACTTATCAAAACCATTAAGGCACAGGTAGATATGGTCAAATTATTGCTGAAACTGCAGTGCCAATAGAATACAGAGGCACATAAAAGTCAAACTAAGGTGAAGCAACAGACTTATAAACAACATGGAAACATACCCTAGGCAGGTAAGCTGATATTTTTTTCCCTGAAAGGTGAAGGAACTTCCAAAATGTATTACACTACAGCCTTACTGTGAAGGACATCCTCATATCAAAAACTTATTTTTGTTTACCTATCCTAAGTATCCTCTGAGAAAATATTAAGTTAGATTAGCCGGTTGCCTAATATTTGCAACAAATATTGGCAGTTAAAAAAAATACCCTGAAAATAAAAATATAGTCACAACATGGTGCAGTGCCTTCAAATTAAAAGCATTTCAACTTAAAAACTTTCTTTTTTTAAAAACCAAATGTAGTTTTTTACTAAATGAAAGAGTGAGTTGTTTTTTAAATAATTAATTAAGAAACTAAAAACTTTTTTTACTGTCACATACATGAAGGCCATAAGGAATGGAGAAAAAAGAAGAAAACAAGACAAAAATGTAGGCTTGTTGCAGCAAGAAGCTAAATACTTGCTAAAGTTGGTTTAATATTGATGAGAAAGACATTGTTATGGCAGTTCTTAGATTTGCATATCTTCATATCTGAGTTTTTGGCACATCGACACACTTTAGGCCATGTCGTGCCCGTCATCCCTAATCTGATCTTCAGACTTAATAAGCTGTCTTAACAAACTCTCACTTGAAATGATTTCTTTTCTTTTTAATTAAGTAAAAAAGCTTACCAAAAGAAATGATCATGTTAGTTGACAGTGACTAAATTCTATGATTTTAAATACAACACAATCTGATTGGCATATACAAAACTGAAATGAAATCTGGTATAATTTCAAAGCACAACTTGCTTCCCTGGTATGGCTAAACACCAAACTGGATGACAATTTGTACCAAACCTCAGGTTACAAGGCTGTTCACCTCAGTAACAATGAATTTGGTTCTGATAGAGTCAATAGCAGGGAGTCCTGACAATATATTGTGCATTTTATGCATCACAACTTTTTTGTTTGATTGGTCTCTTTTGAGTAGGTGTTGTGATCATTCAGAAGACAATCAAATTGAATCAGATGGAATCCTTAATATATAATCCTCATTACATATATATATATACAGAACTAAAAGAAGAAATGGAAATATTCATGCCAACACTCTTGAACTAAGCCTAATTATAAATATAAAATTATGAACAATCCAAGAACCGCCATAAAATGTAATGCACACTGATTATAGAAGATTTAATGAACTAAGAAAAAGAAGATAGCTTTCTATATGAATCAAAGACCTTCAGGAAGAGTAAGAAATGACACTTATCACTACAGTCGATTGAATAGCCAAACGAGAACAGATCAAGGAAATAAATACAATCAGCTGATAGCAGGTAAGTAAGATTTGATTTGTTGAATTTACTTTTACAACTGAGGTCATAAGCCTTGAGATGAAGAATATTTCAAGAATTCTACTGACTATTATTGAGCAGGCTGTTAAAAAAAAAAAAAAAAAAGTAAAATTGAAAACCTTCAAGATGATCATTTGTAGCTTTGAAAAAGATTTTTCATCCAGCAAGAATAAGGAAAAGGTTTGTGGTAATTGTACAATGGTGCTAAGTTGGCAGCATAAGAAAAAGTAGAGCCAATGATTATTAATAAGTGTTGTTTTGTTTGTGCATGACATAACAGCTCCTAAATATTAAATAGTAAAAGATGTTCAAATTGAAATGTAAATATAGAACCAAAGGGCACAACATTAGATTGAAGGCACATTTCAGTCCATGTTATGACCATTGTTTTTATTATTCTATTCTACTCTAAATTAGCTCAAAAACTAGCATTACACATCTGAATTTAGAGCATTTAAAAAGTCTCTTGAAAATGTGTTGAATTTGTAAACTGAACTTCACAGTGAGGCTGCATAAATACAGAAACAAAACTTACTTATTCAGTCATACATCATGTAATACAGTACAAATTGAAGTTATCCCTAGTAGTTAGAATCTTAAAAGAGTTTTTAACCAAAGACATCATAAGTCATGCACTGTAATCTTTGTCCATGTGAAGGTTTGGACAACTGAAGATTATGAGATAGGAGAAAGAATGCAGAAAAATGTATATAAAAAGAGAATATTTCCAACATCAAAACAGACCTCGTGGTGGTTAGATATTTGCCTATTATATCATGCACAGTGAATGTGATAAGGCTTGTTAGAAACTCACTGTTAATTAATGGATGGCAAAAGTTAAATTTAAAATAAAACTTTGGAAAGGCTAGAAAGCAAAGAATATAATTAAGTTATACCAAACTGTCATTAGAGAAGTAGCTTGTGTGAATGGGAAATGCAAAAGACAAGGAAGATTGGAGCAATGACAATAGAAGAGAGGACCCAGAAGAGGCATTGAATAATGAAACAATCTTTTGGTTTTATTACTAACCTTTTTCCAAAACAACTTTACCTTTATGAGTCTCTTATAGAGAATGAAGCAGAGTGAGACGACTGATAAGGGCATACAAGAATTTGGTGTGAAACTATTTATTATAGTAGTAGTTGTTTTTTTTGCTAGAATGCAGAGGTCAAGTTAATTATCACATTTTGCTCTAGCAATTGACTTAATAATGGGTGAAGCTGAAATGCTAATTAAATTGCTTTTCATTACACCTCAGTGCTTTAGTACTAATAATGATTGCTACCTTGCCAAATTGCCATTATGCTACGATATCTGACCTTGGTGCAGATCACATCACCTGTCGCTGGTCACAGCGTGTTATGCCTGCAAGACAGTCTTCAGCAGAGTCAGCATTGAACAGCACCTCTATCAATTTGAAAGCCAGGAAAGGAAAGCTAAGAATAAGTGTATTAATGACATTCTCTCTATTATCCCAGCGCATCTAACTATGATAGTCCAAAACAGTTATATTTTATTTATATATCCCCTCCCTTTTATTTCTTTAAATTAACAGTTAATATTTCTTCTTTCAAGTCCAATCACAACCCTAGTAACTACCTCACAATCCTAGACTTTACAAATAAATGGGGGCCTGGATAGACTCCATTAATACTGCAGGCAAGTCCAGCTTACTTAACTCAAGATCCTCACTACACTTACATAATAAGAGTGTCATTAAGGGCATGTATTTTAGTGTTCAAATCCCTCTCATACTGTTCCTAACCCTGATACCATTCCAATACCAGCACCAGTTGTAGAATCCAGACCTACACCATCAAGTCCACTAAATGAAAAAATCCCTCCGGTTTAAAAAGCCTTATAGGGGTGAGGAAAGAAGCTGACATAAAAAAACAACAACATTTAAATAACAAACAAATCAAATTAATTTAATTTTCAAACAAAATTGATTTTTAAAAAATATAATAAAACTGAAAAAAAAATTTAAACCACTTAAAAGTGAATCTGGCAAAGAAGAAATAAAATTAAAACAAAAATTAATGAAACAAAATGATTAAATTAAGATGATTTAATTAAGAAAAATTCAAATCACAAGAAAAGAATTGTCAGAGAGGGACACAATCATTTCAGCACTTCAATGTGATCAGCTTGCTCTAAAAGATAAGTTCTAGAACTAGAACAAAAATAGGTAGGTCCCTTAAAAAAAAAAAAAGCTTATAATGCTTGTTTGATAATTTATTATTACATTTACCACAATGTTTCCATCAAAAGCCAGCCCTATGTGATTTTTTTTTACAGAGGATGGGGATTTTAAAAAATTCCACCTCTGAAAAAAATTCAATAGAAAATTGCGTTAGGGAACTTAGTGTTGTACCAGATCTCCACTTTTAATAATTAGACAGAAACAACTGAGCTGAAATTTACAAGTTTTTCACAATTTTTATTTCGATAGGTCTATAAAACAAAAGTATGTCAGGGACTTTTGATAAAATAAAGAAATATATTATCAACCATGGTTTAAAACCATGTTTACAAGATCTCGATTTGAGCTTTTGTTCTTTAGCAAGATGCATTTAGGTGAAATGGTCTCAGTCGGTAAAGATAAAGTTGAACCCTTTGTACAGATGATGTGTTCAAATTTTTAAAAGGCGTTTTATCCTTTCGAGAAGGTTGCTATTGATGAGATAATGATAGGATTTAAAAGCAGGTTTGGACCATAACAGTTCAACCCTAGTAAGCCTGAAAAGCACCACATAAAAAATTATGGCCTGTGTGATAGCAGTACAGGTTTTGTGATAAACCTTCTAACCTATTATGGAAGTGACACTTCTTACTCAGACTCATCAATTAGCATTACCAGACATGCAGTAAAACATATCTGATACCCTCCTACAACCACTTCAAGGTGGGCATCTTGTATTTGATGTTAGATATTACACATCAACAGATCTCTTGGAATATATTACTTAGAAAAGATTTTATCTCCACAAAATCAACCAGCGCAGTGTTGTCGAGAAGCCAGAAATGGTTTATGACTACAATATGATGATGAATGGTCACTACAGGCAAGCTAAATGCTTTATTATTCTGTGCATTCTAGAAAAAGGATGAAATGATGGAAGAAAGTCTTCTTCTGGGTATTAGAATTTGCATAGATTAATGACATTTTATAATGCCACATAGGTTACAAGTGATGAGCTTTCAAAAAAGCTTTCTTTAAAAAAAAAAGAAACTTCAATCATGGTTTTCAATCATGCTGCTACTGCACTGGGTAATGTTCCCAGACAGATGAAAGTGAAGACCGTTAAAGCTAATAGCACCTGGGCCTCATCTTGTTCATTATAAAGAGAATGATCGCCCTTGTGTCTACTGCAAGAGTCAATCACAACGGAAGCACACTAGATTCTTTTGCTCAAGATGCCCATCGAGATGTCTGAGATTAGATGTGCCGATAAAAAAGATTGTTAAGTTTATCGATGCTCAACTCCCAAAGGAAGAAAGGTTTCTGTCAGGGAAGAAGTTTTCTTTCTAAATCTAGATTATCTTTAGGTGAATTTATTTGGCTTGTCTATTATTGGAGCATGTCAACTTCCAGTAAAACAGTAGTTGATTGGTACAATTTTGTTTAGTAGAGATATGTACTAGGTATCTCATCTCCATCCAATACTATAGTTGCGACGTGTTGTGGAAATAGATGAGACAGTTGTGGTCAGAAGAAAGAATTAACACAATTAAAAACTGAATATGGCAAAGAAGAACCAGACAATTAAAACCAAAATTAATTAATCAGAAAACCAAATTTAAATGATTTACTAAAAATAATTAATTTAAATCATAAAAAGGAATTATCTGAGACGGACAAAATCATTAGGGACGTTTAATATTATAAACTTGCCCTTGAGGATAAAATTTTAAACTTTGGACAAATTAAAGATGTCCCTTGTTTATATAATTTATATAAGCTAGTGCTGGAAAATGTAATTTAATAGAAATATACCAGGTACAATGACTGTCTCTAATCTAGGATCTAAAGTAAAGGAATGTGGCTTTTCAATTCACCTGCCCGGTATTGGAGTTTTATTTCTATTTCTTGACTTCCTTGTTTTGTAAACTAATGGCCGGTCAACCTATTGCTCGTACTCGTATTGTAGGCGCTAATGAACTTATGGACAGAGTGGAGAAGTTCATGTAGTATTAAAGTGGTGTGCTAAACGACAACTTTTTAATAAATGAATTCTATTGGGGAAAACTGCAATGATCCCTGCTCATTAGTATGCGACATACATAGTGCTGATGGTTATCAATGGAGTTGCAATAAATTTCGCTTGCGAAAACCCGTGTGACATGGCTCTTTTTTTTACGGAAGCAATTTAAGTATAAGACAATTATTATGACCAATTGTTGGGCTTGTGACATGCCTCTGCAACAAATGTCACGAGAAGCCAGAAAAGTGTTACAGACTGGTGCAATTTATTGCACGAGGAACATGTAATGAAAAATCATGGCTTGTAAATCGGTTGCGTGAATGAAATTTTTGAACCCATTGTGGGATTTATTCTCACTCAGTTTTCACCAACAAAACTTTTTGGACCCTTTGGACCCTGAGATTCATACTCAAAACATCGAGAATTTGTGGATGCGCGCGAAACAAGTTTAAAAGGCAATTTCGGTACAAGTCGTGCATTGTTTCAAAGTTATTTGCAAGAGTTTCAATATCGCAATAGTATGCGCGATGAGGATATGTTTTCTAGTATGCTTGTAATGATTGCTAATAATTACCCAAGACTTTTTTGGGTCAATTTTAACACATTATCTGCCACTGGTCATTTCAATTATTCTTTCCTTCTGAAAGCTCGCCTTTTTTTTTTTACAGGCAGCCATTTAAGCATAAGACAAATAGTTATTAATTATGACCTATTGTTGGGCTTGTGACATGCCTCAGCAACAAATGTCACGAGAAGCCAGACAAATGAATAAATCAATAGTTACAGACTGGTGCAATTTCTTACGCCAGGAATGTCTACAAAGAAATGAAAATCATGGCTTGCAAATCGTTGGCGTTGATAAAATTTTGAGCCAATTGTGGTTGAGATAGATGAGTCTAAATATTTTCATAGAAAATATCACCATGACCTATGGCGAGACTTATAAAAAATGAAATCTATTGTGAAAATTGCAAAGATCCTTGCTCATTAGTATGCGTCAGACATTGTGCTGATGGTTATCAATGGAGTTCATTGTGTGAAACTGCTATTTTTTACAGCAGCAATTTAAGTATAAGTCAATAATTATGACCTATTGTTGGGCTTGTGACATGCCTTGGCAACAAATGTCATGAGAAGCCAGACAAGTGAATAAATAAATACTTACAGACTGGTGCAATTTATTGTGCGAGAAATGTGTAATGAAAATCATGGCTTGTCAATCGTTTGAGCGGATGAAATTTTTGATTCATACTCAAAACATCGAGAATTTGTTGGTGCGGGCGAAACACAAGTTTAAAAGACAATTTCGGAACAAGTTGTGCATTGTTTCAAAGCTATTTGCAAGAGTTTCAATATCGCAATAGTATGCGTGATGAGGATATGTTTTCTAGTATGCTTGTAATGATTGCTGATAATTACCCATGACTGGTGCAATTTCTTACGCGAGGAATGTCCACAATGGAATGAAATTATGCTCTTTTTTTTTTTTAAATATTTTTATTTACTTAAGCATTAAATATAAGAGGCTTATGATTATAAGCTTCTTTTTTTTTTTCATCTGATCCATATCAATAAACTGGGATATTAAAATTAACGAAGTTGTGTGAGTTTTTGTTCTTATTTTTAAAAAATGGTGTTGTTCTTCATTTCTGACCTACTTTCAGCAAAGTCACGTGGTGGTTGAACAACAAAGAGGAGAATGGCCATGTCTTCTTATATTTCCATTGCTGTTGCTCCTCTATTTCTAAAGGTTTAACATTAACAAAAATTTGAAAATTTATATACATCAACGAAGTTCATGAATGTTCAAATAACTATACCAATGTTTTAATAAAGGGCTACGAACTATTTAAGGATGGTTTTATCAGTGATATTTCTTTTATGGTCCATGACAACAATCAACACGTCGATGATACATACAGGCTTGGTGTAAACTACACAAACATATATATATATATTTGGGATATGCATATTAGTTGAAACATTTTGGTCAAAATTTTTGTTTTTTTAATTTTCTGACACTAAAATGGTCATAACTTATGTTCTACTTAACTTAAAAGCATACTCATCACTGAACTCCTTTCAAAAAGATCTAAGTTAAATTCCAACTATACTAGTTTCATTAAGAAAAAAGATTCATTAAGTTTGAATTTTTTATCAAAGTACCTACTTTAACATAAGAGAGGAACTTACCAATACACCCACAAAAAAAAAGCCTTGAAAAGGTATTAATCTTTACTCTCCAAGTCAGGAGTGAGGAAAGAAGCAGACACATCAAAGAAATGAAACAACTCAAATTACAAGTTTTCGTCTTCAAAATCAGACACAAAAGGATAATCGGAGCCCTTTGTTCAAGGACCAGATATCAGTTAATTCTTTAGATTTATATCAGTGCTTTACTATTGTCTTCATGGAGTTCCAGCGTATTGAGCATACTGGTAAGTTGACCATACATAATTTTTTTTATTATGCTTATTAGCATACTAAATTTTGTGACCTTTTCCTCAGCTAATGTGGGCGTGGCAGGCCATGATGTGAATGTTGTAGGTGTTGACAGGATTGTTGTGCAGACTGATGAGGATACGGCACAGTCCTATAGTTGTGACAGGCACTTCGGTGGCAGGTTCCTTTTTACCTGGCAGCATGAAGGACTTCAGGATTTATGTATCAGACACTTATTGTGTTGATATTTCCATTGCTGCTGTGGCAGCAGCAGTTGGATTTTAACTGAAATTTGGTCACATAGAATATCTTCTTTACAACAACACTGTTGTGAATGTGGCTGATGCTGTTTTCAGTTATATTACAAAAGCTGGCATTGCAACAACCAAGGCTACAGCTGACAATAAGGTTTGAAGGCATATGACTGAGATGAAGAACTTTTCTAGGAAGATTACCCGCAGCTGGCACCTAGTTGCACCTTACTTGAACAAACTTTCTTCTATACCTAGTTGCACATTACTTGGACAAAGATTTTTCTATCAATGCTGCTGGCAAAAAGAGACCTGTCAGCACTGAACAACCTAGCATGGTAAAGAACTTGTGACCTAAAGGTGATGTTGAGGCCACTGAAAGGCCAGGTAATACAGAACGACACTGTGCTCGTTGTTGCACACAGATAGCATTTTGTAGCTCACAGTGCCAGTCTGTCAGAAAAACTACTTGTCAGCAGAAAAGCGATTCGTCTTTTAAGGAAGCGCTTCAACACCAGAAGAGTCAATCAGGAGCTTGGTAGGAAATCTACGCTGATAACATCTTATCGTCAAGTGAAAGCTACACTTAAGAGTGAAAATGAACGCATGTGTAAAGAAAATCATCAGTTGAGTTTGACACTGAAGAAGGCAGCAGCTGAACTTTTTAAATGGAAAAGAATTGCTAAGATAAGATCAGAGCAGAGAAACCTTTTGAAGGACAGAATTCAGTCATTAAAGTTATCATTTGAAGGAAAGAAAGGTGTGGATAGATGAACTTGGTGCGATGCTAACTGATAGCTATTCCAGCCAATCTACTCAGAGCATCTGCCTGGGAGGAAAGTATGATGCCCCATTTCGCAAGTGTCTCTATGCTTGTTTGGAGAGTCAAGTGCCAGTAGAAAAAGCAGGGCTTCTTGTCAGGTATATTTTAAATGAACTGACACACATTTCAATTGTGAAGATTCCTGCTCCATCTACTACTGCACAGATGGCTAATGAGATGGACATTATATCCGATTTGCAGTTGGTGGAGGCTTCGTATACAGCACCAGAGCTGGTAGCAACATTGGCTTGGGATGCCACAACTATTGATGGCTCACCTATTAATGAAGTAAATTTATCATTTGGTGGGAAAACATTTACACTAGAGATAGGTAAACTTGGGGGTGGGTCTACACTAGATTACTTTGTGCACATTGTAGGCGTTATTAGAAATTTAGGGACAACATAATCCACATATTCAGGCATACAACATCGAATACTGTACAAATTTAGGAAGCATCACAGATAGGGTCCCCCTTTAATAGTTGTGTTAGCCAGCAACTCAGCTCTTTGCCATAGATTTGTTAGTCTTGCACTGTAACCTTCACCCACTTGATGGCTTGGCAAATGAAGCAAAGAAAGTCCATAAGTATTCAGTGAATAGCAACACTTTCGGCAAAGAAGGGAAATATGCTTACTTGATTCAAGCAGTTTCAAAACTGAGGTAAGTTTTTTAAAAAAGAAATTGTCTAAATATCTCTATATTAAAATGTTTATTATCTCCCTAAGATTTTATTTTTTTCAGACACAAGGCATCAACAGGTTATCCATCTAGCTTCAAGGCTTTTTAAAGACTCTCAGATCTGAAAGTTGGGGTGATTGTCAGATATATGGGGAACAGACATCACATCCTGTTCAACTCTGCTGACTTTATCATTTGGCTGAAGAATCTGTTGCAACGGTACTTGCAAAGATACTGCAATGAGACCAGTTGTACTTGCAAAGATACTGCAATGAGACCAGTTATCGGCTGTCATTGATTGAAGACTTGCAGCAACCAAACATTCTTGTTCAGCTGAGAGTCTTAGGTAATAACTTTTACATTTTCTTTCGGCAAATTCATTTTTATAGTTTCAAAATAATTCCTTTTTAGGAGTCTCAACCCTTTTGACAATTATTATACTTATTAACAGGGCTTTTTGGCAAGATGTTGACTGGACCATGGATGACATTGGTATACAAAAATGAGAGAAAGATGAAATCTTTCTACCACATCTATAATTTTAAAGAAAAAAAATAATGTAATTTTAACGATACCATTTATGCAGCTATTATATTTATTTTTACTCTCATTTTCTAGATCCTTCATGTGAAGGTCTGTATTGTCAAACTAAAGGCTATTGTGGATTCTCCAGAGAATCTCCTCTCAATGCTAACTAATTGCTTTGGCCAGACTCTGGATACTGAAGATCTCATTCTAAAAAGCCCTGAGAAATGTGACTGTTGATGAAGTATTTATCGAGATCACAAAAGAACTTGCTGAAGGTTTTTTGTAAGGTGCTACAGAGACAGCTATCTAGCTATCTGGATGGCTCCCTTTCAAATCCTGATGCTGAGACTGTGGTAAGGACATCTAAAGCTCCTCTTCACAACATGCACAGTGAAAGGGCTCTTGGGATGTTTGATTTCCAGTATCACAGGGTTCACAATGCAACAGTTGGCGATGTCCTGGTTGGAAACTAAGTCAGTTGAGGAACAGTCTCCAACCCTAATTGGCAACATAATGGCTTCCATATTTATCATATTTAAAAAACAGAAAAAAATATACAAAATAATGTTTTATCATGTTTTTTATAAACCAAACGGAAGTGGCGTCGCCGAAATTGAAGAGCATACGCTTTTTTTAAAACTTGTTTTTTTTTCTATCATTCGCTCTGAATTCGAGAGAGAGAGAGAAGCATCGCTAAAAGCGATCTTAGTCCGAACTATCCATAAGACAAAATTTTTTATAATATTATCAACTATTCAGGTAATTATTGTACTTTAATACTAGGTTGTTGCAGCGAACAACCGATTATTGAATGACTGGACATCTTTTGATAATTTTTCAGCTTTTAAACTGTTTAATTATCGTAATACTAATCCAGAATAGGTTAATATGGGTTAAGGTTAGAGTCTGAGCTATAGACTAGACTAAAACTTGATTTGGTTATGTCTAGGAAGTGACAAGTGTAAAAAATAAAATTAAAAAAAAAAAAAAAAGCTGAGGTGACTCACACACAGAGTAACTCAGTCAGTGAGATCCTAATCATTTAATAATTATAATAATTTCATTTACAAGATTTAAATTATCATTATCATAATGATTATTTATTTATTAGTAATGAAATTTAATTTTGATCATCCTAGCTACATCAAGGTTTTTTTTTATAATTAACTTTATTAACTATTAACTTTAAACTTGTTAAAGCTTCATTTACTAACTAGTAACATTACTAATATAATAAATGTAAGCAATAGTAATGATGAAATACATCTATTATGCTATAGACATGGTTGGCATAATTATATATTAGAATGCTAAGAGTAGGAATAGTTCAGATTAGAAAGAAGTAAAATAAAAAATGCCTTACAGTTACAGTTTTCTAATTGCTAAGTATAGGGCAAAATTTCTATTACACAAAATTAAGCAAAATATTAATATGCAGTTTTATTTTCAGAAATCATGTTAAAAAAAGGACTGCAGCAGTTTGGTCACTTAAAGACTCAGAACTGTTTCAGTTTCTATCTGAAAACTATGGTGATTTACCAGAACCTGGATCTGGCACTATGGATAAGATGTGCTTAAATGGCCATGCGCTTCATGTTTTTATAGCCAATGACTCATCTTATCCAAATTCTACAGAAATTATAAGTTCTTCCTTTAGAATTCCCTCCTCTGAAACCTTAGTTAACTTAAAAAGATTAATTCACAGTACACTTATAAAATATAAAAAAAAATTTAAAAAGAAATCTAGGACAAATAAAAATAATATGCTCTCAAATTTTTTATCAACTCCCTTCTCATACTGTCCCTAATCCTAATTCCAATATTGAAATACCAGCTGTGCAAAACATACATACACCAATCACTGAATCTATTCCCCACAAAAGGGGAACTTACACCCAGAAAAAAAAGCCTTAAAAAGGCGTTTATCTTTGCTCGCCGAGTCTAGGGGTGAGGAAAGAAGAAGAAACATTTAAAAAAATGAAGGAACTTAAGTTAAAAATTAATTATCAGCCTAATTTAATTAAAAACTTTAAGCAGTCAGTGGAGAGAAAAAAACAAACTATTAGAAATCTTAAAAAGGAATTAAAAAAACTTAAAACTGAATCTGGCCATGAAGAAATTGCTAAATTGAAGACTAAATTAATAGCCACAAAAAATAAATATGATCAATCAATAATTAAAATTAAATCAAATCATAATAAAGAATTGCTTGAGAGGGACACAATCATTAAGGCCCTTCAGTGTGACAAACTGGTCCTTGAAGATAAAGTTTCACAATTAGAAAATATTGATGCTACTTCCCTTAAAAAAAGACAAAAAAACTTATAATGTAATAGCCAGATTAATTATTTATGATTGTATTTCTAACAATGTCCCCATCAAAAGAATCCCCTCTGTAATTGATAGTTTGTCCCACAAAATGGGGATCCTTATTGATTCTGTCCCTGACATGTAATTGATAGTTTGTCCCACAAAATGGGGATCCTTATTGATTCTGTCCCTGACAAAAGTTGTATTGAAAACTGTGTAAGAGAACTTGGTGTTATATCAGACCTGCAAGCCGCTGAAGTTGTCATGGCTACACCAGGCCTAACTCTTGGGTTTGATGCCACAACCCAAGAGGGTGTACATGTCAATTCAGTGCATCTCACCACCAAGTCTAATACTTTAGTAATTGCTTTAGATGACCTGAGTGGTGGGACGGCTGAGGATTATGGGAATCACATCTGTCAAGCAATTCAAAACTTGGCAGAAGTGTACTCCAATTTTCACAAGACAGATTTACATGAGTGCCGGGATAGAATTATCCAAAATATCTCCAACACTATGTCTGACCGGGCTCATGTAAACCATGCCACTGTGATGTGATTGTCTGAGTTGTGGGACAAATCCTTGACTGAGCTTAATTGCCACGTGCACCCGCTTGATAGCATTGCTAAAGGCTGCACGGAGGCACTTAAGACCCTGCAGACAGAACAAGGTAAGCTTTTTGGTTGTGACTGCTTGGCAAGTAACATTGTTTTGCAGCTGACCAAAATGCGTTACAAAATGGGTACAGGCAATCCCAAAGGTTTTGTTTCCTTTTTAGTTAAAGAAAAATTGAAGAAGGGCCTTATTCCCCGGTATAGGGGTAATCGTTTCCACGTATTATTCCATACTTGTGGAATATTGGTCCTTCATTCTCAACAATTTTTAGATTTTTTTTGGGATCTGCCTCTGCCCTTCCTTGTGGAGGTCTGACAGCAGCATTGCTGTACGACCTCCAACTTCAAGCTGCAAAAAAACAATTATATGTCATGGGCCTAATAGGAAAACTGTTGACTGGCCCTTGGATGAGAAAATTTTACACATCCCAAGATGATGTGAGAAATATTTCTTATTATGAGGGCGTCACAGTCATTAAAGGAGTTCTAGCCTGAGTAAATGAATGTCTGAAAAATCCTTTCAGCATTTTTACAAGGAGCTTAGACTTCTTTGATGAAGACCTTGATGCCAATGACCTTGTACTGCAAGTTCTTTTGCTATGCCCTCAAGATATGCAAGTTGAGCGTATGTTGAAAGATTGCCTGTCTTCTATTGCGTCTGTTATCCAGAGGCAGTATGAAAGTTTTCTAAGTATGGATGAATCTGAGCTGATGAAGCTTGAAGCAGAATCTGCTAGGTCACATAATATGGACTCAGAAGAGGTGGTTGGCATGTTCAGTGCAGAAAAAAACGTGCACCCAGTGCAACAGTCTGCTACATCTCTTCTAAAGTCCGTTCCAAAAAGAACAATACTGTGGCCTATCTAGATTCCCTGACGGAATCAGCTCGGAAAGAAAGGGTCGAATGGGCCATGGGAGCTGCACGCATTAGAAGGCGGGCTAATAACCTCACATATATCTAACTTTTAAAAGTAATTTAAACTAGTAACACCATTTTCTTCACATCATAACCCTTTCATTTCACTTCATCCACTGCCACAATTTTCAATTAAACACTAGAGCTTCATTGGCTATAAATCATGCTATGGTTAACACCTGAACTTACTAAGAATCACCTTATTTTGACATACTGAATCAACTGTATCATCTTCAACTACTGCCTACAACTCATGTCATGTACTTACCGTTTACTGGCTACAACTCGTTATGGTTAAAACCTGAACTAAGAATCACCTGTATTAATGTATGTCACCATCAACAGTATTATATGAATGTTGTACTAACACTCTAGATCTTCATTGCATTCGACTACTACCTTCATCACGTGTCATGGTAATACCTCATCTTACCATACTGAATCAACTGTATCATCTTCAACTACTGCCTACAACTCATGTCATGGCTAATACCTCATATTACCATACTGAATCGCCTGTATCATCTATGTCATATTCAGTATCATACATCAGAAACTTTATATCCAGATGAAGCAATTGATTGTAAGTTGTCATCAGTGACTTTGTTACCCATCATTTAACTATTTTTTATGTTAATTAATATACAAATGAATATATAGATAGGTAATGTACAACTTTAGCTTTCTTCTGATACATGGTTTTGTGTTTGTTTATTAAAAATAACGAAATTATAAGCATTATCGTTAAAAAAAATGTTTAGTGACCTCATTATTCTTATTTTTTTTACCTTAATTACTTTAGCATTATATAAATATATAACAGGCTTGGGTAGGGCACAGCAAAAGCTTTCATTTGATGTATAATAATAAATGGTGAGGTCAAAATTAACTAAACTGTGTGTGTTTTTTTGTTGAATTTTACAAAATGTCGTCTCACTTTTTCCATTGGGGTCAATGTTAAGCAAAAACGCGTCCAAAAACCGTTAAACATACAGTCATAATTTTTACATCGATGGACAGTTCTAATAAAGTATTTTAATGATTTACTAAGCAAAATTTTTTTTTTCAAAAAAAAATTTTTTTGTTCACCTCCCTAACTCATGGGTTTGAGTTTGATGCCCCAACCCAGGACTATTAACTCTATTTTTTTTTCTCTTTCTATGAGAATAACTATTAACTAAATAATTGAGATGTATAATCTATTACGGGGAAAAAAAATCAACTTCTTGGACCTTACCTAAAATGAGTATCAGTAAACATAAAAATACATATTATATGATATACCTTCAAGTTTAAAAAAAGTAGGAAAATACACATTTTTTTATAATCCACATGAAAAAAAAATGTTCCTCAATATAAAATGTATCCATATTCACCCATTTTGGCAACGATTTCAATGGATTTACAATCATTATAATCGATTTCAATCAAGGGCCTATGTACAGAAAGTAAGAAAAACGCCATTTTTTTACTTCCGGATTTTCATATATCTATATAATTATATCTAGTCTAGACAATTTAGTGGTTTAACAATCATCGTGAAGTATTATACAAGTACATGATCAAAAGTTCTACCTTAAGCCTGACGATGTCATCACTTGAACCTTGAGGCTAGCCCGTTTTGAGCAGTCCATCTTATGTCCACTACTGAGACGACCCGACCACAACGTGCGTTGGCTCAACGTGTGCAGTGAGGGTCAGTAGTGGACGCAGAAACGCGCGCTTTCTAAAGAGTCGGCGGAGCACTTCCTTGCAAGACCACTTCCGCATTAACAAAAAAAAAAAAAAAGTGTCTCAAACAGTGGGGCGTCCTGACCAGTGATGGGGGGTGGGAGGGCCGAAACGAATTCCGTCATCTTACTTTTAAAGGGACGGCAATGCCGTGATTGTATAGTTGATAAATTAATATTAAACAAATAAAATTAAAACGAAATTAAACGAGAAACGTCGTTTCATCTTTTCAATGGTACCGGTAGTCCTAGATCTAGACCGTTTTAGCGAGTGGCGTCTTCCGCAATTAAACGTTTTTTAAAGAAGACCTAACAGAACGGATAAAGTTCTCACGTCTGTCGTACATAGTTATCCTGACGATTTTTGTTTGCACGCGAAGGTCACGTCTATTCCAGACATATGCCTACGTGCACTATATATAGGCCTACTCCGAATGTCCCTCTCATCACTGGCTAGCATTGGCTAGTGCTGACAATTTTTTTTTTAACAATGATAAATAATGCGCTAGGAAAATAAAAAAAATTCAGCACTGATTGTAAACAACAACAAATATGCGTCGGCAAGTCCCACCCCTTTCTAATTATTTGTTTTGTTTACCAGTGATGAGGTCAGTCTGCCTCTCCTGTTAACTCTGGAGGAGGAGGGTGGCTTTCGAGTGGGAGGTGGACAAGTGAAGGTGGTTTTTGTTCGGAATTTTGCTTTGAGAGGGGGGGGGGGAGGTTGAATGTTCATCTCGTGAGAAGAGTGGATAATATTTCGATTGGATCTTGCTGGAGAATTTTTTTTTAAATATACATTATTGTCGGTTGGAGTCCTGCGCCATTACCGACGGTTCAAATTAACTTAGCATGGTCCATTATTTCATTATTGTACATAAACAAACTATGACACTACTGTATAGGCACTATGGAAGTAAACAAATTAAAATTAGATTTTAACAGTAGCCTATATTGTAATAATGTATATTTTATATATCAAAGTGACATTGATAGTCAATATCTGGGCCTGAAAAAAAAGATTTGTCTATTTTTTTTTACTTCTAAGTACCGGTACCGGTAAAGAATTAAAAAAATGTACCGGTATATAAGAACATGAAGGTCAATATATTGACCCTGTTTAGTGCTACTAATGGAGACTGCGTGATAGACGGGAAGTGCATTAAAAGACAAATATTATATGAGTCTCTAAATGAATAATTTGTCAATTTAGGTGCCGGTAGCTTATTAGAAGAAGAGGAAGAAGCAATAGAAGCCCTTGGAGTCATGAAAAGCTCATTTGAAATGATGGTCTCATCAGCTGTAGACATTTTAAAAGTTTAAAATATTTCAAGAGAACTATGGTCTTCACATTGCCAGTAAGCTTACCAGTCATCAGTCACTTTAATTTTCATGAAACAAAAATTGTAACTGGCATACACTACACAGTGCAAGTAAATATTTCATCTGTTACTATGATGCAATACAATACTTATGGGAATCAAAAAAAAAAAGGATTTCACACTGATTTTACAAACTCTTGAATTCTATAGAATGACAGTTTCAGGCAAAGGAGGAAATAATTTCTTCATTTGTACTTTGCCTATTGTGCTCAGCTTGCCAAGGCATTCTATAGAATGAGTAGAACTGCCTCAGGCAGAGTTAAATGTTAAAGTATTTTATTTAATAACATATTAGTTTTTTGGATAAATATTTTTAATTGCATGTAATGTAAAAAAAAAAAATGTTGCATTCTTAAAAATGTTGTGTTTGTTTTAAGTATGACCACTGAAGTGTTTGCCACAGCTTTATTGTGCTGAGTAAATGGATACCAAAAGATGTTTCATACTGTGTTGGCAGAAAGGAATGATATAGGAAGAAGGTTTATATGAATTCAAAGTAGGACAGGCATGACTAGTTATGATGATCATAGACAACAAGGTCAAGGTAATTTATCAAGTTAATCAAGGCTTCTGGACTATTCATTTTTTTTTTGTCTGAAGTATATGACATATATCTGGCTATTGAAGAAATGAAAGACTATTGAAAGATCTTGTTTCTGTAAGCAATAACTTTACTCATCTATTCTGTGAGCTAGATTAGACAAAACAAATGTTTAAATATAATGCATTTTCTCATCCAAGTTTTAGAAGTCAGGTTGATCTAATTGACTTAAATCACATCCCTATTTAAAAAGAAAGAAATAAGTACAATTTGGATAAAAATGTTGGGCATGAAGTTCCACAACTAATCTTTCCTTTTTTTTCTTCATGAGTGATGATCTAAAGTTAAAAGTCGTTTCTCCTGTGTAGCCCTGAGAAATATATAATATATGGCGGACACTAACTAAAAAATGTGTATGCTGTATATGTCAATCTTATTGACTCCGAAAACATGGATGAGAGCAATATTTTTTTTTAGATATTTCTCCAGCTGAAAAAAAAAAATCAAGATTTTTATATTTTTTTTAACAAAAAAATCAGATTTTGTTATTTTCCATTTTTGGAAGAATGCAAACTGATTCCATTTCTTGTACATATCTGATAAAGGTCTATTTACAAAATTCAAATAAAAAAACATGTTTGAACAAGTTTCCATCTAGTTCTCTCCAGAACAAGATCGAGATGTACAGTAATTTGAATCAGTCTAGATAAGATGACTGGATTTAGATTTACAACAATTCTTAAATTTGAATAATCTACACGATCTCAAAACTTTACCAGTGGCACCCACCACCCAACGACCGAAAGAGGCCAAAAACTGTTCTACTACTGGAATTGAGATGTAGCCTAATTGACAAAATATAAATTCATGAAGACTTGCAAAAAATTATAATATAAATACAACGATAAATATTTAAAAATCTATGCCTGGAAAACTATGTATAAAAATTGTGCAATTGTGGGTTGCAATGCTAATAGAAGTTGATGTGAAGAACTAAAACTGCAATTCAAGCTCTGGCCAGACTGGGCTCTACAGCCTTCGTTGGCAGCCAGTCTAGGAGATGGAAACTTATATATTAAACCTACGACTATCTGTTTTTAAGAGTACTGAAGTTGCCAATAGCAATGCATGTGAGTTGGAAGGATTGAAAGGATCTCTAGATTTCCTGGAAGAAAGTGGACTGATTATTTAGTGCTTAATGACAGATTGTCTTACATCTGTTTCAAAGTTCCTACGAACTCAAAAGAATTACATAAGGCATCTTTTTATGACATTTGGCATGTTGCTAAAGGTGGAGAATGTATTTTCAAATGAACAGAAAGACATTATAAATCAACTTAAAATAACTAACTTGAGTCTCAACCTAGCAGGAGATGGGCACAATGACTCTCCAGGACATAATGCTAAATATGGTTCATATTCTATTTTGGAGTGCCAAATCAACAAGGTTTTGGACAATGCAATTTTTGGATGCTTTAATTTTTGTGAGAGTTTCAGAATCAAAGTTTTTAAACACCAGAAAGACTACTTACATGCCACGGTGGAGAATGTATTTTTAAATGAACAGAAAGACATTATAAATCACCTTAAAATAACTAACTTGAGTCTCAACCTAGCAGGAGATGGGCGCAGTTAATCTCCAGGACATAATGCTAAATATGGTTTGTATTCTATTTTGGAGTGCCAAATCAACAAGGTTTTGGACGTTCAAGTAGCAGGAGATGGGCGCAGTGACTCTCCAGGACATAATGCTAAATATGGTTTGTAAGACTTTTTTTTTTATTATATGACTTAGAAAAACTAAAATATTTTTATAAAATTTAACCTTTTTTTTCTAAGAGTACTGAAAATGCCAATAGCAATGCATGTGAGTTAGAAGGATTGAAAGGATCTCTAGATTTCCTGGAAGAAAGTGGACTGATTATTTAGTGCTTAATGACAGATTGTCATACATCTGTTTTAAAGTTCCTACGAACTCAAAAGAATTACATAAGGCACTTTTATGACATTTGGCATGTTGCTAAATGTGGAGAATGTATTTTCAAATGAACAGAAAGACATTATAAATCAACTTAAAATAACTAACTTGAGTCTCAACCTAGCAGGAGATGGGCACAATGACTCTTCAGGACATAATGCCAAATATGGTTTGTATTCCATTTTGGAGTGCCAAATCATCAAGGTTTTGGACAATGCAATTTTTGGATGCCTTAAATTTTGTGAGAGTTTCAGAATCTAAGTTTTTTTTAAACACCAGAAAGACTACTTACATGCTACGGTGGAGAATGTATTTTCAAATGAACAGAAAGACATTATAAATCAACTTAAAATAACTAACTTGAGTCTCAACCTAGCAGGAGATGGGCACAGTGACTCTCCAGGACATAATGCCTAATATGGTTTGTATTCCATTTTGGAGTGCCAAATCAACAAGGTTTTGGACGTTCAAGTTGTACAGGTAAGACTTTTTTTTTATGACTTAGAAAAACTAAAATATTTTTTAAAATTTAACCTTTTTTTTTTAAGAGTACTGAAGTTGCCAATAGCAATGCATGTGAGTTGGAAGGATTGAAAGGATCTCTAGATTTCCTGGAAGAAAGTGGGCTGATTATTTAGTGCTTAACGACAGATTGTCTTACATCTGTTTTAAAGTTCCTACGAACTCAAAAGAATTACATAAGGCATCTTTTATGACATTTGGCATGTTGCTAAAGGTGGACAATGTATTTTCAAATGAACAGAAAGACATTATAAATCAACTTAAAATAACTAACTTGAGTCTCAACCTAGCAGGAGATGGGCACAGTGACTCTCAAGGACATAATGCCAAATATGGTTTGTATTCCATTTTGGAGTGCCAAATCAACAAGGTTTTGGACGTTCAAGTTGTACAGGTAAGACTTTTTTTTATAACTTAGAAAAACTAAAATATTTTTTAAAATTTAACTTTTTTTTTAAGAGTACTGAAAATGCCAATAGCAATGTATGTGAGTTGGAAGGATTGAAAGGATCTCTAGATTTCCTGGAAGAAAGTGGGCTGATTATTTAGTGCTTAACGACAGATTGTCTTACATCTGTTTTAAAGTTCCTACGAACTGAAAAGAATTACATAAGGCAATTTTTTATGACATTTGGCATGTTGCTAAAGGTATGTTGTGCCAAAATTTAACTTTCATATTTTAAAAGTGCTGTACAATGTTTAAAATGCATTACAGTTTGTTTAAAATGTATCTATATTTTTTGTAGGGCTTAAAAAAAAAATTGGATTACATAAGTTTAAAACAAGAGGGAGAGCTAGTAAACAGATGGAAAAAATTTATCATCAACCATTTGTATTGGTGTGCTGTTTCAACTTCAGATGGTAATTGCGATTTAATGCTTGCCAAATGGCAAAGCATTTTAAATCACTTGGTCAATCAGCATACAGGTCACCCAAATTTGCTGCTTCCCTCATGTTTACATGGCATTGAGTACAATACAGTTTGAGCCTGGTGAGTATTTTCTTGATTTACTATATTAAATTAATGTTTAACTTAAGTCTTGGGAAACCTGTTTGAATGTTTTCTCACCAACAGAAGGATAATCTTGAAATATTCCGACCTTTTTTCTACGTTAATTCTTTACAGAAACTATATGGAAGTGTTTGCAAAATCTTAGACAATCGCAAATTGAAAAAGGAAATTAAAAAGCTATTCTCTAATATACCAAACAGCTGCTCTGGAATCATTCCAGTCTTGTAATAAAATTTGCACCAAAGCACACTGCTTTTTTTTTATTTAGGAATGCGAAGCAGTTAAGTAATATTATACCATATAATATTTCATCAACCTGTTAGTACTACTAGTTTAGAGTACCATATTTCTAAATGTCCTTCATTTGTTTATTGACTAGGCTCCACATTGCAGCCATGCAATACAATGAAAATTGTGGAGAGGAAACTGATGACACAGACGAGGAAGGAAATGTACGATGTAGTATCATTTTTCCAAAATACAAAAAAGAAGACTACAGCATCAAAAAAAAAAACAAAAGAAATCTCCAACACAAAGTTGAAATTATTTTTTTTATTTCTTTTGAAACTAACGCAAAAGTCTTGTAACTTAAACAAATATTTGTATCTTAATTACATAGCAAGGTTTATGGAACTGAAGTTATATTTACGCATTATGTTATGTTACATTGCTCGTAAATTTTTTTTTTATATATTTACTAAAAAATTTAATTTTTATTTTTCAGTTAATGTCCATAAACCTATGAACTATTTGTTTGATGAATTTCGTAAGGACCCAAAAGAAATGACAAAGAGCCTCACTGAATATGTGGATCACATACCAGAGCCATTATGTTCAAAATTTGAATGGCCATCATGGGACAATATAAAGAGATTGACACGGATATCGCTGGACACCAACTCGAGTTTCAGTTCAAGCTCCACTCCACACACCCACAAATGAATAACCCACGCTAACATCAACTAGTAAGACACTGCATTACTACAAGCAAATGGACATTACATTACTACAACCAAAGCAATCCAAGTTATAATTTCCCTAAATACCTGGTACCCTTGAGCCATGTAATAAAAAAAACCTGACAATGTGAATATTTTGAGCATAATTTAGTGATAGATGAGTATATTTTAAGAGTGATTTAGTGATAGATGAGGATATTTTGAGTGTGATTTAGTGATAGATGAGGATATTTTGAGCGTGATTTAGAGATAGAAAAGGATACTTTGAGATTTGTAGAAGTGATAGAAGAAGATGAAAATGAGGAAGGTTATATGTGTCCTACGTCTAGGTCTAGTAAGAGTAAAACATCAAATATGATAGACCTTCACTTGTAATGACTGTTAATGCTGTACAATTGCAAGTTAATTAAATTCTTTCACAGAAATAACAAATTATCTGTTACAAAATGGTATTCAATATAAAACTACAGGCCATAGTACTTACATCAAATATTGAATAAATGTCAAAGTTCTCAAGATCCAAACAGGAAGAATGAGCATGTACATACATGTATGATGATCCTTTAGCCATTGTGGAACACCATCAGAACTGCTTGACATGATTCTCATTACTGTCATGAACTGAAACAAAATTAAATATGAGAAGTTAACATTAAAAATGTCAAGCTTAAGACCCTAAAATTCTAACTGTAGTAAGCTTGCATTTTTTTTCTCTGATTAGTACATTGACTAAATATACAATGAATCTAGAGGAAATAAGAAAAGGCAGGGTTTGAAAACAGCAACTCCATGACGACAATCTCCAGCACATACCATATGATCAGGCGTCAGGCAAAAAATCTAGATATATATATTGTAACAGTACTGATGACAGACATAAAGGCGTTAGTATACATACCACATGATCAGGCATAAATCTAGATATAATGTAACAGTACTGATGACAGACATACAGGTGTATGTATACATACCACATGATCAAGCATAAATCTAGATATATTGTAACAGTACTGATGACAGACATACAGGTGTGTGTATACATACCACATGATCAGGCATAAATCTAGATATATATATTATTATATTGTAACACAGGGGTGGGCAACCTTTTTGGATCGAGGGCAACATTTCTTTAAATTTGGGAATGGCAGGCCACATATGTATATACAACTTAGAAAGATACTCTAGCTAACTTTTAATTCATAGTTACACTGTATTATATTCACGTTTCTTTTTTTCCACACTCCACGTTAAGGAATTACAACAAGAGTTAGCAATTTTTTAAATCAATTAATATTTTTTTTTAAATGCTGTGGTCTTTTTATATTACAATAACTCCACTAATATACAGTTGTACTTAATGTGCAGTATTTTACTTTTTACACTCGTGCTTAATGTTCCGGAACTGTGGAACTAGCTTACTAGTTGTTACCCTTGGTTACCCTTGTGACTGCTGTCAAATTACAGTCAGTCGAAATCGACCAGTAATTATATTTGTTTAGTTTCCCCCCAGCCAAAATATAATGCTTGTTCATTGGATGAGACAATATATGTTCCGGAAGTTAAATGTCGGGACGAGCGAAACTTGCCCTTTTGGAGCATTACCAGAGAATGCTGTCCATGTCCTTCAATGGTGCATACTAAATCAGAGACCTGAATAGGACTCTGGCCCCAAAGCCCTCCTATAGAACCAAAACTATTTGGAGAACTGCCTGTATCTGGAAAACATTGCGCAGTCATCTTAGATATAGGATTACTAATCTGAACCCTCCAACATGCAAAATGAGAACGAATAAGAAGAAGAACAGATGTATGTGTACACAAATAGTGTGAACAACAGCACATTTTTTAAAGTGTTGACATACTGATTCTGGCACCCATAAGACTCCTGTGGAAGTACTGACTGGAAATTCTCTTTGCTCGGAGTTATGTCCTCTAGAGCTAAATCAGCTTCTGCGCTAAATGGTGAGCTAATGGTATTGAAAACCGGTTCTTGGCGTCTTAAAATTTGCTTATATAAATTGCAAAATTAAGGAATCTAAATAAGTGTTGTACTTTTAATCATTTCACTAGAAATAATTTCAACTTTCAGCAAAGGAAAATGACAAAACCTGTTTTCTTTTGCTTGCTTGTAGAAATGGGAAGGCCTTGTTTGAAAAGATTTAACATCCATTTACATTTCATATATGCAAAAAACTTATTGCAATGGCGATTATGAAACCTGAAATCTGTCTTCCACTCTTCATTAGAAATATTGGTAACAAAGTCACAGTCAATGTCCTTCAAGTAACAGAACAATTTCTTCCTTCAGATTTTATAGTGCTCTCGTTTACCTTGCCCATGTTAAGATAGAGGAATTATTGGATTATTTTGTTCATAATTGGAACTACCTGTGGTTAATACACCCTAGCTCTAATAATTTTACTATAAATGTTCTGCTATCATGAAGTTGAAATTTTATGAAGCTTTGTGCAAACTTTCCTGTTTAAAGTTTATAGTTGAGGTATTAAAAAAAAACATTTTACTCAGTCAAAGATCGAGCTCCACCAGTTGTCACCCTTGCCATCTTCTTCCAAGCATACCCAACATTCAATATAGTTCTTCATAGCATTGAATAAATACTGATCAGAGATTGTGTCTAGCATTGAGTGTATAGATGTATCTATAGCCAATAAGCATAATCTTCATTTGCTTGAAACTTTTTATAATGACATTTTCAATAATTTATATTTATATTATTTTTAATATATTTGCATTTTTATAAGTATATACTGTGTGCACACCTGACTTCTGTAGGTGTCGGCGGGCCGCATAAAACACTCTGGCGGGCTGCATGTGGCCCGCTGGCCGTAATTTGCCCACCCCTGTTGTAACAGTACTGATGACAGACATACAGGTGTGTGTATACATACTGTCTTTCTTACATATAAATAATCCCCTTAAGTGGGGCCTGTCCATAGATAATTTGATTTATACAATAAATGAAAGCATGCAGTCTTCCTCAATGGCAAAATTATTTAAACAACTGTTCAATCAATTCAATGTATTAAACTATTTTTTAGAATTGACTTGATCTTCAATACTTTGTACTTTTAAATGTGGGAATAAACTGAAATATTTTTCTGTTTTAACTTCATTCTGAATCAATGATATCATTTGCATAGTTAGAAATTAATTGTGTCCTTGCAGTTTTAGATGATTTAGGCCATTGAAATATCTAGTAAATTCTAGTATCATCAACTAATAATAATAAGGCTTGTCTTTCACCCTTTGAGTCCGAAGTCGAGGATTAGTGAGGAATGCAGTATTTCCTGTGGCTGTGCAGCCCCAGCTGTAACCTAAATATTTTTTCACATCCAGGGCAAGCATTTACCAATGTCCAGTCCACAGGTGTCAGGTGGTCGATTTAGATTTACTTTTCGCCATCTGCATCTGTCCTCGGTAGAAAATTTTTTTTTGGTATTTACTAAAAATACTATTTACTTTTGTTGCTGTCCTGCAGTGTGTGGATATTCTAGCAGGTGACTTTGAGAGGTATCCTTTTATAGACTCGTTTGCGACTAGTCAATTGTGGGCTAATTATTCATTACTGCATTGCTTCCAGCATGCGCAAAATAAAAATGCCGAATAATGCCTGATTAATGGACATGCCTGACACTCAGTGATCAGATCAGTGACACTGTAACTGTTTCACTGTAGTGACACTGACATATAATATTCATATATGGCGGAAAACAGATTTCCTATTGAAAATGCATTTTTGTAGTTCAACATTCATTTTCTACATAAAATAGACCATCCATGTAAAATTTGATTTACTGGTGGATAGATCTATGTTTATGGAAGCTTCATTAGCAAAATGTTTTTGAAATACGTTTTTATAATGAATTTGTGCGTTTGTGAATACCGGCAAGTATGCAAAAAACAATGGACAAGATTTACTTTTGGATTTAGGTGCTCCCGTTTCAAAAGGTAAGAAACATATTTTTTCTATATTATCTATGTATAAAATACACACTTACTATTTAAAAATGGTTGCTACACGCATAAAAGAAAAAAAAAAGTGAAAGAAATGGTTTGTTTGTCCTAAATTTTGAAAAAAACTAGTCCTGACATCATGTCCTATTTTTATCCATCGCCAAATACCCTGTACATTATTTTTAAAATAACATTTAAAAATGATCGATTTTAGTTTTAAAATACATCTTTTTTTATTTCAGTAATAATAATGTATTATTATTTTTATTTTTGGTTATTTAAAAAATATATATTTTTGTTTAAATCTCGTTTTTTTTTAACCAATCGGAATGTCTAACGCCAAAATCGAAGGTCAACCAAATTTTTTCAACGTGTGTTTTAAAAAAGTTATTCACTCAGAGAAACTCCGAGAGGCAACATATAGCAAAGGCAATAGCTGAGTTTAGATAGTACAGACAGTTTAGTTTAGATTATTAACTTCTTAGGTAATTTTTATGCTTTAGTAATCAGTCCATCGGCTTTGGTCATTTGAAAGGTCACTATTTTACGCCATAGACTGTAACAACGCGTACGTATGCGAGCGAGCGCCCGGTGAGGAAAACACTCGTTTTGATATTAGATCTAATCTAGATCTAGAGACTATGATATTATTATTTCTAGACTCTAGATCTACTATATACATTTCTATTCTATAACTAGATCTATTCTAGATCTAGAACATCAAAATTTAACATTACATTAGATTTGATTAGATCTAGAGTCTAATTCTAGCGATACCACGATAGCCATCGCGTAATTGCGTACCGTACTGTATTTCTTCTATTAAATTGTCTACCACTGACATTTATGTTTAAAAAGTCATAATCTAGTTATTATTTTAATTTAGACTCATCTAGTAATTGCGATACTTGTGTAATCTATCTAGATCTAGTAGATCTATAAGTAAGACTAGACTTAGACATCGTTACTCGCCAGTCAATCAACAAAGTCGCGAGCTTGCCGTAGGTCTACATCTACTGTAGGTTATTTCTTCTATTGTATTGACTAGATTTTTTTAGATTTAGATCTAAATTAATCTAGATCTGCAAATTAAGGACCAGATTTAAACCATATTTTTAAATTAATCTAGCGAAATGCTTAGACTTAGATCGATGTCTAGATCTTGAATAATCTTGATTAAATACTAGATCCATTCTCTAGATTTAGGGTTAGAGCGTCTTAGCGTGAAATCATTTAATATTTGACTACTTTAAAGCAATTCTTGTGTAGTCTGAAGATTAGATCTAGTTAAATCTAATAATCTGATAGACCAGATCGGTAAAATCGTGATTCTAGATCTAGATTTAAAACCTATCCCGTATTTCTTACTATTTTCTATTGAACTATTGTCTACAACTACCAGAACCATGGAATGTACCAGAAACTGACAGTTTTGTTTAAAATTTAAAGTAAAAATAATTGTTAACCTTTTGATCAACTAAGTCTAGATCTAGACCTTAGATCTAATGAATTCTAATAACATGTAGTATTTGACTTGTTTGTGATGATTAGGCTAGATAGATCTAGACCATTCTAGACTCAAGGACTAGTTCTGGTGTTGGTGAATGTAGAATCTAGACATTGGAACTTAATATAAATATAAAATATAGATCTTCTTATGACCTATGGACAAAAACAAAACATATAATAAACAAAATAAATGTTGTTTTTATTTCTTTTATTTCTTTTCTCAGCAACCATTACAACAAATACAAAGACAGAGATTAGTTGAAGAAAATAAACAAAAAAACATCATGCACCATGCAACTCTTAATTAAGTTAAGCCTATTATTAGGCCTAGAACTAGATCTATTTATCTTTTATTTAATATTAGATCTTTTCTAGTCTAAAATTGTACATCAATCTAAAATTGTTATTAATAATATGTTAAGACATGAAGGAAAGAAAAAAAAAGTGACTTTTCATGGTAGGGTGGGCCGAAGAGGGGGCTTATTTATATTAGTTATAAATACATTTTAAAGTTGTTTGTTTGTTTTTTCAAATGTTCTATAAATATACTTTACTTTGTGACACAGTTTTATGTTAATAATATTGTGAATTTGTGAAATTCATGGAATATTGGACATATCTTCTGTGAACGGTGGATTTTTCATTATTAGGGGTAAGTGTGTTTTATCTCATTTTTTTATGTTAAATACTTGTCTGATGATAATGAATTTACTTTTTTTAGATTCCTCTGTTCTTGTGCATTAAAATTGATACATAATATGTCAAAACTGATAATGGTTTTGTTATTCATGATGATGATTAAGTATAATTTACAACCGAATTTTTAACGTAGGTGGTGGGGTCTGATGAGGCTCAATTAATAGGCATAAATGTTTTAAGAAACTAGTTTTTATTGTTTTTTTCAAATGTTCTATAAATATACTTTACTTTGTGACACATTTTTCTGTTAATATTACTATGAATTTGTGAAATTTATGGATTATTGGACATACCTTCTGTGAATGATGGATTTGTCATTATAAGGCAAGGGGTAAGTGTGTTTGACCTTATATTTTCATGGGAAATAATTGTCTGCTGCTTCTGATTTTATTTTTTTTGAATTCCTCTATTCTTGGGCATCAAAAATGATATATAAATTATAATATGTCAATAAAAGACAATTTGAAATTGGTCAAAAAATTGGTCCCAAAAGTAGAATGTTGAGAGCTCAATCTCAATCTGTTTTCCGCCATATACTAGATCTATAGTCTTTATAGATCTACATCATTACATGACATAGACTAGTCTGCATACTACTAGTACTGGTCACTACTTAGACTTAGGGAACTTAATGACGACTTAGACATGATTAGTCTTACCTTAGACTTTTTTAGGTAATAGTTTAGATGCCCAGAGACATTTACT
This sequence comes from Biomphalaria glabrata, assembly GCF_947242115.1. Taxonomy (NCBI): domain Eukaryota; kingdom Metazoa; phylum Mollusca; class Gastropoda; family Planorbidae; genus Biomphalaria; species Biomphalaria glabrata. Next base: position 11,809,390 of record NC_074719.1, read on the forward strand.
GACCACCATGTTGCTAGAATCTTAGACATGCATTCCCTAACCTATAGAAGTATAGATCTATTTGTTACAATGTTTTTACCCGCCTACCCGGCGTTCCTTGTTGTTTTTTTTTTCGTTCGTTTTTTTGTTTTTTCGTTTTTTTGTTTTGTTATAACATTAAAGACATCTATGATTGTAAACCTCATTGTAGACGATATCATGTTTGAGTAATTAAATTGATTCGATTTGATAAAAGTATTTGGAGCTTATGTTCTACTTAATTACAGCCTAGTTCTTATCAGTGCTTTTTTTGTGACGGTACGCACCGGTACGGCGTACCGGCACCTTTTTCAATGTGGGGAAAAATTATTACTTTTCTTGTATTTTAATGTCTACTATTAATTTATTAGTAGTTACAAGTTAGGCTACCAGCTCACATAGGCCTACAACTAGCAGGAAATGAGAAGGCTGACACACTCGCCAAGAGTGGGAGAACAAACTCACAAACTCTGCACTCTATCCAGAAGAAATGAAGAAATTAATTGTAGATAAAATAAATGAGAAATGGATGAGCTCCCATCCAAATCACAAGAAAGATGACGCTTACTATAAGCTATCCCGACAAGACCAACATCTAATCTTTCGACTCAGGACCGGACACAACAGAATGCGACAACACATGTGCCGGAAGCTCTAAATTGGAACCAGTGAAATCTGCCCATGTGGAGTATCACCAGAAAATGCCGACCACGTCCTCCAAAACTGCTCTCTCTACCAAGAGGCCCGTATAAGACATTGGCCCCAAATCACCCCAATAGAAAGAAAACTATATGGAGAGCTCCCTGATTTAGGAAACCACTGCGCAGTTCATCTCATTTATTGGTCTAGTCATATGAACACTCCAACATAACAATGAGAACGATGAAGAAGAAGAAAGAACAAGTTAGTCAATCCATCACTGAGTTCCGCTCAGTACCGGCACCTTTTTATATATATAAAAAAAGCACTGGTCATTATTAATGAAAAATATTGCAATATGGCCTATATTTCTAGATCATCTAGATTCTAGAATATTTGTTTATTGAAGGAGCTTTTATGGGTGTCTTTACACTGCCTTTGTAGCGCGTGTGATGACCCCCCCCCCCCCCCGGGAGCGCTTTACTGCACGCAGCTCACCGTAAGGAAGCCGTTTGGGAAGGCGAATGTCTGGCATGCAGATTACGTGTTCCGCCCATCCTTCAAGGATTGTGTTATTGACTTTTACGACTCTCGATCCCCCCTCATGGCGTGAAGCCTTGAGTGTTTTAAGTCAAGAAGTGTGAAGCAGGGAGAGTGGCCAGCATGAAATATTGCAGTCAACCTATCTAGTGCAATTGACCCAACTTACCCATGCCAAGTATGATTGGATTACAGTCATCTTCGTGTTCGTAGGAAATGAGAAACGCCTACATCTTCGACCATATATATATTGCATTTCCAATAAACAACCCACATTTTAACACCACCACCCCAAATACTTAGGTTTTAGCTACTACCTGTTACGTTGTATTGGAACGGCCAGTTTTATAACGCTCCTTTCACATAAATATACTTTTGGCCAGGGAATTCTAGCAGCCCTTTTTCTCCAGTCGTGACTTCCGTGACCTATATCGAAGGTGTCGCTCCAATCCCTGTACACCGCAGCACAGTTAGCCTTATATTAAATAGCCCCTCTCCAGATATACCAAGTCATTTTAATAGGTCTTTTATTTCACTCGGACAAGGGAACTGTAGGCCTACTACAAGTTACGTTAGGGCTACCTAGGTACTAGAAGATCCAGATAAAACTTCTGAGGTTGTTTTTTTTTTTCCAAAAAGCTAACCCACAGTAAACCCTAACAATAAAAAACATGTCTTACACTCTAGCATAGTGGAATCGCCTGGTGTACCCAAGACAGTGACGTTTATCTTGCATCATTCACACTGCAGCATAGCCACCAATTTATCGCTAACTTCTCACCGTCATTATAGAAACACACACACTTCAAATTCTCCTCCCTCCTCTCCCCACCCTAGCTACGCCACTGTAAGTAGGCTTATGCTTATTAAATTCTTCTCTAAATTTTAAGAATTTTTAGGATGAGTGTAAATTGTGAAATTGTGTCCGAAAGTTAGGCTATTTATACAAAAAGTAAAAATCTGAGATTGTGAAAAGGCTAGAGGATAATGCGACTAGGAATTGGACTCAAATTTCATCTCAATTGTTCTACTTATAGGCCTACTTAAAAGTTTCTCAAGGGCGAACCCATTGTCTTTCGAGACAGAGGTAGTCATTCTTCAAGGTACAGTGGAGGGAGCACGAAGAAAGGGTCGTCCAAATAAAAGCTGGCTGGATAACATACAAAGATTGGATCAGCCTCTCCCTTGAAAGAACAGTTGCTGACCGGGAAAAGTAGAGTGATTTGGTTATGCAAACTGTCACAGCACCCTTACGATGAAAATCAAGGTACATATGATGATGATGAAGAACTAATTCTCTTAATAAACTGTAATTTCTGCTGCTCAAAAATTGGACCCCCCCCCCCAGCTCGAAGGGCTAAGATGGGGGGGGGGGGGGCGGTATAGAACCCACCAGATCAGCCAACATAGGAGGAGGGGGCGACATAATTTTAAAATATCCATCCATCCCAGTGGTGCTACAGCCCGTGGAGGCGATGCTGGCTTGCATCAGCACATCTCTTAATTCTGATCTATCCTGGGCTTTAGGCCTACGTCTCCATGCCCGGGCTTTTAGCTGTTGTAGATCTGCCTTTACGTCATCAAGCCACCGCACTCGTGGTCTGCCTATTGGGTTTTGACGGTGAACAATCTTGGCTCGTCTGTTCTCTGGCATTCTTTCGAGGTGACCTGCCCAACGTAATGTGTTTCTTTTTATTTCTTCTGTTTAAAATATATTTAAAATAGCCTATAAATATAGCCTATAGATCTAGTTCATATTATTATTAGTAGTAAAGAATTGGTATACAAATTGTGTTATTTCATACTAAAATTCGCCCGCCTCCCCCAAGGTCGGTTAAGTGTGTGGCGAGAGGGGAGCCTCCCCCGGATCCACAAGTGTGGAGGGGGAGCCCACCCCCGGATCCGCCAGTGTGTAAGGTACGAAGACTATCCAAGACTAGCTAGCTACATGAAAGATAGAAACAAAACATTGAACACGCTTAGAACATGAACTGGAACATGAACATAGATCTACATACTTTACATAGATCTAGACTCCAGACATAGATAGATTCTAGATTCTATCTAATATTCTAAAAAAAATAATTCTTCTACTTCTAGCAAGTTCTAGATCTAGGTATTAGTTTACGAGACTATCTAAACTATTATTACTATTAGTATTACCCCTAGAATAGATCTAGGACATTTCTAGGACTAGATTTTAGATCATCTACTTGACTACTTGAGTACTACACACATCTAGATCTATATAGATCTAGACTCTATTCACTATTCACAGTTTGAAATTCACGGCAATTCTAGATCTATCTAGAATCAGTTAGATTCTAGATTAATAGTAATTAGACATAATACTGATTTAGTGATTAAGTAGGATCTAGATTTTAGATCTAGATCTATAGTATAGTACTAGAATCTATACAATATTAATACAATATATGAATATAATTTATTATTATAATATATCTAGATACTAAGTTAACTAAGTATAGTGAGTATATACATGTAACTATTGTAACATATTATTAGGTCTAGACAGTCTAGCTAGATCTACTACTACTACTACTACTACTAGAATTAGACTAGATTCACTAGATCTAGTATACTATTCTAGTAGAAGTAGACTAGTAGAGTCTAGACCTCTCTATGAACTCTATGACTCTATTCTCTATTAGTATTCTCTAGACTCTATATTTCTATATAGATCTATTATTATTAACTAGATCTAGATCTATATTTTACTATATTGACAATATAGTTTGTAACTAGTTAAACTAGAATTACTAGATCTATATATATTAGATATAGACCCTATATTACTAGATAGAATGATAGATCTAGAATATTCTAGAATCACCTCTATTCTATTTAAGAATCAGTAAGAATCTATACTTATAATAAATAGATCTAGATCTAGTTACCGTCTAGTAGATCTATATAGTATATATGCATATTAGTAATTAGATCTAGATGTCTAGATCTACTATATGGTATTACTGTACCTATTTACTTAACTTATGATTATGCCATGGACTAGAATCGACTAGATTGTCACTATATCTAGATCTATACAGACTTTGAGTGAGTGACTAAATCTATGTGAGTATGTCACTGTTAGTAGTGTTAGTGTTACTGTTGTGCCTGTACTGTAGTAATATTAATAGACTCCTCTATACTATTAGTTTCCCTTTCAGACCTAATGATCTATGGGGCAGATGATGTTAAGGTCATCTGTTTCTATGGGCAACGGTTAACGAGCAGGGTGTCATGTGGCCAGCACAACGACCAACTGCCTTTATTTTCCCCAACTAAAGTCAGGTACCCATTAGAGTTGGGTGGACTCAGGGACGCCCTAAAAATCCCGAAATTCCAAAATCCCAGCCTTCACCTAGACTCGAACCCAGGACCTCAGGTTCTGAAGCTGTTCGAGCGCTTAAAATTAAGCACTCAGCCATTGCGCCCCCGCCCTCTATACTATACTATAGTCATAAGACTAGAGTACTAGAGTGTCACTACTGACTCCTGTCACTAGAGTCACTAGACAAGCGGTTCTCAACCTTTTAAGCTCGACGACCCCTTTTTACAATCCCCCACTCTGGCACGACCGACCCCCCCCCTCACACACACAGCAATAGACTAATAGACTTTTTTGATGGTCTTTGGCGACCCCTGGCAAATCGTCAATCGACCCCCAAGGGGGTCCTGACCCACAGGTTGAGAACCCCTTGCACTAGACCGATTGGATAGGTAGACCTTAGTCGCCTTAAAATATCCCTAGATTCTAATGATCTATGGAAGATAGATATCAAGTCTAGCTAGACTAGTTACTCTACAGTCTACAGTATTAGTCTAATCTAGATTAGAGACTACAGTAACTCAGTGACTGAGCAAGTACTACAGAACTACTAGATTAGAATCTAGAGTCTAGTACTACTTATCTAGTCTAGATCAAGACTAAGACTAAGACTAAGACTGCTTTATTGATCCTTACGGAAATTTGTTGTGATTACAAGGACTCGTTTCTCATATAAAGACAACACAACAGAAAAATACACATAAATACAACAGACAACATAAAGAGTTCATTCAGCGACTACACACAGGTATCTTGGTGCATTTCATGTTCCCTGATCAATGAGTGGCGGTGATAGAGTCTGACCGAGTGAGGTACGAACGAGTTTTTGTACCGCTCCGTTCTTGTTTTGATTGACAGCAGTCGCCCACTTCGCGACGACCTGGCGTAGTTCTGATGGAGCGGGTGGCCGTTGTCTTCCAAGATTTTTTCGATTTTTCTTAGGCACGTTTGTTCAAAAAGTTCCTTTAAATGTGGTAATGTTGTGAGTGTAATTTTTGATGCTTTTTTAATGATGTTTTCTAGACGTTGCAACAGTTTAGATGAGGCGTTGCCTTGCCAACAACTTATTCCGTATGTTAGCAGATTTTGTACAGTCGCGCCGTAAAATGTCTCAAGGATCTTCTTATTTAATTTAAAACTGTTGAGTTTGTATAGAAAAAAGAGTCGCTGGGCTGTTTTCTTTGTCAGAGTTCCAAGGTGGTCTTCCCATGAAAGCTTGTTGTTGATGATAATGCCTAGATATTTATATGCCTTTACTTGTTCTATAGATGTAGTGTTTATTTGCAGTTCACGTATAGTTTGTTTTTTCTTTCTAAAATCTATTATAAGTTCTTTAGTTTTTGTTACATTCAGTTCTAGAAAGTTGTCGGTGCACCAGTTTGTAAACTCTTCTATCGAGCTTCGATACTGAGTTTCGTCTCCTGAAATAAGACCGACTATGGCAGTATCATCAGCGAATTTAATGAGTTTAACTGAGTCATAGATGCTTCTTATGTCATTAGTGTAAAGAGTGTATAGCACAGGAGAAAGTACACAACCTTGTGGAGCACCCGTACATAGTACTCGAGTTGACGATTTGGTGTTGTTGACTTTAACATACTGGGGCCGTTGGGTTAAAAAGTTTAGAACCCATGCTTGCAAGTAAGGGCTTACATTTAAGTTACTCAGTTTGTTTATCATTAGATGTGGCTGTATGGTATTGAAAGCCGAGGAGAAATCTACGAAGAGGACTCGTGCATATGTTTTGGGTATATCGAGATGCTTATAAAGCTGGTCCAAAAGCAATAGAATGGCATCCTCAGTTCCTCTAGCTGCTTTGTATGCAAATTGGTGAGGGTCTAGGCTGTTATTGACTTTTGCTACAAGTTGTTTAAGAATATATTTTTCAAAACATTTCATAACAATAGGTGTTAGTGCTACTGGGCGGAAATCATTTAAGCAATCTATTTTTGGTTTCTTAGGCACTGGTATGATTTCTGAAGTTTTCCAGATGTTTGGAATTACGCACGTTTGCAATGACTGGTTAAAGATATGACAGAAGATAGAAGAAATTTGCTCCGCACATAGCTTGATCAGCTTGCCACTAATTTTGTCCGGTCCACAAGCTTTTGTTACGTCTACTCTCTTAAATAACAATGTCACTTCATCCTCCGTTACAAAATTGACGTAGGGCTCTTGTTTTCCTTTGGACAGAGTGTTGAAAAGTTCTTTGTGTAGTTCAACAAAATCTTCTTTGTCAAAACGAGAATAGAAATAATTTAGTTCGTTGGCGAATTTCTCATCATCAGCCACTAAAATTTGTTTTCGTTTTGAGGCGCAGCCTGTTATTTTCTTTAATCCCTCCCAGCATTGTTTTGAGTTGTTCTTTGCACAACTTTGCACAAGATCTTAATAACATTAGATCTAATTAATAGTAAAGAGTCTATAATAATCTATAAAATATCATTAGTAAGCTTTACTCCTCTGCCTATATAGTATCTATAGGTCTTTGGTTTATATTTGTTACCGCATCGACTAAACTTATTATATTGTTGGCCTTTCACTTATGCTATTATTTGAGTTCATTATTTGAGCGTTACCTCCGTATGACTTATCTGCATAAAACACAGTGCAGAACTGCCTAACAATATACTATCAATGTAGTATTCTATGCAATATCTAGCTCTATTTTAAATTATTAGCTAAATTTCATCTAAATTGTCACAACACAAGATGTCACAACGTGTGTTGTGGTGCCGGGGATTTCACTTGAATTAAAATAGTTGAATAAATGACGATCTAGGATTCACAATAAAAGATTCTTTGTTAAAACACTACTCTGGAACTTTATTTAAATATAAAACGTAAGTACAGCTTATGTACAAGTTACAGATCAACAAGCTCAAAAAAAAACATTACAAAGGCTTTAAATCAGAGCTCTTAGAAACATGACTATCTACTAGGACATTCTTTCATCGACTGGCCTTCTTTTTCCCTCGTCAATTCTCTGGCGCTCACTCTTTTAAAAAAATGTCTTTATTTATTTTCAAATCAACCAATAGATTTGCAACATCATAATTACGTCTCGGGTAAAACCTGAGGCGCTGTTAAGGATCTAGATTTGTGGGGTAATTCCTGAGGCTCAGTCAAGGGTTTATATTTCTATTTACACATAAGCTTTTAAATGTGAAATATACAAATAAATCTATAATGGCATCTGTGACATAAATCAATATTCTGTCCATCTTCATTCTATTTATATCTAAATTAAAAGAAGTACAGGATTCTAGTTAAATATTTTATTTCCTTTTAATAGACATTTTTCTTTATTGTCAGTTCTTTCTATCCATTGATATCTAATATATAACAGCAAGGATTTTTCTTTTCAATTCTATGTTCAATTTCTAAAATACTTACCACACATGATTCAGATTCTGTCTCGCACCCCATGAACATATCACTTTTACTATTATGTGACCTTTAGTGACTTTGCAAACGATTTTTTTTTTTTTTTTGTTAATAGTTACATTTTCTTTTTTTTTTTGTTACAGATAAAACATTTACAGTAGATTTTATAGAACGATGTTGAGTGAGCGCTAAAACAGAATGGTGGAAACATTTGGTGGGACCAAACTTCATGTTGGTGACATTGTAGTAATTGTGGGATATTTTGCATTTGTGCTTTTTGTTGGATTATGGGTAATTTCTTTTTGAAAGTCTAGTAGCACCTGCTTATTTTATTAGCTGCCATGAAATGTCTTTTACAAAGCTATGCGAAAAACTAAGAGCCTGTTTTAGAACAATTGAAAAAAAAATTAAACTTTTAGATTGTATGCAATTTATGAATTTCACATTTAGGTGATGTGCAATTAAACAAGTGTTAGTAAATTGTGCTATATGTGGATACATGCACTTCCATTCATCTGTCCCAGTGGCAGATCTCTCTTAAGCCTTTCATCTCTATGCCCCAACACCAAGCTGTGGTATTTTTGCATCTACATCCTCAATCCATCATATTCGTTGTCTACCTTTGGTTCCACTGCCTTTTGGATACATGCACCTCAAAAGCTTTAATTTCTGTTGTAATTTTCAAAACTATTACATAGTTTGAGCACAAATAAAGAAAACTTAAATTACTGTTTTTCAGACTTCTCGACAAAACCGTGGCAGCGCTGGAGGGTACTTCTTGGCTGGACGCAATATGCACTGGATACCAGTAAGATTATCTAAAATCTAGAGACTAGACTAATTCGGATATAAATTTAATTTCTTTCAAATAAAATTTATCTAATGGGACATATTAATTATTTTAGTTTTAAAATATTCTTAAGAAATACAAATAATATCAAAGACATTTTAACATGATTTTGTTAATTGTAATACTTTTTTTTATCTGTCTGATAGTGTGTCTAGTATATTATTAGTCAGTGTGTCTAGTATATCATTAGTAAAGGATATTAAGAGACTGTGTAGTGTAGATGTGATTGACAGGATTTATCTATTTTCTTAGGTTGGAGCCTCGCTGTTTGCCAGTAACATTGGCAGTTTACATTTTGTTGGTCTGGCTGGTTCCGGAGCAGCTGCTGGTATTTCCATAGCGAATTATGAACTGAATGTAGGTCATCCTCTTAAGGTGTTCAGGTGGGGTACGCAACATTGTGGCGCCCTTGTTTTGCAGCGATGGCTGTTTTGGCGCTAGAGGTTCTGGCGATTAGATATAAAACACATATCTTTATAATAAACTTTGTTTTTTTCACTATACTGTACTATAGCATATATAGCCCCAAACCCACCAAAAAATAGTTTAAACAAATTTAACTATTTGATGAACCCGTATTGCTAGCTATGGATGGCTGCCTGGTTGTGTGGTGTGAGCTCGGGGGATGTCATTTCAATGGTTAACGGTTTTAATGAAATGAACATATATAATGTGACTTAAACATTTTATGCCAAAATGGCTGTGCCAAAAGGTCATTCTACATTTCAGATGGGGGCTTAGTCGTGTAATAGCCTATTTTGTGATGTCTATAGATAACTATGTTGCCATTCATGATACATTCCTTTATTTGCATGCTGCTACAAACAAGACTTAATAAAACACCATAATTTATTGATTATAAATTGATAAACTTCAATGAAGTTTTATTGTATACATAACTCACTATTCTCTTCATTATCATTGAATGAAAATGCAAAAAAATTGCATCAGACCTTTTTTTTTTTTAATTTTTTTTTATACAGTCAACTAAACATCTGCTTTGCGGACATATAACAATTTGGGAATTATTGTTTTGAAAAATTCAAGTGTAGGGGTGGGCAAGTTTAAAATTGGTATCGGTCTTACACATTACAGTGTATAAAAAGGATAGATCTCTACATTAGTTTAGTCAGATGTGTCACATTGCTCTCTTTCCAGGCCATGTTGGTTCTTGTATTGTTGGCTTACATATTCCTTCCCGTTTACATTGCCTCAGGGGTGAGTCACTTAATTTGAAAAAAAAAGTTTATTGTTATTATTGTTCATTTGAATTCTGCATTTATTTTTATTCCTTTCATCAAATGCTAATTTTTTTTCTTTTTGCAATAAATTTCTAACAAATTGCATTTGATACACACACACACACACACGCATATATGCATATATATTATATATTAATGTGTTTGAGTTAATTAAACTCTAAGACATCTTGTTATCTAAGTCTCTTGTCTTGACTGATAAGCACTTAAGTCCATATAGCCAAATAGTTAATGCTGTTTTGTTATATAAATGAAGGGTAAAGGATAATTTGTTTCTAAATTGTTATCAACATGATTAGTTCTTGTTTGTTTTTTTTAACTTGATAGAATCCCCTTTCTCTTTATATGCAGATTTTTACAATGCCTCAGTATTTACAACGCAGGTTTGGTGGCCAGAGAATTCAAATCTTTCTCTCTGTGTTGACTTTATTGATGTACATATTTACTAAGATATCTGTGAGTCATCTTCATCTATATTAAGCTTTGTAGTTCAATGAGTAGGGGAAGTCATTCTTATCATGGGCGTAGCCAGGGGGGGTGTTTTGGGGTTCAACACCCCCCCCCCCAGGGGGGGGGGAGACGGACTTTAGTGACTGATTTTTTGCTTTGATTTTCTTTATTTTAGGTAAGATTTTAATACTAAACCATCACTTGCCCCAGCGCAGCCAAAGGGGTTTTGAGTTTAAAACCACTACCAGGGGGTTTTGAGTTTAAAACCCCCTACCAGGGGTTTTGCAGTTAAATCCCCCTCTTCTATAAAACAAAACACACACAAAATGCAAATGATAATCCCCAAATTCCAAGTGCACAGTTAAAGAAGATTTTGATTTTAAAACCCCTCCAAAATTTACGATAGACCCCCTCTTCAATATGAAAAAAAAAAAATCATGCACTCAAAATGTTATGAGCGTAGCTAAATGGGTTTTGACTCAGTTTTAAGTTTAAACTCCCCTCCAGTGGAGTTTGAAGCTAAAAAATACATCTTCAATAAAAAAAAAAAAAGCAAATTACACACTCTAAAATCTAAGAGCGTAGCCATATGGGTTTTGAGTTTAAACCCCCCGCCAGCGGGGTTTGAAGTTAAAAAATACATCATTAATGTAAAAAAACAAAACAAATTACGCACTCAAAATGCTTTGAGCGTTGCCAAAAGGGGTTTTGAGTTCATATCCCTCTTCACAAGGGTTTGATGCTAAAAAATACCTCTTCAATACAAAAAAAAAGCAAATTACACACTAAAATTATTTGAGCGTAGCCAAGCGAATTGGGGTTTTTTTTTTTAGAGGTTTTTCCTCTAGATGGTTTTGAGTTTAAAATCCCCCTACAGAGCGTTTTGAGGTGGAAAACCTCTATCTTCAATATTACTCTAAAGCAAACTACAGTTATCAAATTCTATGATAGTAGCTAAATGGGGTTTTGAATTTAAAAACTACAACAAAGTCCTGAGATTTTTAGTTTAAAACCTCTAACAGATTATTTTGACGATAAAATTTCATTTCTCGATATAAAATCTAAAGCAAACTACATTCACCCAATTCCAAGAGCGTATCCAAGAAAGGTTACATTTCTACCAGTGGCGGGGCTCCATTAATAAAGTGCAGTGAATAGTCATCTGCCGAAATTGAAAAACACTAAATGTGGCTCAACAAAGATGGCTAAGACAGATTTTAGGAGTTAGTTATTGAGATCGGGTCTAAGTCAAGGAAATCCTATGCGGAACTGGGAGTCGACCCCTTAGTAAAATTGTGACAGAGCGTCGCATGAGGTTTGGGGGACATGTTCTCCGACAAAATAAATTACGCATAATAAGAGTTGCGATGACATCCTAGTACAACTTGGCGCCAGACATTCATGAAGGTCCTCGGAGCAGGTGGGAAGAGGCTTCAGAAATTACCAGTGACAGATTTTTGTGGAAACAGCTTGACGGCAAATGCGCCGAACGGCGCGGCAGGGTCTTAGTCAGTAAAAACAGCACATAAATTTTTGAAATAAGACTTTTAAATAGCAGGAAAATGCACTGTAGATACCTCAGAATATGCATTTTGTTGACATTCTATGCCAGAAATAGTGCTTGGCGGTGGGGCTCCGCCCCGCTCTAGGGTGAGCTCCTAGAGCTCCCCCAGAGCCCCTTGCTGGCAATGGCGGGGAGTCAACAACTTTTTTCACTAACTCCAGGAAGAACCTATTCTAGGGCACAATAAACGTGTTCCAAAAGAATGAAGGGTCAGAATGTAATAAAGATTATGAACACACACACACATATATACAAATATTTTTTTTCGCGAAAAGGGGGGCGGGGGGGGGGGGGGGAGAAAAAAAAATCCCCCCCCGAAAAAAAATCCTGGCTACGCCCATGATTCTTATCTTAGCTGATCCAAATTTTATAATCTCCCCTCCCTTTTTTTATTTTTACATTTGTTTTGCCTGGTACAAGGTGTCATTATTGACACTATGTCCTGCACAATGCATCATTTTGTTCTTTTCACACATTTATTTCAATAGCTGTCATTCTGAGGACATGGAGGGTGGAGAGTAGATGCTTTTGGTGGCCATTGTTAACTGGCAATAAAAAAACTCAATGTTGATAGAAATAAATGCAAAACAAGCCTGTCTCTTTTTTTTTTTTTTTAACTCTTTGACATAACCTTGAACTAGCATACCATTTATGATTTTTAAAAATAACATTGAACTAGGTACAATGAACCTTTCAAACTATCTTTCAGGGTAAAACAAAAATGTGAAGACTACCCCTGTTTTAATACTGGAATGGTTTTATTAACTTGGAAACTGCTTAGTGATAAGAACCATTCCAATCTTTGGGCTTTTTTTTTTTTCAACTTAGTAAGACCGTGAAATGTTTTCCTGATCGTAAATATGTTACAGTTGTTAGCCAGATAGCATAAACCACTGTCTTGTTAGTAAAGATACTTGTGATTCTATGTAAAATGAGGTCAGAGAATGAACTGATCCAGAGATAACAATGATTTACATTCAACTTGTGTAGTAGTGCTCTGAGACCTCTAAAAATATTGATATTTCTGAGGTTATTGACCTGCTGACACTAATACATAAGGGAATTATCATAGCTCTTAACCTTGTCTCATTCATGTAAAAATGAATCTAATGGCAAGAAAGAAAATATTCTTAGACCTTACATAGATTGGCAAACCAACAATGTATTCTAAATTCTGTTTAATTTACCCTTTATAGTATAATAGCTTGAATAAAAGAAAATCAGTGTTAAGAATAGAAGAAATGTCTTATCACATCCAGATAATTTCATAATTAACAAACCTCCTATAAAAAGGATAGACATTGTATGCATAAAGGCAAGATGGATCAGTCTAATATCTAGTGTTGTAATTCATAAACCATAGTCACAGAATAGTCACATGTGTTGTTGTTTTCTTTTATTGATAAAAATAGGGTTTTGAGAGTTCTTTTAGTCATATTTGCTAAATGAAAATGTTGAATGTTTGAATAAATCAATGAAATAAACTAAGTTAATTATATTTGTCACTAGGCAGATCTCTATGCTGGAATTATATTTATAGAACAGTCATTAAATTGGGATATGTATGGAGCAGTGTCCCTTCTGTTAGGAATTGCTGCCATTTTTACTATTACAGGTAATGGAACTTTATCTCCTTTCCAACAGAGATAACTGTTATGGCACTAATACATGCACATATGCTTGGACTTACAAAATATTTTATATATATTTATCAATGATTAAAACCAGATAAAGGAGTCTTTTATTTCACTTCCCCTGAGACTCTGTGGGCAAAATTTTTGATTTAACTACACAAACTACAACATTAAGTTCCCCTTTCAGATGTAAAGGTCATCTCTTTTTGTGGTCTTTGAACTTCAGGATTTTTAGGATGCCCCTTTTTTGGGTACCTGAAATGCATTTGGGATGTAAAGAGAGTTGGTTGTTGAGCTGGCCATGTGACACCTTCATTAAGGTTGGCCATATGAGCTTTTCATCATCTATCTCCATAGATCATAATTCTGAAAGGGTGATCTTTTTTATATGTGATTTTTTTTCTCAAATTATCATATTAGAAATAAAGGACCTATGACAAAAATCAAATTAATAACATTACTGGTCACAGATATTCTCAAGGCTTACTAATCTTTATTGTGTATTTGTCAGGAGGCTTAACAGCTGTCATTTGGACAGACTTAATCCAGACTATTATTATGCTGGTTGGTGCTACTGTCTTAATGATTCGAGGTAAATATCCCCTATTATTGTTTCTCTAGGGACATATATTTTGTAACACTTTTTTTGTCCTGCTTGAAATTAATTTTCTTTTTTTTTTAAAGTTTGAATCTAATCAGCAATGCTGGTTTCTTATGAACAGGCTGGCCTGGACTATATTACTGTTTTGATTAAATTAGAGATATTTCTATATCTATACTAAATACATTGAGTTATTCACTGCAGAAAGAGGTTAAGAATGTAGGATGATATCATTGCTTTCTTCTATAATCGAAAATCAGATTGTTGATGCGAAGACTTTTGAAAAAAAATATTTTTAGACATTGAGGAAAATGATGAATCAGGTAATGATGCGACTTGGATAAAAAAAAGACTGTTTTAGTTATCCATACAGATGCTTTAGTAGTTGAAATACTTGGACTACCAATATCTAATACAGTTAATCAGACAAGAAAAACTTTAAAGACTTAGTCAATTACTGCAAACATCTAATACAGTTAGTAGGACATCAAAGACAAAGTCCAGTTTTGTGGTAGTAAATATAGTTATCATTGTTATCGGGAGAATCTACATCAAATTAATACCACAAACATCCCACATCACCACCTTAACCAAAACAGAAGAAAAAAAATGATAGCATTGCATTCTGTCTACACCCATTTTAAAAAAGAACGTCTACAATTTCTCATCCAATGATTATAAAAACATAATCCCAGACTTAGTGGGTATTGTTTGATTGTAAAAAAAATTTTCTTGCATATCAGCATTTGTAGAAGTTGGAGGTTTCAATGCTATGGTAGAGAAATACCCTAACGCCATACCAGAAAGTCTCTTAAAGAGTAATGGCACTTGTGGCTACCCTCGAGATGATTTCATGCATCTGTTTCGTGATCCATTATCCAGTGATCTTCCATGGCCTGGCATTTTGGGACTGACCATCAACTCAATCTGGTATTGGTGCTCAGATCAGGTACATGCCGTTGCTCTTTTTAGAAACACATAATTTTATTATTTGTTTTCTACTGAAATAAAGATTTTTGTATTGAATATTTCTATTGGTTATCTAACTATCTAATTTAACAAACATGTATCTAACGTTAGTAGACTTTGTCTGCTAAACTTAAAACATTAAAAAATTGTAAAAAATAATAATTTTTAATTTTAATAAAAAAAATTTAATGATATGACTGCTTCCATTTCAGTATTTTAATTAGTTTAATTGATCCACATATTTAACTCTTGTACTCTGTTAATAATGCTTCTATAATAAACAACATGTTTATTATTGTTCAGCCATTTGAATGTTATTGCAAATATCAAAGATGTATACAACAGCATTTTAATTAAGTAAATAAATGAAATTAGAATTGAAACTGGCTATTACTTTCAATTCTGCATTCATCTAATTTTGCTTATTTGAATTTTTCCATACACCCCCCCCCCCCCCCCCCAAAAAAAAAAAAAGCCCATGTTCCAGTGTCTGAAATCTCCAACTTTGTTCAACTGTATTGTCATGCTGCTGCAGAAAGATTCGGCTTCTTTAAGTGTTCAATTCAATCTTTTTTTTTTTCTTGACCTCATTCATTACAGCTTGAAACTGTTTCTATTTGATCAGGTCATTGTTCAGCGAGCACTTGCTGCCAAAAACTTCACCCATGCCAAGTGCGGGACACTGCTGTGTGGCTTTATGAAAGTTCTTCCTCTCTTCATGTTAGTCTTTCCAGGAATGATTGCAAGAATTTTGTTTAAAGGTAAATTTTTCTGTCTCTTAGGTGCTTGACTAGGTCATGTGGTATAGTACATTTGTCCAAGCATAATGAGAAAAAGTCTGTTCACCTTTCTATGACAATACCACCATCCATTTAAAAAACTGCTTCCGGGAAACCATCAGAGCCATGTGCTTTAGGTCTTTTGAATTTGCAACAGCATTTCACAAATTGAGCAAACAGGAAGTATCAAGTTCCATTTAAACTATTCTCCACAGAATTTCTGCCAGACATTCATTAGTGAAGTACTGTACTCAGCATTGATTTTTCTGACTCAAAGACAATATTTTATATATGGTTGGCTGTTGTTTATTCTATTTGAAACAAAAAATTGAAGAGCTATTACAACCTTTCCTTATCAATTATATTCACGCAGTTTTTTTTTTTTAAAGAAAATCTTTGTAGACATGTTCACTGTTTTCCTGCAAAATGTTTTTGTATTTATTTACTCATGGTAACATTTCCCTATGAAGTTGTTTTGAACATCTAAGTTACATTAAAGGTATGAATTAAAAAGTTCCCTATGACTCATTGCTAGACCCATGTGGAATGATCCAACCTGTTTCAATATAATGATGTAGTTGGAAAACTTATGGCATTAAATTTAGGATTTCATGTCATTCTGGGTCAGTCCCTGTCAAACTGTTGGCTCATCATGACGGCCAAGTTGACCTTAGCCTCAAAAACTTGGTGCCCTCTACAACTTTAGATTTGCTCTATTTTTTTTTTGCACAGTACTTTTGTTCTTAAATAAGACACGAGTTTCTAGTAGATGTAGGTAAAGGTATTCCTTTCAGACCATGGTGATACATGGTGGGAATGATGTAAAGCTCATATCTATGGCCAACTGTTAAAGTGCTAGTTTTTATCAGCATAATATAACTTATATCAGTACTTTTTTTTTTCTAGATACTGTTGGCTTTACTTTCTAAAATGATTTAGGTACCCATTAGAGTTGGGTTGACTCAGTAATAGATTAAATCTGCTAGTTTTATCTGAATACTTACATCAGTTCTTTTTTTTCTTCTAGATACTGTTGGCTGTGCTGATCCACTGGAGTGTGAAAAGATCTGTGGCAGTTCCAAGGGCTGTACCAATATTGCTTATCCGACATTGGTCATTGAGCTTCTGCCTGCTGGTGCGCGTGGCATGATGCTGGCCGTCATGTTAGCGGCACTGATGTCCTCACTGACATCTATATTTAACAGCAGCAGCACAATTTTTGCAATGGATATCTGGACACACATTAGAAAGAAAGCTTCAGAGCTGGAAGTTATGATTGTTGGCAGGTGTGTGAGTAGTCCCTATAATTAAAGTTTATGGATATTTCTGTGTATAATATTTGTAAAGAGTTGTAATATGACACCTTGTGACTCATCATTCATTCTCAATCTTTGGAGTAATCTAACAATATAATGTTTTATTCAGGCCTTTGGAATATCTACATACATTTTAAATTAGATACTTTTTTGCAACAATCAAATATATTCAAAACTTCCCATTGGAGATTTCATTTGTTTTTTTTTACTCCAATTTTTTTTTTATTTCTGTGTGTCTCTCTTTGTCTTTCTCTCTACCTGTCTCAAACCGCCTATATATGAAACCATCTCGGGCGGTTGACTAGAAGTTAGGCTTGTGGCAGAGACAGGCTTGCAAGCAGCAATCCAATCACATGCAGACAGTGATTGAGGTACTTTGTTCAGACAGCTAGAAAACACTCTCAATACAATGAGACCACTTTTTGGATGATTTCAACATAAACTGATAACATTTTCAACAATAATCCAATCTGGCCATCAAATAATATATAGATAGTCACACCTTATGTACATACAGTTTAAAAAAAGAAATCTCTTCTCCCCTCATGAAAAATCAAGTAAAAAAAAAGTAAAGTTCCCCCTTCAGACCTTGTGGGCTATAGGGCAGATGATGTTAAGGTCATCTGTTTCTTTGGCCTATGGTTAACGAGGGTGTCATGTGGCCAGCACAATGCCCAACCGCCTTTACTCCAACTAATGTCAGGTACCCATTAGAGCTGGGTGGACTCAGAGGCACCCAAAAATCCCGAAATTAAAAATCCCAGTCTTCACCAGGATTTGAACCCAGGACTCCTGATTCAGAGGCCAAGCGCTTTACCACTCAGCCACCACGCCTCCTAATGTAAAATCAAGTGGACCCCTAATATGAACACACTTCCCTCTCAATTCAAAAATAAGCTTCTCTGAAACACACTGTATACCTTTCATGAATAGATTTTGTTATTAATATAGCTATATGTGTGTTGATTTAAACCTAGTTTGGATGGAACAGTGCCACAGTTTTACAGTAAGACTAATTCTGGATGAATCTAATAATTTAGTCCTTACTAAAAATCATTTCTGACTTGTGACTCCTCCCCCCCCCCCCCCCTCATGAAATATTAAATGTAAGCTACTCTGTATTTGACAGTTGAACTTCAGTGCAATGCTTAATGATTTGTAATTGCTTGCAGGGTGTTTGTCATTGTTCTTGTACTAGTCAGTATTATTTGGATTCCTGTATTGAAAGCTAGCCAAGGGACACAACTATATGTCTATGTTCAAGAAGTGGCCAGCTTTCTTCAACCACCTATATGTGCTATTTTTGTACTGGGCATATTTTGGGAGAGGCTAAATGAAAAGGTAGGTAGTGTTTAAATTTTTAAAAAAAATGAGAGAATCTGAAAATAGTTGGCATAGTTTTCCTATATATGACACATTAGGCTTATAAAGACAAAAATAAAAAAATTAGTAAATAAATCTTTCGAGATTTAAAATTATTTCACATTATTATCTAAATTGTGATTTTGATTTCCTTTGAATTTCAGGGAGCATTCTTTGGTTTGCTCATAGGATTTGTTACTGGCATTATACGTTTTGCCATTCAGTATTCTTTCAAGACACCAGACTGTGGTAGTCCAGAGCCAGACCCAACCCCAGACTTGGTGAAAAACTTTCATTACCTCTATTTCTCTATATTTTTATGTGCGCTCACAGCACTGTCTGCAGCAGTCATCAGTTTGATAACGAAACCTCTTGATTCAAGATGTGTGAGTAACTTTTTTTAATAAATGGGAGTTTCTACTCATTAGTTTTATTTAATTTAATTTTTAAAGGAAAACTCAAAATTGTGCCCATTGTGAAAAAGAGAAATGAAGATACTTCACAAATTGTGCTATTGGTACAGCAAGAGAATTACCAAAGTACATGTCACTACAAAATAAGAGAAGATTATAGACTTAAATGTACATTTTCTAAATGTTGTTAATTAAACAGAATTTAAAAAAAAAAAACTTACTTAAAACTTAGATCCTCCCATACTGGGTAACTGTTTGTTCAAGCTTTGTATAAACAATGTTGACGTGGGTATTTGTTGACCTGTAGCCAATACCCATAACAAGTTTTATCAAGATTTATTTGGGGCTGATTTTGAGTGTGTCCCTATCAAGGCTCTCCATCACCTACTGTATACATTTAATTGTATTGCTGAAGAATGCTCCATAGTCCACAAAGTCCAAGTTTGTCTCTCAGTTTGGTTCATGCTTCACACTGAATTCAGTCAGAGAACCATCATCAAGTAAAGCCTGGAATATCGAATTAAAATTTTTTTTACACATATGGTTAGACAATATACAAACAAAAGTTACTGCTTTCTAAAGATCATAAGTAGCTGTATGCTATTTAATAAAGTTTTAAAGATGATCAAAATGATTGTAAAATGAGAGTCACAACAGTACACACCACAAACAAAATAAGACTGTGCATAAAATGAAATTTCTTTTTATCATGTTTTAAAAATGTTTATGTGCTTAAAATACACAATATTTTAAAATAAAAGAGCGTCCTTTTAGAGGACCATAAAAGCATTTACAGCTATTGCATAACATAGACAAAAATGCTAAATTTTCAATCACCCATTTAGTTTTATTTCTGAAGGATCATTTTAAACATCATCTGCATTTTTTATTTTTACCTTGCTAAATAAATTTAATAGGCTGACAAATAGCATAAAAGCAATCAATGCTTTTTCTTATGAGGGCTGTTAGAAAGTACCTTTGAAAGTTAAAAAAAAACAAAACAGTGCTTCACTATTTAGTCTTCAATGAATTATCTGAATCACATCTATTTTTAAAAACAATTTTTTTAATATTTGAACATTTTGAAGCTGTTTCATATTGCCCTTGTGTTGTATTTTAGCTGCAACGGTTAACTTGGCAAACAAGAAATAGCAACAAGAAAAGACTTAACATTGAAGATTGGCTTGCTGGTAGAACAGATAGCGTCAAAGATATTGTTGAGGCAGAGATGAATAAAGTTCTGGCCAATGGTGAGATAAATCTTATATAAGTTGCAAATAATCTTACACAAAAAAAAAAGATTAATACATGTTATGTGTATTCATGGGTGTTATCTGTCTGGTGGCTGCCTGGTTGTGCTGTATGCGCTCTGGACTGTCGTTTGGACTTGTCGATGGTCATGTGTTCATATCCTGGCTGCTGTCATCCTGCGGGAGGTTTAGACTTTACCTTTAAAGGAATATCTGAAACATGTAAAACATTTTACAAACATTTTTTTAAAAACATTTATAAAGCAGTTTTTTGTCCAAGTGTTTCGAATAAGAAAATGACTTATTTATCTGAGTATTATTTATTATTGTTACTCGTGCTAAAAATTTGTATCTACTTTTCTGAAAAGTTTCTAAATTTAGTATTTTCATGTTGATGTTACTTTGTCAAATGTGAATATTTTATTCACATGCTATAAAATCTTTTTTCAAGTTTTACACACAGTCTTGTTATTTCATGTTTTCTTGAAGTACAGCATCTCATACAGGATATTATTACTTGTATTGTTTAAACTAGTGTTAAATAGCAACATTGTTTGATAGGGAATTCTCAACTGCTTTTTTTATTTGTAAAAAAAAATGTTTGATCTATCTAGTGATATCCTTAAAGTTTTTCATTGATTTTTAACTTTCCCCACTAAGCACTTGTCAGCCAATATCTCCCTATTGAAATTATCCACAAGTCTTTAAAAACAAATCGCAAAATCTTAAAAACGTTTTTGATCTACATATTGTTCTCTTTTTGCCTTCTATGTCTTTCTTTGGCAGTAGATTTCCTTTTGATCAGTTAGTAAAAAATAAAATAAGCTGTTCAAATTGTGGTGCAGCTAGCAATATAACACTAATAATTTTCAAGCAGTAGGTACAACTCCTGGTGACTAGATTTGATTTAAAGTCAGAGGTTTACCATGAAATTACTTCTTAGTTATAGTGTTATAAGCGATTTTCAGGATGGAGTGACATACTCCAGTTAGATTCTTCCTTCTATGTATTTCAGAATCTTGTGTTGTTTTTTTATTGTTCTGTATTGTTCGTCTTCCTTTTGTTCTAGAGCTTAGCAAATAGTCATTTATGTAAATTAGAAACAATTATGTCTACATCTGTTAATGTGGAACTTGAATTTACAGTTATCAGTTTTAGTTCAGAACTATTTAGGATATTTGCTGTCTATTGATGTTGAGAACCAGCAATACCAAATTATACATTTTTTTTAGAAAGCCAAGAAGATGATTTTGGGGGTTAAATTAAAATATAATATATATATATATATATATATATATATATATATATATATATATATATATATATATATATATATATAATATATTCTCACACAGAGTACAAATATTATTTTTAAATAACATATATTGATTGTTTTTTAAATAAATGCACAGATGGTTTAACAAGTATGGCTCTGTCAGAAGATAGCAAAGAAGTCATGGAACTCAAAGAGAACAAATATGAACCAGATCAAAGAGTTGAATGTGAGTAGAGGGCATTGAAATAAACATTCTTGAGAAAGTTCTTGATAAATTAGGTCATGAGACTCATTGCAAATTCATTTTGAATTAGTAACTTTTTTAACATTTTCAAACTTGTACAATGTCCTTAGAATGTTTGCATTTTGTTGTGTAGTTGTAATCTAAAGACTTCTGCTCACTTATGTAGAATTTCAAAACAACCTACAGATATAGCAAATAAAGATGTAACATAAAATAGGCGTAAGAGTTGAGTAGTATTGAGATAACTTTAATATCAACACTTGTATGGAGTTTGTGCCTTCTGTCTTTTGTAATGATGTTGTCAGGAGGACATCTTGGCAATCACTGTTAACCTTTTCTACGGTGTTACTTTTCATTAAACATCCATCCTAAATCTAATTACTTAACAAACTTTCAGCTTTATAAAAATGGAATAAATTCAAAGTATAAACTATACACACAATAGACTTTCTATTTGTAAAGAAAAAGTATGATTTTAGTTGGTTGTTAGAGGTATCATATAGAGAAAATGTTCCGTAACAAGTTACTAAAAAATATATAGATTTTATTATTATCTTTATTGTTATAAAAGAAAATTTTTAGTGACTTATTTTGCAATTCGTGGTTAATGTTTTAAAATGATGTGCTCTATTTTATAAATGTAGAGTTATAATTTTGTGACTTGTATGAATTTTTTGTATACCTTCACAGCCAAAGTTTCATGTCCACGTCATGTTTGTAATTGGATCTGGGGTATCGATTCAGCTAGTCGAGCACGTTTAGTGAATCAAAAGATGGATGAATGTGATATGATTTCTATAGAGGAGCTTCCTAAGTATCGCATACTTACAGGCATACTTTCAGGTGTACTTATTTCCACAGCAGTTTTTTTGTATGGATTCTTCCATTGAGATTCACTGCCTTAATTAGACAACAATCAAAAACTAGTTTTGTGAGATTTAAAGCAATTTGCTTACATTCTATACGCAGACTTTAGAACATCAATTTTCCTTTTTAATGCAATGGGATCCAATTAGTGCAGTGTTTTCTGAAATATTTGCTGCGCCCCCAATAGATGAGAAGAATTTTGTTCAGGGTCCCCTTCCCTTAGCCAGCGTGGGACCTTTGTAAGCACTCTTCTCAGGCTCTCATCTAGGGGTCCAGTTTCTCTATGGCCTCCTTCAGTTGTGAAGTGACTATCTATTATCTCATAGAAAAGAGATGAATGCCTAGATATTAGCTATGGTTGGAATGATGTCCCCCACACATAAGTTCCCCCCTCTCCACACAGCTGATGTTGCCAAAGGAAGGGCAAGTGTAGTTACAGTTTTGAATCAGCGGCGCCACAGGCTCTGCCAGGTTGTAGCACTGTGGGCTGCAAACTGCCTAAAGGTCATCTGCTCCTGATTTTTCCTCAGGGTTGACCCCCGAAGCCATTCCCATGTTTGGGTATAGCTGCAAGGCAGCAGAGGTTTGAATTCAGAGTTTTCCTTCTCTTAGGGGGGTAGCCATCCAAGGCTATTAAGACTCTCCTGCCTGAAGCTTAATGGTTTTCCCGCGAGTAACTCCCTTTTGCCCCTTCTCCTGTTAGTAAAAACAGTTCTGAATTTGGAAACGGTATTGTTGCGCTCACCTCTCACTAAAAGCGTATACAATTTGAAAGGTCCTTATTAGAGGATGAATAAAATATTTTAATCTGTCAAACATTGTTAATAATGTCATTTTATTTGGTTAATAATCAAACATGAAATGAAAACCATAATAACATACACATTTTTTTGTCCCTTGAAAAAGAAATTGACCGGCTTCACCTCCTTCCTTTTTGTCAAAATGTGGCACCATCCTTGAGAGGACCTCTAAGCAGGCATATCACACTGTGAGAAACACTGCATTAGTGAATAATTGCATTTAAAAAAAAAAAAAAAGGTTGATGCAAGCAGTTTGATTTTTAAAAAAAAGTATGTTAGATTTTTTCTCCATTGTTATACTGTGCTATTTGAAATTTAAAAAGACCCGTCCCATTTCACGAATGTATAATTGTCTTTTTATTTTTAAACATATCTTTATTCTTTATGATCACTTTGTAGTCAAAATGTTTCAATAGGTTTACAAGCCCTTTGATCTTAAATATTTTTATTAGTTGTTTAAATGTGTTTCAACTGTGTTACTGTTAAGTAGGTTTTTGTTTATTTTATCTTTTCTGGTATATTTTATATTATTTTAATCCTAACCCTAATGAAATTTTATGTATCAATGTACATGTAACAAATTTCTTGTGGCAGTCTCTGTTCTTTTCTTGATTGCTGTACATTCCACTTCTGTATTACTGTGTTGGGATCTTAATGTGCCAATTTTAAACAATGTAAAGGCTTTTTTGTTTTTTGTTAATTTATTATCCATAGGTTTATATTATGTATGTAGTATGCTAGAATGAAACTTCATATTACATATGTTAGAAGTAGTATGCTAGAATGAAACTTCATATTACATATGTTAGAAGTAGTATGCTAGAATGAAACTTCATATTATGTATGTTAGAAGTAGTATGCTAGAATGAAACTTCATATTATGTATGTTAGAAGTAGTATGCTAGAATGAAACTTCATATTATGTATGTTAGAAGTAGTATGCTAGAATGAAACTTCATATTACGTATGTTAGAAGTAGTATGCTAGAATGAAACTTCATATTATGTATGTTAGAAGTAATATGCTAGAATGAAACTTCATATTACATATGTTAGAAGTAGTATGCTAGAATGAAACTTCATATTATGTATGTTAGAAGTAGTATGCTAGAATGAAACTTCATATTATGTATGTTAGAAGTAGTATGCTAGAATGAAACTTCATATTACGTATGTTAGAAGTAGTATGCTAGAATGAAACTTCATATTATGTATGTTAGAAGTAATATGCTAGAATGAAACTTCATATTACATATGTTAGAAGTAGTATGCTAGAATGAAACTTCATATTATGTATGTTAGAAGTAGTATGCTAGAATGAAACTTCATATTATGTATGTTAGAAGTAGTATGCTAGAATGAAACTTCATATTACATATGTTAGAAGTAGTATGCTAGAATGAAACTTCATTGGTTTTTATTATATATGTTAGAAGTAGTATGCTAGAATGAAACTTCATATTATGTATGTTAGAAGTAGTATGCTAGAATGAAACTTCATATTATGTATGTTAGAAGTAGTATGCTAGAATGAAACTTCATATTATGTGTTAGAAGTAGTATGCTAGAATGAAACTTCATTGGTTTTTATTATATATGTTAGAAGTAGTATGCTAGAATGAAACAGAAATCTGGGTGAAAGTTGTTTTTGATGATATCTGTTTTTATATTGTATATTCAATTTTAGATGTAATTTGATTGATTACATTCTCTCATTATTGAACTTTTATTTCCTTTCTTTTTGATGGAATTTTTTCACATTTTATTTAAAAATTTTATGACTAGTGAATTTTCATAGAATATGAATTTCTTTGTTTCAATCAAGTCATTCTTTTTTTTTTTGACTTAAGATGTTAAGGTTTTGTATTTTCTAAAGTCTACTTCTTGCTCAAATGCTGCATGTTTAATATGTGTATGTGTTTAGTTCCCAAGAAAACCAGAATTGTGTCCTTCTCATATTTCTAATAGAAAGACTTTTATTATCTTGTTATGTTTTGCATCTTGTGAACTGTTTAATTACATTTTTTTTCTCAAGTACATTACAAATGCAGATTATTTTTTTTTAGAAACAAACTTAAGATTTTTTAAAATGCACTCAATTTAATTCTCTATCATTAAGCAGAAATCATAATTTTTTTTATGTGTAAATTTATTTTATTTTTTAAGTAATTTTTTTTTTTTTACACATAATGACATTTAATAAGATTTATTTCAAAAGTCAAATAATGAACTATCATTGTTTTGTTTTCAATTTACTTTGTCATCAAAATTACAAATTGATTTTTTTTTTTTTTAGATCTTTTTATTTGCTAACTATTTAAAGCCAGACTTTGAACTTTCACTAGTTCATTCTCTTCTGCACTCACCTGCAAGTTGATCAAGGTTCTAGCACAAAGGTTGCTTTCTTTCCTGTTTTTTTTTGTTTTATCTATTTCCCAACAATGTTGTATATACATTGCTTCCCTTTCCCTACACACAAAGTATAGAAAGCCTTCACTTCCTGGTTGGGGTGTTGCATTCCAGATATTTTGTTGTTGTTGTTAATAGATTGGGCATGTTTTTGATTCTACCTTTGAACAAACTGTGATTTTAATTCTATTGTGTCATAGTGTTAACGCCATATCACAGTATTTAAAACATTGACTTTATTGTGAAGTGATCATTTAGAAGTTAGCTACATTTGTATGGTGTTTGAATCTTAATAAATTCATGATGAGTTAAATAAATATTGCAAAATCTATTTATTGATTTTCACTTTCATATAAATTTGATTGACTATGAAGTCTAATAGTTGTTTATTTATATTCCCCATCCAAAGTTTTTTTGTTAGCTGTGTAAATCTTTTCTTATTTCATTTTTTTTTTTGTATTCACTTCTTTTTTACAGTCTATGGAACTTCTTAGTTTAGAATGTACACTTGTTTGTTAAAAATATTTATCTTCATGTTGATGTTTTCTATTATACAGAGACCTAGAAAGTGTTGATTCATTGCTTTCCCCAAATACTTACTTTTAACATAAAAAACAAAACTTTGAGACCTTGAGGGGCTGGTAATGTACACTTCTAACAACAACCAAATGTCTATAGTTTCCCAACAAATGTCAGCTACTTGTTAGAAATGAATGGTCAAGCATGTCATCCCATTTGGAAATCTCAGCCCAGCTTTAGGATCAACCCTCTTGTCCAGTTACTTATTTCCTCCTTGAATAACTAATAGTTGATTCAGGCTCATTGAATTTGATTTGAGCCAGCAAGTCTATTCATAGACACACTGGCTCGAATATTTTAAAAATGGAAAATGCCACATTCACCCCCCCCCTTTTTCTCAGAATAAAACAAAAAAAACCTACAGATGCTTATGAATTGTTGCATTAATCTAAAACTAAATTTACAGGTAGTCTCTTTGAGGTTATTGCAATAACTGGCATCTGAAATACACTTTATTGTTTATGTAAAAAAAATGTTCATGAACTCAGTCAAAGTTTGAGAAATAATGTGATCTCATGTTGACTGTTTGACAAAGTCACTGAATTATATCATGCAAACAATCAGATTATCTGTATAGTTTCTATATGAATCAGCAATGTTTCCTGGCATTCAGCCTTTTCACCTGCAGCATCTAGTTATGAACCTCATATGATTTTCCTGTCTTCCAAAGCAGCCACTGCATTTTGAGTAACTTTTTGCAAGTCTTCATTTCCATTTGAAACTCATTTATAATGAGTACAATTGTGTGGTCATTCTCTGTCTGTTGAGATAAGTCACTTTCAAACTGCACTTTTGGTCAGATTAAGCAGAATTTGAGGCAACTGAAAAGATTCAACTAATATAATTGGGTTGGTTTCAGATCTATAGTATTCTATTTGAATGAGCAGTAAAGCAGAGTATTTAACTGTACTTAATAATACAAGGGTTTTTGCATTGTAGATATTTGATTTTAAATGAATTGCATGCTTAAGAAATCAAAGATATATCAAGTCTAGTATGTGATAATGATGGTTCTATAACTTATTTTTAATTTGGTTTATCTGTGACATATTGAAAGTTGTTTAAAACATGTAAACAATGCACTGATAACTGTGTAAATGTTAAGTGTACAGCCTAATAATGTATTGAGCTTCTATTCAATACACAACGTAATCAGAACACAATTGATATGCAGTTGTTGAGTGCTTGGCATTGACCAGGGTTATTTTTTTTGTTTTGTTTTATTATTCTATGAAGAACAATTTTGTCTTGTATAAAATTTTGCACAAGTAATGGGGGAAAACCCAAAGTAACAAAACAAAATCATTTCCTCCTTTTCAAAGCTGAAGACTTTTTGTATGACCATTTCCTTCAGCCTCTATACCTAATGTAGGATCAATTGAAACTACTAACACAAAAAAAAGTTTTTTCTCAGCTCTGAAACTGAATATTTTTTATTTATTTTTTTATAAAAAAAGGAAAATTTTATACATAAACTGTCAAAGTCGTAAGAAAATTGTTAGAGCTGTATTTAAAATCCCTGTCCAGGTTCCAGGCAATGTCCCTCCACCCATGAATTTACAAGTTAATAAGAGGAATATAAGTGACTTATATAATTTTAAAAAAGTAAAAAAAAAAAATTCCTGCTTTATTAAATTGATGACTTATTTTGAGAGTGATTACTTCAGTTCTTAGAATGAATTATTATTCTTCATAGTAGAAAAAAGCAAAATTTTTATCCCTCCAGTTTCTCCTTAAAAAAGTAAAGTTCCCCTTTCAGACCTTGTGGTCTATAGTGCAGATGATGTAAAGGTCATCTGTTTTTGTGGCCTGCGGTTAACAAGGGTGTCATGTGGTCAGCATAATGACCAACCGCCTTTACTTTTCCCCAACTTACGTCAGGTACCCATTAGAGCTGGGTGGACTCAGAGGTGCCAGAAGATCCCGAAATAAAAAATCCCAGTCTTCACCAGGATTCGAACCTCGGTTCGGAAGCCAAGTGCTTAACCACTCAGTTTCTCCTTAGTTGCCACTTATTTCCTAATAGCACTTTGTATCACTATTGACATCCTTAAGGGTTAAGTTGTTTACAAATATATTCTTTGAAATTGAAAATAAAAAAGGGAGTTTAAACTACAAATATTTTTTTTTGTATTTTGTCTAATATTCATTTTGTAGCAGTTAGGGCAAAGGTCAGTTTCGCACACTAAGTTGAACTTTGGTTTTGATCATGTGACTGAATCCTGGTCCAAGGGAGCATTCAGTGTTTAATGTTGTTTGTATTATATCTACTGCTTGTTATGATATGGGCATTGAAATGATATTTATGCTAGTTTTTATAATTAAACATTTACAATGATTAACACTAAAATGTTGTTGTTATTGTTTTGTTTTTGCGTTTTTTGTTGTTACACGCCAAAATGGGAAGTTAAAGAAAGTTTCATTATAATATCATTACAAAATGATAATCTAGAGTTCCAAGAAAATATCATTACAATATCATTGCATAATAATAATATTACAAAATGATAATCTAAAGGTCAAGAAAGTATCATTATAATTTCATTACAAAATGATAATCAACGTCAAGAAAGTATCATTGGGGCCTATCAAAGGAACATAATTGCATCATTTCTCTACTTTGTCTTGTGTTTCTAGAGCTGAAAGATAGAAATAATAAAGACTTGAGTTTAAACTTGCTCTGTTACAACGTTGAATGAATTCCCATGAGTCTAGTTTGATGTTTCCTAAAGGAAGAAGTCACACGATGTAGTACACTTTACAATCAATGTCTTTCTAATAGAATGACACTTTGATCATTGCTTTCAACCATATGGGAACACATCCAGACATTTTTTTTAAAGAAGCATTTTAGCCAAGTACTTTGTTCTTATTTTCTAAATCAGAAGTATTTTAGCCAAGTACTTTTTTCTTATTTTCTAAATCAGAAGCATTTTACCCAAGTACTTTTTTCTTATTTTCTAAATCAGAAGCATTTTAGCCAAGTACTTTTTTTTCTTATTTTCTAAATCAGAAGCATTTTAGCCAAGTACTTTTTTCTTATTTTCTAAATCAGAAGCATTTTAGCCAAGTACTTTTTTTTCTTATTTTCTAAATCAGAAGCATTTTAGCCAAGTACTTTTTTCTTATTTTCTAAATCAGAAGCATTTTAGCCAAGTACTTTTTTTTCTTATTTTCTAAATCAGAAGCATTTTAGCCAAGTACTTTTTTCTTATTTTCTAAATCAGAAGCATTTTAGCCAAGTACTTTTTTTTCTTATTTTCTAAATCAGAAGCATTTTAGCCAAGTACTTTTTTCTTATTTTCTAAATCAGAAGCATTTTAGCCAAGTACTTTTTTTTCTTATTTTCTAAATCAGAAGCATTTTAGCCAAGTACTTTTTTCTTATTTTCTAAATCAGAAGTATTTTAGCCAAGTACTTTTTTTTCTTATTTTCTAAATCAGAAGCATTTTAGCCAAGTACTTTGTTCTTATTTTCTAAATCAGAAGTATTTTAGCCAAGTACTTTTTTCTTATTTTCTAAATCAGAAGCATTTTAGCCAAGTACTTTTTTCTTATTTTCTAAATCAGAAGCATTTTAGCCAAGTACTTTTTTTTCTTATTTTCTAAATCAGAAGCATTTTAGCCAAGTACTTTTTTCTTATTTTCTAAATCAGAAGCATTTTAGCCAAGTACTTTTTTTTCTTATTTTCTAAATCAGAAGCATTTTAGCCAAGTACTTTTTTCTTATTTTCTAAATCAGAAGCATTTTAGCCAAGTACTTTTTTTTCTTATTTTCTAAATCAGAAGCATTTTAGCCAAGTACTTTTTTCTTATTTTCTAAATCAGAAGCATTTTAGCCAAGTACTTTTTTTTCTTATTTTCTAAATCAGAAGCATTTTAGCCAAGTACTTTTTTTCTTATTTTCTAAATCAGAAGCATTTTAGCCAAGTACTTTTTTTTCTTATTTTCTAAATCAGAAGCATTTTAGCCAAGTACTTTTTTCTTATTTTCTAAATCAGAAGTATTTTAGCCAAGTACTTTTTTTTCTTATTTTCTAAATCAGAAGCATTTTAGCCAAGTACTTTTTTCTTATTTTCTAAATCAGAAGCATTTTAGCCAAGTACCTTAGTCAACACTAAACTTAAAAAGGAAACAACAGTCATAATCAATCATCACACTTTAGATCAAAGCAACTTAAAAAATAACCTAACATACACATCCATAACACTAAAGAAGATTACCCATCACAAATGGAAGTTCTCAATCAGACACAGCAGAAATAAATACCTATCACTGTTAATATTAATAGCAGGGGATATAGAGTCAAATCCAGGGCCTAGATCTAAAGATAGATGCAACATCTGCAAAAAAGTATGCACCATGAAACAGAAAGCCATTCAATGTGACACCTGCGATGAATGGTACCATGCATCATGTCTCCATATGAATACACCTGTGTATTTTGCCTTAGGCAACAAAGATGCATCATGGCACTGTGTACCGTGTGGGTTACCTCAGTTTACATCAGGGCTGTTTGATTCCTTTGATGCATACACTTCTAACCCATACAACATCCTAAACACCATCCCAAACCAAACTCACCAACCACTAGCCAGATCCACTCCTGTTAAACCTAAATCTACTAAAATTAATACAACAGCCTCACTAAACAAACCTACTAAAGAAGTAACACCAAAATACCTTAAAACTTTAGTAATAAATTTTCAAAGCATTAGGAACAAAACAGCAGACTTAGAAATTTTATTAGAATGTGAGAAACCAGACATAATTGCAGGCACAGAAACTTGGCTACATCCTGAAATTTATAATGCAGAAATTTTCAATAGTAATTATGAAATTTTTAGAAAAGATAGGGCTGATAATCATGGAGGAGTTCTTTTAGCAATAAAAAACACTCTTATAGCAGAAGAAATTACCTTACCTAACTCAAAAAATATAGAATCAACATTTTGTAAAATTAATACCACCTCAACATCCCTAATAATAGGCAGCATTTACAGACCACCGAATTCTAGTTTAGAATACATGAAGGAACTATGTAATCAGATTACTACACTTAAAGAGACTAATAAAAATGCAGTTTTTTGGATTATGGGTGATTTCAACCTACCTGATATAAATTGGAAAACACTAACCATAGATAAACACCAAAACCTTAAGGACATAAATGAGCTTTTCATAGAAACTTTACACAACCTAAGTTTAGATCAAATCATTAAAAAGCCAACTAGATTAAACAACACATTAGATCTCTTCTTAACCAACAGACCTGGATTAGTAGTTGATTATGATATTATCCCTGGTCTATCAGACCATGAGATCATAAAAATACACAGTCAGATAAAAGCAGTAGCCAATACAAAACCCAAAAGAAAAATCTTACTCTGGAATAAATGTAACCTAACACAACTACACCAAGCTGCATTAAACTTTCAACAAACATTCTTGTTAGAAAAAGACATTAACCAACCAGTCGATGACCTCTGGAATTTCATTAAAAACCATCTTAAAAGCATTATAGAAAATCATATACCAACTAAATACACATCAAACAAAATAAATAAATGCTGGTTTAATAATAGACTAAAGAAGCTTTGTAAACAGAAGGAAAACCTATATAGAAAATTTAAAGAAACTAATGCAGAAAGAGTTTACAAAAAGTATATAAAAATTAAACACTTAACCCAAAAAGTAAGCAGACAACTGCAGAGTGAATACATAAACAATGTAATATCTAAAGATAACAACAAAAACCTATGGTCATACATTAAGTCTAAGAAAATGGAAACAACAGGCGTAGCGCCATTAAAAGATGAACATAACATAATACATAATGATAATGAAACTAAAGCAAACATTCTAAACAAATACTTTGCATCAGCATTCTCAGCCCCAGGAGACAAAGACATATTACTGAATTTGAACCAAGTAGACAACATAGAAGATATAGTAGTACAAGAAAATGGAATTCAAAAACTATTAGCCAACACCAAACCAAATAAAGCTTCTGGACCTGATGGTATTCCAGCTAGATTACTCAAAGAACTAAGTAATGAGCTAGCCCCAGTGTTCAAAATACTCTTTCAGGCTTCACTTAACCAGTGCAGAGTACCAAAGGACTGGAAAGAAGCTAATGTCACCCCCCTATTTAAAAAAGGAGAAAAATCTGACCCAGGAAACTACAGACCAGTATCACTTACCAGCATCACATGTAAAATCCTAGAACACATAATATGTAGCAACATCATAAACCACTTAGACAAACATAATGTCCTCACACCATACCAACATGGCTTTAGGAAATATAGATCATGTGAAACACAACTAATAGGACTAATTGATGATTTTTCAAAAGGTTTAGATAATAGTGAACAAATAGATGCTATCTTACTAGATTTTTCTAAGGCTTTTGACAAAGTTCACCACCATAGTTTGCTTAAAAAATTAAAATATTTCGGCATTAATGGTCCACTGCATCAGTGGATTAAAGACTTTCTGATAGGGAGAGAACAAACTGTAATAATAAATGGTTCTAAATCAACACCGATAACAGTAAACTCAGGTGTACCTCAAGGAACAGTCTTGGGTCCACTACTATTTTTAATTTACATAAATGATTTACCAAATTGCATTACTTCAGGAACAAAAGTCAGATTATTTGCAGACGATTGCATAATATATAGAACAATAAAAACAACACAAGACACAGATATTTTACAAAGAGAATTAGATGAATTACAGAAATGGGAATCAAATTGGAGCATGTCTTTCCACCCAGAAAAATGTCAGTTGTTAAGAGTAACAAAAAAACTAAAACAAATTAATTCCACTTATCTTATTCATGGCAAACCAGTAACACAGACTAAAAACGCAAAATACCTAGGTGTTATAATAAATGAAAAACTGTCTTGGAATCCACATATTGATGAAACTACAAAAAAATCAAACAAAGCATTAGGATTTATTAAAAGAAATTTGTATAAATCAAATAAGAACATAAAACTAAAATGTTATTTAACCTTGGTTAGGCCAATAATAGAATATGCATCCTCTGTTTGGGACCCCTCAACTCAAGAAAACATTAAGAAACTAGAACAGACACAAAATAGAGCAGTGCGATTCATAACAAACGAATATTCACATTTGACTAGAGTAACACCTTTAGTAAAATCACTTAATTTAGAAAGCCTTCAGGACAGAAGGCTCAAAAGTAAAGTAGCAATAATACATAAAACACTGAACCATAATCTTCAAATACAAAAACAAAATTTAATAAAATACTCTGAAAGACACAAAGATAAAGGCACATTCCTCGTCCCATATGCTAGGACAAATTTGTACAAATACTCCTTCTTCCCTAGTGCTATTAGAGCATGGAATGGGTTGCCTGAGCTAGCCAGGAAAACCAGTGACTTGGCAGAATTTAAGTCATTGGTTAATATGCATGACTAAATGCATGACGCGTAGGACGAAATCATCTTCTTTTTTGAAGTAACGTCTGTATTATATAAGATAAGATAAGTACTTTTTTTTCTTATTTTCTAAATCAGAAGTATTTTAGCCAAGTACTTTTTTTTCTTATTTTCTAAATCAGAAGTATTTTAGCCAAGTACTTTTTTTTCTTATTTTCTAAATCAGAAGCATTTTAGCCAAGTACTTTTTTCTAATTTTCTAAATCAGAAGCATTTTAGCCAAGTACTTTTTTTTTCTTATTTTCTAAATCAGAAGTATTTTAGCCAAGTACTTTTTTTTCTTATTTTCTAAATCAGAAGTATTTTAGCCAAGTACTTTTTTTTCTTATTTTCTAAATCAGAAGCATTTTAGCCAAGTACTTTTTTTTCTTATTTTCTAAATCAGAAGCATTTTAGCCAAGTACTTTTTTTTCTTATTTTCTAAATCAGAAGCATTTTAGCCAAGTACTTTTTTTTCTTATTTTCTAAATCAGAAACATTTTAGCCAAGTACTTTTTTTTCTTATTTTCTAAATCAGAAACATTTTAGCCAAGTACTTTTTTTCTTATTTTCTAAATCAGAAGTATTTTAGCCAAGTACTTTTTTCTTATTTTCTAAATCAGAAGCATGTTTTGCTAACTATTTATTCTTATTTTCTAAATTAGAAGCATTTTAGCTAACTATTAATTCTTATTTTGTAAAAGAGTTAGCTCTGTGGTCATTGTTAGAGTTGTTGACATGTCAATGTCTAGTGTGACAGATTGGTTGAAATGTATGACAAAAGTTGGGGAAATAACTGACAATAGTGTGCAAACATAATTGTCATGTCCGTAGGAATAACAGCAAACAAATAGGACTAGGTCTCCACAGAAAGACATACAGTTGATTTGACAGTTTATGTGAAAGTTGACATTTTTATTGTAAGATAAAATTTTACATTTATTGTGACAGATTGTTACAAGTTTTACATCCTCTTGTCTATACCTCTTCTCTTAGTGGCGGGACAAAGAACGCAAGATAAGGTTCACTTACACAGTCTGCAGACGAGGGAGTAGTTTATATTTGGGTATAGCGTAAAGAGGTGCGGTACTCGTCAGAACCTGTTCAGTGTAGATCTGCAAAGATGAGATGGAATGACATTTGGACCTGATGGTATTCCTGGTTTCCTCGTGAAGCATTTTTTGTTTCTGCTCAAGTCCGAAACTTTAGGAAGGGCGCAGTAATTTTATTTGTTCTGGTCTACAACTGTAATCGCACCGGATGTAGTCGAAGCTATTGAACAATAAGCACCGATACAATAAGGTCACATTAGCATTAACCGATACTAAACTGTCTGTTACGTGCGCATCGCAGTGTAAATGTGGAATGGTGCGAATGCGTGTTGAAAGGAGACCAAAATGGAGGAATAGAAACAAAATAGTGTTTACAGTGTTAATTAAGATTACATTATTTATAAACTATGATTTTGTCGTTTTGGTGTTAGTGTATTGCTAAAAGAGTCTCATTATAGAATAAGACGTTAGACTAGCATTAATCAGAACAGTATTGTACTTTTTTTTTTTTATCTTAAACACAAAACGCACCGATTTTAAACCCACGGGGTCTTCGAGCTATACAAAATGGTTGAGAAGCACTACCGGATAGACAGGAATGCTTTGTTGGCATATATTAGTTAAATAATTACAGACGCTTTCTTTTTTTTTTTAATAATTGAAATAGAATCGCTGCGGTAACACTTTTTAAAAGGTGAAGTTAAAAAAAAACAACACATTTTGTCAACTTTAAGAAATATGAATCCGATGCATAGAAAATTGATTAGGGCCTATCTATTTATACGGACTCGAAAGCAAGCCTTATTATTATCTATTTATTATAATTTATAGACATCTATCTGCGATTTCATGCTGATTATCAGATTGTCATAAATATAATCTGTTCTAAAGATGGTTGATGTCATGTTACAATGTTGCTTTTTTTTATGATAACTGGATCAGTGGTTATCAAACGAAATCAACTTGACACGCCATTACTGTTTTATAGATATATATTACCTTTATTAGATGTCTAGTCCTAAAATCTTTAACTATTCATTGAAAAACAAAACTTAAACAGATATTCACATAAAGCTGTTCGGATCCAAAGATTAAAGCGGAGTGCAGTATTCCACGTGGCTACGCCGTCCTAGCTGTGACCTACATACTTGTCTATCAAGGGTCTTAATTTTTTCTATTTGCATTCTACGCCGGTCTTCGGCAAAACAGGTACGTAACCTACTTAAGACTATAATTTAACGGTACATAGACCATTTGTATGACCTGTATAAAGTACAAACGATGCCATTTATAATTTATACATGTAGGCCTAAAAAAAAATCTTCAAGTATGTAGGCTATCATAAAGTCAAAAGTTTATTTGGAAACGTAGTGTTTATTCCATGGTGCAGATTCTCTGTATTCACTGTTTCTGTGGTCGATAATAAATGATGGAGCAATATGCTCCTCACAACGGTGTCGGCGGGCCGTAAGTATTTCTCTGTATTCACTGTTTCTGTGGTCGATAATAAATGATGGAGCAATATGCTCCTCACAACGGTGTCGGCGGGCCGTAAGTATTTCTCTGTATTCACTGTTTCTGTGGTCGATAATAAATGATGGAGCAATATGCTCCTCACAACGGTGTCGGCGGGCCGTAAGTATTTCTCTGTATTCACTGTTTCTGTGGTCGATAATAAATGATGGAGCAATATGCTCCTCACAACGGTGTCGGCGGGCCGTAAGTATTTCTCTGTATTCACTGTTTCTGTGGTCGATAATAAATGATGGAGCAATATGCTCCTCACAACGGTGTCGGCGGGCCGTAAGTATTTCTCTGTATTCACTGTTTCTGTGGTCGATAATAAATGATGGAGCAATATGCTCCTCACAACGGTGTCGGCAGGCCGTAAGTATTTCCTCATCTAATGCCAGGCACTCATTCAAATTCAGTGGGACTAAGACAGAAACCTGAATTTAAAATCTAGACTTTATTCCTGGGCATTAAATGTGTTTTTTCCCACTCTCCAATGAATTAAACATTCTGTGAAGGCCAATATTAATTTTCATGTAATTTCATGATACAAAAGTATGGACAGCCTAATACTTACACCACCGCATTCTTTAAAAAGTTATATATTTTCTCTACGTTCACTTAAGGTTTAATTCTATCAGCCTACAATGGATAACTTTTGACGTATTCTTAGGGATACAATGAATCGCTAGGTCTGGGTCTGATTTAAACCTAGTTTAAGAACCGTTTTTTTCTGCTGTGTGTGAGAAGAGAGATAAAACAGGTCTTGTGTCGGGAAACATGTTCCTAATCTAGGGGCCGACTTGGTCTCTGGGTTTCTTTCTAGTTCAAGGGAAGAAAGGATGTTACGAAATTGATACAAGGCCTAAGTTGTGCGCGCGTGTGTGCGTGAACCAGACTGAGTGTTTGTATGCTATGCGTTTTATGATTTTATTTTTGTGTTTCAGTCGCATGTGAGTGTGAATATTTATTGTAGATCAAGACAAAGTGTCGTGAGCATCATTTCTTTATGAGATTAGGATTTGAAAGCACAAAGGTAAGGACTTAATTGACAAAGCGCTTTAATATTCAAACAAAATTAGCACCACGTGAATCATTGGATGGACATTATTTGCATGCGGCGTTGCGTGTCTGAACTTTTAAAACATTTTTACGCAATTCAATTTAAAAAATTAAATTTTAAAAAAGTTTAAAAAGGTAAGATAAAATACTCTTGGATATATGATCCTCTGTTTCTAGCCTATTAGCAGAGGGTATCGTGTGGCCAGCACAACGACTAACTTTACATCTCCAACGCTAGTTTAGTAGGTTTTCCTAAAAATTGCGAAATTTTAACATCTGTCTTCACCAAGATTCGAACTCCAGGTCCCTCGGAAGATAGGCGCTTTACCACTCACCCAGCACGGCACAGTTTTTTAAAAAGAAACCATCCTCAAGCCCACAAAAAAAAAAACACATATGAGTGACATAAGTGAAAAGAAAGAGAAAGAGGTCGAGGAAGACGAGAAGAAAGATAATACAAATTGAAGAGATGTCAAACAAATGCCACATTAATGTCCACTATCTATTTAGGACAAGAAATCTAAAAATGTTGCTCAGTACGACGCATCCACCCGAAGGTTGGCTTATTACCAGAATGTATGGCTTATTACCAGAATGTATGGCTTATTACCAGAATGTATGGCTTATTACCAGAATGTATGGCTTATTACCAGAATGTATGGCTTATTACCAGAATGTATGGCTTATTACCAGAATGTATGGCTTATTACCAGAATGTATGGCTTATTACCAGAATGTATGGCTTATTACCAGAATGTATGGCTTATTACCAGAATGTATGGCTTATTACCAGAATGTATGGCTTATTACCAGAATGTATGGCTTATTACCAGAATGTATGGCTTATTACCAGAATGTATGGCTTATTACCAGAATGTATGGCTTATTACCAGAATGTATGGCTTATTACCAGAATGTATGGCTTATTACCAGAATGTATGGCTTATTACCAGAATGTATGGCTTATTACCAGAATGTATGGCTTATTACCTGAATGTATGGCTTATTACCAGAATGTATGGCTTATTACCAGAATGTATGGCTTATTACCTGAATGTATGGCTTATTACCAGAATGTATGGCTTATTACCAGAATGTATGGCTTATTACCCGCATGTATGGCTTATTACCAGAATGTATGGCTTATTACCAGAATGTATGGCTTATTACCAGAATGTATGGCTTATTACCAGAATGTATGGCTTATTACCAGAATGTATGGCTTATTACCAGAATGTATGGCTTATTACCAGAATGTATGGCTTTATTTTTTGTCTTATTGGCAGAATTTAAGTCATTGGTTAATATGCATGACTAAATGCATGACGCGTAGGACGTAATCATCTTCTTTTTTGAAGTAACGTCTGTATTATATAAGATAAGAAGAAGATAAGATAAGATATTACCCGCATGTATGGCTTATTACGGGTTTGTGTAACATATATATATATATTCCCCTTTTTAAAATCTTGTTTTTATTTACTGAGTTCTGTAGTAGGGCCTAGTCTAGTTTTTTGTTTGTTTGTTTTTTAAGCTATTACAAAGTAATGGTAAAGACGGTGTGTGGCGTTTTTCTGAAGTCTACGAATAGAACAAAACATCTAACTAAGAAGAATACCCATAATTCCTCTATTTTGTTTTATCAATGGAGGTATGTCATCTTTTTTGCGGAAGTGCCACTTTGTACGACACTACCAGCTGACTCTGGACATATCTCTTCAGCCAGATGTGACGAGAGGGTTGCGCAGAAATAGAAATTTAGCGCCAGTAACTCGGATCTAATTAAGAGATAATCTACATTCCACGCAGGTAAAATGCAATCGCTTAACACATTGACCTTCCATCATGGAGGCTCAAGTTCGAATTCAAAGTCCAGCAATTTTTTTTAACCTCGCTTATATCAAAGCGCGAACAGTACTCTTGTCAACATGTTGATTGCAGACACCTTATAGACCAGGGCAGTAACTTAAAGCTTTGAAACTTAAAATATTTTTTTTTGTTTTTAAACGTATTTTTTAAAAATGTATTGTACAAATACAGAAGTTCGGGACACATTATGATGTTGGATGGCCAATAATGGAATATGCATCCTATGTTTGGGACCCCTCAACTCAAGAAAACATTAAGAAACTGGAACAGACACAAAATAGAGCAGTGAGATTCATAACAAACGAACATTCACATTTGACTAGAGTAACACCTTTAGTAAAATCACTAAATTAGAAAGCCTTCAGGATAGAAGACTCTAAAGTAAAGTAGCAATTATACATAAAACACTGAGCCATAATCTTCAAATACAACAACAAAATCTAATAAAATACTCAGAAAGACACAAAGATAAAGGCACATTCCTCGTTCCATATGGTAGGACAAATTTGTACAAATGCTCCTTCTTCCCTAGTGCTATTAGAGCATGGAATGTGTTGCCTGAGCTAGCCAGGAAAACCAGTGACTTGGCAGAATTTAGGTCATTGGCTAATATGTATGACTAAATGCATGACGCGTAGGACGTAATCATCTTCTTTTTTGAAGTAACGTCTGTATCATATAAGATACGACACGATCCTATGCCTGCCAGTGTTGACTTGTAAAAGTACAAACTCATTTGTTATCTTTTCCTGAGATCTGATACCCAGCATTTTTCTCTAGCATTTATGAGAGTAAATATTCTTGGATTCTTATTTCTAATGGATAGGATATGTATTAGAGATGTATTAGACATGTATTAGAGATGTATTAGACATGTATTAGAGATGTATTAGACATGTATTAGAGATGTATTAGACATGTATTAGAGAT
Source organism: Biomphalaria glabrata (assembly GCF_947242115.1). Taxonomy (NCBI): domain Eukaryota; kingdom Metazoa; phylum Mollusca; class Gastropoda; family Planorbidae; genus Biomphalaria; species Biomphalaria glabrata. The sequence continues at coordinate 11,849,825 of NC_074719.1, forward strand.
GTATTAGACATGTATTAGAGATGGGAAACGAACCGAACTCGAACCTCACTTACGACCGAACCGAACCCGAACTTTAAAACTGATAGATACGAACCGAACCGAACGAACTGTCCTTACTTTGACCGAACTGAATCAAACCTTTTGCAATATTTTTTAGTTAAAAAATTAATAAATTCAAACTTAGTTTCAGTGAGAGGATTTTTTTTTACCAGTTATTTTTAATTTTTGGAAAACTGAGCTGGATCATTTTGAGTTGTCTTTTTTTTTTTTTATTCACGCCGAATGGTACCGTAACATTTAATATTTGTGCGTTAATGAAATGGGAGAGTCGAAGAAAGGAATGTAGAAGTCAGGAAAAGTGGACAGATCTTTGCCTTTTTATGGAGCACTAAAATAAGCCAATATTTGTTATTGGTACCGGGTATTGGGATGTTAAAACAATTATTTAAACTTTAAATAATTGTTCGCAGTACGAAAAGCAATTTTCAAATCACAGAAAAGATAATCTGCTATGAGGAACATGCATTGGGACCACCACTGGCAAAGAACTGTTCAAAGACGTTTCAGACTTCATAGAAGGGGAGCATTATGAAAACAAAAACATAAACAAATATTGCGGCATTCTTAGTTTGAGCCACCAAGAAAACAATTGCCAAAAAACGCCTAGAGATTAGAGGATTGACGAGAATATTTACCAAGAAGGAACAAGAAAATTAGTCGGCGGTAAGAGCATGGTACAGAGTTGCTCACATTTTAAGTAGTGAAATGAAGCCTTTTTATTCGACATGCGGGGAATGCTTTAGAGGGGGTTACTATCAGTGATGGAAGAAATGTGTCATGAAAGTAAGAATGCAGTTGAAGCCGCCACTCTTTTTTCGCATGACAATTAGAAACCTCAATTAAAAACTAAGAGATAGAGCAGCAGAACTGGAAACGTTTACCATTAGCGCCAGCATATCTGAAAGCGTTCAACTCTTGCTACTTGATCGTAGTACGAAAAGCAATTTTTAAATCACAGAAAATATATCTGCTATGAGAAACATGCATTTGGATCACCACTGGCAAAGAACTGTTCAAAGAAGTTTCAGACATTATAGAAGGGGAGGCTTCTTTCTTTTGGGAAGAATTAGTGGGAGAGACTACTGATACCGTCAGAAGTATGGTTTGATGACATAGCGAACTGGCAGTCAGAGTTATTAGAAAAATTGTCATGTCAAACGTAACCTTTGTGGCAAGTTGAATCAACGAAAATAAACGAAAATACAGCTCTTCATTTAGCAGACGGAAAGGTGCAAAACCAATGTGGCGTAATCGCCCCACTGACGAGCATCTAGAGTCAATGCTTCAACTTGGTGTCTTATCAATGCAGTGGGATCTTCAGACGTTTGGTTTTGGATAAACTTCCTGCATCCTTGAATTAGTGTAAATATTATATTCACCAGGCAGGCGCGGTTGCTGTGTGGTAAAGCGCTTGGCTTGCAATTCCGATGGGTCCTAGGTTTGAGTCTTGGGATCTTAAGGTCGCTTCTGAGTTCACCAAGCTGTTAATGGGTATCTGACGTTAGTTGGGGAAAGGTAAAGGCGGTTGGTCATTGTGATGGTTACATGACACCCTGCTCGTTAACCGTGGACCAAACAAATAGATCATCTGCTCTATAGAGTCTGAAAGAGAAACTTTAAAAAAAATTATATCCACGGGTTTCTAATAAAAGTGCTTTATTTTTTTTTTATGTAATGTTTTTTTTTTTTTTTGTATCCTTTCTGTCATGTGCGACACTATTGTTGGTAATTAAATGGCCCACCGCCGCCAACCGGTGTTTTATCTAATTAATAATAAAATAAAAAATTATTACATGTACCTAATTTTGCTATTACCTAATTTCATAACATCGAACGGAACCCGAAATTTAGACCTGACCGAACAGAACCGAACCCGAACTATAATCGTCATTGAAACCGAACCGAACCCGAACATAAATCTGACCGAACCCGAACTTTAAAATTCCCATTCGTTCGATTCCCATCTCTAATATGTATATGTGATCATAGAAATCATAATAAGACAATGGCGGATGTGTGTGCGTGTGTTTTATCGCGGTGACACAGTTACACATATATCTTATAGACTAATCATAGACTACTTGAAAAAACAAATGTGTGCATTACACGTGGGTGTGCTACAACATTCTACAGTTTCCTGTAGTTATAGTGTACAGTTTCCTGTAGTTATAGTGTACAGTTTCCTGTAGTTATAGTGTACAGTTTCCTGTAGTTATAGTGTACAGTTTCTTGTACTTAATGTCAACAATTTATGGCAGCGTCTTTTGATAGCTAAGACAGTAAGAACTAGTGTTGAAAATATTACAAACACTAGCACACTAGTTGACATTTATGAGCCTCTACACTAGACTACCAATATCTACCTATCTTGTGTTCTTTCCCAATGTAGGCCTACTCGATGTGGCTCACAGCTGTATATAAGGATAGGCAAAGTGAAGATACTAACTAGTTGAAGAAAGAAAAAAAAATACATACATCTAGACTTTGACTAGTGTGTCAATTTATAAACAGCGATGGGCTTACAACTTTTGAGAATAGACAGTCCCTTCATTGAAAGAGATTATATCCAAGGCATAAGACAGAGTGGAATGGAGCAAGACGGTCAACAGATCTATTGTGGTGCCCCAAAAGGCTAAGAGATAGGTGAAGGTAAAGCCGACCGTATATAATGGAGGTCCGGTAAGAGGTCAAAGCAACACGAACATCAAAGATATTTTAATAATTCGACAGCAGTGCGCGTGAACCGGCACCTTCGACATGGTCACGGAGGTCACGGCGTGAACAGCTTGGCAGTGTGGTGCTTCGGACTGTAGTCAGGATGGTCCGAAGTTCGAAGCTTCTCCCCAGGAAGTTTAGAGTAGGACGTTAGAATCAGGGGCGTAGCTAAGAATTTTCCATCGATTGGGGGCCCGGAGGGCTTGGCCTCTTTGGGGGCCCCTGCAGTTGCTTAATATTAAACTTTCAATGTAAAAAACACTCATTTGGGGGCCCCCCTCAAGTGGGGACCCGGGGGGGATTTTGAAATTCTCCCCCTCCTGCCCCCACTTTAGCTACGCCACTGGTTATAATTGTTCTGAAATAAAACAAGAAAAACAACAAAAAAAAATACTTTACCCATGACTAATGACCAATTGTGGCCTGCCCTACTCTGTAATTTTGTAACAAACGGTTTAAACAATCAATAAGTTTCCTTAAACTATCCTGCACGTCATCTCAAATTGTATGTTCACTTCAATGGTCTCGGGTTTATACCCAGAGTCAGCATCAATGTTGTTTGTTTTCCAACTGATACAATGACTTCACTTCAATGGTCTCGGGTTTATACCCAGAGACAGCATCAATGTTGTTTGTTTTCCAACTGATATAATGACTTCACTTCAACAATGAACTTGCCCAACAGACAACATGAACAAGTTGAAAGTAATTCATCGCCTAGTGAATGTTTGTTTTAACTTTAGCATGTAACAACCTTTCATTTAGTGGTCATTGCGAGAGTATCGTTTAGGTGACATAAGTAACAACGACAATGTCTTAGCAGTACATACATTTTTAAGAAAACAAAAGCCTTTACCTCGACCCACAGATTCCAAACGAGACATTAGACCTGTTGGACAATGCAATTTTAGCAAAAATACTAAAGGAGATACAATCGGCGCCATTTTTCTCTATCATGGTTGACAGCACTCAAAGAGAATTACAAATGTATTAAATTTTATTTTCTGAAAATGTTTGGTGAACTCCGATGACACATACAAAAAAAAAAAATCGCAATCAGGTTTTCATATTTGTGAAAACCACAAATCTGCATGATTGACTGAACAAATACTCTAAAGTAATAAAATATCACAATCTTTCTTTGAATTACTTACGATGCCAAGGCAATGTTGGTTTTTCAATATGAGCGGACAGTACAACAGCCTTTTGGTATTGTTTCGACAAAACCAGCCCCTTGCGCATTATGTTCACTTTGTTAAACAACAGTACGTGAAGATGGTCTTCAATGATTCTGTCAGCTGTGTTCATGAACTTGCATTAGAATGTCTTTTAGTAAATGCACCGATACATACAAACTACTGGATTTCATTGTCACACAAAATATTTGTCAATTTTTGGGGGGAGGCAATCAACATATTTTTGAACCCGCCTCAGGACATAACGAAACATTCGGAGAATCTGTTACTAAAGTTAATCAAAACTAACACACATACACTGACACACACAGATCTTCCAACACAAACTAAATCAAAACTAACACACATACACTGACACACACAGATCTTCCAACACAAACTAAATCAATTGAACAACAAAAACAAAAGGTTTACATGTCCACTAAGCGGGAATGGTATCCTAGCAACCTTGACAACAGCGTGTGAGTGTTTCGTTCTAAATGAGTCAACTCTAGTTAAAGGTGAGGTAGCTAAGGGTGGTGGACGGGAAGTCATAAATTAACAATTGAAGAGTTCTTTTACATTCTATCGCATTGTCCTGAGACGCTCAGAAATTGTCTCCCTTTCATTGTCATTGCGTTTGGTCCTGTTCACTATTGTCAATGTGAAATATTTCTTTTTCTGATATTGTTGCTGTTGTTTTGTGAACTGAATTTCTGAAACCATTTTTTTTTCTCAAGGGGATAGGTGAGACTTTTGACTTTTTAATGTAAAATTTTCTTTAGGAATAAAATTTTGGAAATGTTCAGTATTTTTTGTATCATCTTCCTCCCCCCCTCCCCCCGTAAAATTATGTGTATGACTTTGATTAAGACTGTTTTATTGATCAATAACAGTATTATGTTTTGATTTCAAGGACTATACTACAAATCTTATATGAAGTCACCATAGACATAAATAAATATAGACTGGCCGATTAAAGAGTTTTATGAAACGAAAATTTGTGACCTGCAATTTTGTGTACTTTATTATACAGCATTTATGAGCAGTATAAAAGTTAAGTATTCATATCTATTTTGGCCATAACCTATATAAGTATTACATGATTTTCACTAGTGTTTTTTTTTTAAATCTCTAAGAATGAAGATCATGCAATTTTTCATAATTCGGAAATCCGAATACAATAGATATACATGTTTTCAAGTTACATGAAGTGACTTCCTTCGGCCAGTCTATATTTATTTATGTCTATGGAAGTCACTCATTATGACTGGTTTGGATGACATCTTGTACACGCTGTCTCTCCCACTTCACAGTGTCGGATCAAGTTGAATCGTGCACAGTTATTCACTGTCGATGACAAACACTAGAATCAATATAAAAAAAAAAGTACCAATTCGTTCATCAATTTTAAAAAATAACAAATGTACTAAGTAAAGGGTAGATAAGCCTACAAATGTTAAACTAAAGACTTTTATAGACTATAAAAACCCTCTATTTGTTTTTCTAAGTATTTGAATAGCTCAGTGGCTAACACGACGGCCTCGAGTTCAGGCTTAATCAACTTTATTAAAAAAGAAAATCTTTTGAAAAGCACGAACACTTTCTTCCAGATACCCCCCCCCCTCTCTCCAAACTGGTCCACTAAAGTGACAGGGCCATTGCGCATTAAGAGATCTATAAGCAGTTGCGTAGCTAGGGTGAGACGAGGGGGTGGAGAATTTACCCCCCCCCCCCAGGCCCCCCACTTGAGGGGTCGCCCAAATGAGTGTTTTTTTTACATTAAATATTAAATATTAGGCAAAATGCAGTGCCCCCAGAAAGGTCAAGCCCCCCCCCCCCCATCGGGCCCTCAGATGATGGAAAATTCCTAGCTACGCCCCTGTCTATGAGTATGAAATTTGCGTCAAACAAAAAACAGTAAATAACAAGAAAAAACATTTAAAAAAAATATTTCCTTTATTGAACGTATAGAGCGATTATTTGGCTCGCTGTAATTAATGAAGGTTACGTTTAAAAGAAAAAGGAACATTTTAACCCCCCCCCCCCCACACACACACAAGAAAAACATCCTGATGAAGCGAATGTATAATATCTACTACACTTTATAATAATCTAATTATAGTCCTTAAGATGTAGACTAAGAAAACTGTGCGCAAAATGTTCCTAAACATTAATTTGAATAGTTGAATAATACAACCATATAAGTCTATGAATACAACGCTTACATTAGGAAATAATCGAAGACGTATTGTCCTTTCCAGATAAATATTTTCGCGTTCTCTAGCCAAATTTACATTTATTTCCTTTTTTTTTTTACATCGCAAAATTATAAAGGTCAAACTAAGAATTTTCCCGGTGTGGCCAACGAGCTGGTCATTCTTTTCTCAGCGATGTACAGCAACTGTCTAATTTCCAGGAACATTATTTGAGTCCGTTTGATACTCGCTTCCACCCACCCAGATAAACCACCCACGTTTTTTTTTTGTTTCCACGAGTTTAATAGAGGTATTGTAAAAATATTTACAATCGCACAAATTTATATTTATTATTATTAGTCAAGATCTAATTAACATTAATTACATGATTGTCTCAAAAGAACTGATGCAATTACACACAGTATAAGTTTTTTTTTTTTTTACAATACCTCTATTTAAGTAGGAACTTTCTGGAACCTGGGCACGGATCTTAAAACAGATATATACATAGTGATTATTATTAGATTGTAAAAAAAATGCTTATTGCTTTAAAAAAAAGTAACTAAAAGGTCAACACAACCAATAACCTTGGAGGAAAGAAATGCCCTAACAGGTGGTGCAACTTTATCTTTTTTACATGAGAGTGTTAGTCTGACTTCTGATATGGTACTATCACTTTGGTATTATCACTTTGATATTATTACTATGCAGATCCGGATGTATAGAAAAAAAAGGTACAGAAAAAAAAACACCAGATCTAGCCCTAAAGCCATGAACTAGTGTTGTTTTGGGAATGTGAGATGAGTGTTAGAGAAGCACTTACAGGCAACGAAACTAAAACTATTAGGATTGTTCTATTCTGTTTCAGGCCAGGGTAGAGAACTACCAACAAAGGGAAATAATCAAGGAGTTTCTGTGTAAGGTGATAGATGGGTAAGAAACCTCGTGTGGAGCCTTTGGAGGTGTCTCATACTAAAGGTAAACATTTGATTCTAGTAGCATTGACTCACTCTCTCTCTCTCTCTTCCTGACATACGGAGTCAAAGAGAGAGAGTGAGGGAGATTTAATTCTATTAGCATTAATTTCCATTCTCTTTTCTCTCTCTCTCGTAGTGAAATGCGGAGTCAAGGGGGGGGGGGGGGGGGAGGGAATGAGATAGAGCGAAATTTGATTCTAATAGCATTAATTCTTCTTGTCTCGATTTCAAATTGAAAACATTCTCCCAATCCCACATAACCTTCTCAACAGGTCCACTGAGCATACTATGGTCTGCAAGATGAAAGATAAACATTTAAAAAATACATAAAAAAAAATCTCTATATACAATTTGAAATAAAATGAACTATCTTAAAAATTAATTTAAAATATTTTTAGCCCAATTAGGGCATCGAACGCGTGATATAGACATGGTCAGCTTCTTGATCAAATAATTCTACCATTGTATAAGACACCAAAGATTTAGGCTATCGGTAGCTTTATTACACGTAGACATAGACGTAGTCCCTATTGGATTTACTAAAAAAAATAGAAGCAAAGCTTAGATAATCTATCAATAAACTTAGAGCAACTTTAACTTTAATAAACAACTGTTTTTATTCTTGTGCAATTCCAATGCTATAGATCTAGGCCTTTACATCTAGACTTAAACACAATGCTATAGATCTAGGCCTTTACATCTAGACTTAAACACAATGCTATAGATCTAGGCCTTTACATCTAGACTTATACACAATGCTATAGATCTAGGCCTTTACATCTAGACTTAAAAGACGATGCGCAAAATATTCCTGAACATTAATTTCTTGAATTAATAATGCCTTACATTCGGAAATTTCCGAACTCGATAGTCCTTTCAATAACGCGATAGTCCTTTCAAAACTGATGTTCTAGTTCAGGGGTGGGCAACCTATTTGGATCGAGGGCCGCATTTCTTTAAATTTGGGAATGGCGGGCCGCATATGCATATACAACTTAGAAAGATACTCTAGCTAACTGAGTAGAATGTCTTTTAACTCATATTTACACTGTAGTATATTCACGTTTCTTTTTTTTCCCCACACTCCACGTTAAAGAATTACAAGAGTTAGCAATTTTTTAAATCAAATTAAGATTTTTTTTTAAATTGCTGTTGTTATTATTACAATAACTCCACAAATATACAGTTGTACTTAATGTGCAGTATTTTACTTTTTACACTCGTGCATAATGTTCCGGAATTGTGGAACTAGCTAACTAGTTGTTACCCTTGTGACTGCTGTCAAATTACAGTCAGTTAAGATCGAAAAGTAATTATACTTGTTTAGTTTCCTTCCCCCCCCCTTCCCAAATATAATGCTTGTTCACTGGATGAAACAATATATGTTCCGGAAGTTAAATGTCGGGACGAACGAAACTTGCCCTTGTGGAGCATCACCAGAGAATGCTGACCAGGCCCTTCAATTATGCATACTAAATCAGAGACTCTGGCCCCAAAGCCCTCCTATAGAACCAAAATATTCGGAGAGCTGCCTGATCTGGAAACCATTGTGCGGTTCATCTCAGATATAGGATTACTGATCTGAACCCTCCGACGTGTACAATGAAAACAAAGAAGTAGACGAACAGATGTATGTGTACACAAATAGTGTGAACAGCAGCAAATTTTTGAAGTGTTGACATACAGATTCTGGCACCCATAAGACTCCTGTGGTAGTACTGACTGGAACTTCTCTTTGCTCGGAGTTATGTCCTCTGGAGCTGAATCAGCTTCTTCGCTAAATGGCGAGCTAAGGGTATTGAAAACTGATTTTGACGTCTTAAAATTTGCTTTTATAAATTGCAAAATTAAGGAATCTAAATAAGTGTTGTAATTGTAATCATTTCACTAGAAATAGTTTCACCTTTCAGCAAAAGGAAAATGTCAAAACCTGTTTTCTTTTGCTTGCTGGTAGAAATGGGAAGGCCTTGTTTGAAAAGATTTAACATCCATTTACATTTCATATGCAAAAAACTCATTGCAATAGAGATTATGAAACCTGAAATCTGTCTTTCACTCTTCATTAGAAATATTGGTAACAAAGTCACAGTCAATGTCCTTCAAGTAACATAACAATTTCTTCCTTGAGATTTTATAGTGTTCTCGTTTACTTTGCCCATGCTAAGATAGCGGATATATTGGATCATTTTGTTCATAATCGGAACTACCTGTGGTTGATACTCTCAAGCGCTGATAAGTTTGATTATAGTGTTTACTTATATCTCATAAAGTAGAAATTTTATGCAGCTTTGTGCAAACTTTCCTGTTTAAAGTTTATGGTTTTTTTTACCCCCCCCCCCCCAAAAAAAAACACAAAAAAACACAAACTTATTTTACTCAGTCAAAGATCGAGCTCCACCAGTTGTTACCCTTGCCATCTTGTTCCAAGCCTACCCAACATTCAACGCAGTTCTTCATAGCATTGAGTAAATACTGATCAGAGATTGTGTCTAGCATTGAGTGTATTGATGTATAGCCAATAAGCATACTCTTCGTTTACTTGAAACTTTTTATAATGACAGTTTCAATAATTTATATTTATATTATTTTTAATATATTTGCATTTTTATAAGTATATACTGTGGACACACCTGATTTCTGTAGGTGTCGGCGGGCCGCATAAAACATTCCGGCGGGCCGCATGTGGCCCGCGGGTCGTAATTTGCCCACCCCTGTTCTAGTTCTAAGTCTAGTACTCAAGCCGCGGGCACGTTGCCCTGCCTCATCGTGGCGCCCGCGTGGAAACGGCCCCTAGAGGAAGTGGCTAGGCTAAATGGGTAGCAACACAGGACTCCCGTGGGGATGCCCACGGGTAGACGAGAGTCCACCCATTGCACGGGCGGGGTTGTAATAAAGTCCCCACAAACATGTCACCAATCCATGCGCTGTTCCTCAAAGGGACCGTTACATAAATGGCGGATCCCGCACAGTTAGCTTGGTACATTGAAGGAAAATGGCAGAAGTCCCCGGTGCATTCTCGGCCTTCGGCCGTGTCTCTAGTCCACGTGTCGGGGGTCGAACGCATCGGTCAACAGCAATGCCTTACATAGGCATTGTCTAGGGTCTCTCCCAAACAGAACTGTGTGTTCACACAGGTTTTTTTTTTTTTTTTACTGTTTGGCGTCCAAACAGGTTTTTTTTTCAAACTTAGAGCTCGAAGAGCCTTCGGCTCAGCTCTTAGACATCAACAAGTACTCAAGCCAAATTTACATTTATTTATTTTTTACTTTGAAAAATTAAAAGTTTAAACTAGAGTTTCCTTATGTGGCCAACGAGCTAGTAATTCTTTACTCAGCGATATACATCAGCTGTAAAATTTCTAGAAAAATCGTTATAGCTATTTTTGAAATCAGCATTCAGGTTCCGGTCACCAGACTTCCATGAAGTTCTGAATTGAATATAGAGGTATTGTAATTACTATTCAAAACCTGAATGACCTTTGATCCCCCCCCCCTCCTTAGGACAACAAAACTGAAACAATAATTTGTAAGTCATTTATGATCATTGTCACGAGTGTCCGTATAAGGGAAACCTTGACGTAATAGTTTTGTTTCTAAGAATACCAGTTATTTTTGACCTAACTTAAACTGCCTAATAAATGGCTAGATTATGTCTATAGGCTAGATCTATATAGAACACGGCTTTGTGTTTGATCGTCAATGTTTCAGATTATGAAATCTTACCTAGTGTCTGGCAATGGGCTGTTTAAACTGATTAAACATTCAAGGCTTGAAAGTTGCAGAAAAAAAAAGTATTAGGATGTTTTTAAATTACGTTTAAACACGTAAAATCGTTTTCATATTAATCGAGTGCAGAAGGTCATGTTATAGTATTTTGTTAAACAAGCAAAATAAAAAAAAATCCTTTTAAAAAAAGCTTATCTAATGGGGAAGAACTCCGCCATTAAAAGTATCTCTTTCAAGAATGTACACGTTACGCAATTATTTAAGGGGAATAAACCCAATAAATGTAGCCATATATATGAATACTGAAAGAATAGATTCCCTTGTTGATATCAAACAAAATAATTCATCACCAGTAATTAAATGATTATTTGATTACATTTTGTTTTATTGATTCATGTCTTGTCTACGCCAATGAATAATTGTGCGAAGTTTCAACTTCATCCGAGAATGGGTGTGGGAGAAATAACGTGTACAAACTTTTTACCAGACAGACAAACAGACAGGCAGAGTGAGTTATAGGCCTATAAGCTTTTGTAATTAAAGGACACAATTCCTCTTCACTCTCAAATATTCTGTCTCTCTGCCTCTGGCAATCTCTCTCTCTCATTCTCTCACTTTGTTTGTCTCATCTCCTTCCTTCCTTCGCTTTCTCTCTCTCTCTCTCTCTCTCTCTCTCTCACTCCCTTCTATTTAATCCCCAAAACAAGGAGTTAATGATTGGACTATATTAACATTTGTCTCAACGTAACTCATGCCTGAACTCAGAAGTAAATTACATCCAAAAGCTATTAAACATATTTAACTCATGTCGCGACATAGATCTCAGAGCGACAGATGGCGAGCAGAATCTTTGTAAACTGTATTGAAAAAAAAAAAAAAAAAGATTTTTAAGCAACATTTTTTTTACAGCTAGAAAGATCTATTTGAGACCTTGGTGGCTGCTCGATGATGCGCGTGGTGGCCAAATGACAGGTCTACGGTTCAAATTCTGTTCAGGTACCTGTTACCCTCATGCTCGGTTACAAGTAGGCCTATAAGTAATGTACACCCTTCTAATGTCATAGTAATGTCTGTTCCCATCTTTGACAGAATTTCAGTTGCACAAATCAAAGTTTAGATTAAAAGAAAAACATAAAAAATAAAACAAAGCTTATAAGCCTTCGAAGTGTAATTGTATCATTTACTTTGGATCAACAATGTAGGCTAATTAAATTTGTAATAGATCTAGACCAACAACAATAAATCTGATCGATTAGAAAATTTTTTAACAATTGTTCTTGCTTATCGCTATTTCCTGCTTTTAGCTTTCTCAATACACTATGATTCTATCACTTATCTGGAGCAGTTGTGAACATTGGGGGGGGGGGGAGGGAATGGGGCATCCCTGTTAATTCAAACTTAAGTTGTGACGTAATCAAGAAAAGAAATAAGAATCTCTACAACAAAATTCATAATCTGGATTAGAAAACAATAGTCGAAATAAGGTCGATAGTCGACCATCTGTTTCCCAGCTCACAAGTCTCGAGTGCTGGGCCAATGTGTTAGACTCAACTGAGCACCTCATTGGTACGTTGTGACAATATGAAGGATAAGTCGCAGTCCCAGGAGACAATACTTCGTGAAGGTAATTACACCTTGATCTAGATCATTATTTTATTATTAGTATTTTAGCTTAGCCAAAAGTAGTATCAATTCTCTTCCCTTTCGAGAGTTTATAAGATTTTAAAAAATATTTTAAAGGAAACCTCAGAATTTGCGCTATTCAATTTTAGCTTTATCATCATAGGAATCCTTGGGCCTTAGGCCTCTTTTCTTTGCCTCTTTTTTGGGCTTTATGTGCCTCTTTTATGGGGCATCTTGCCTCTTTTGTGGGCTTTCTTTTTTTTAATTTTTTAAATATTTTTTTATAGGTTTTTATTTGTAAGTTCTAATAATTTACAAGTATTAAATCATAAACAATTGAAAAGTGATTAACCTAAAAATAGAATAATAGTAATAGAAATATTATTTAATATCAAAGACATACTACCTAACCAATGAAACCACTAGAGACGCTATGCTATTTGTTTGTTTGTAAAATGTTTTACTTATTTCGGATGTTCCTTCAAAGTTGAAGATAATTACTTCCTAGTCCAAGCCTCCCGCAGGACGACGGGAGCGGGCAGGGTTTGAACCCGGGACCATCGATAAGTTCGAACGACAGTCCAGTGCGCAAACCGCACGACCAGGCAGCCATCCATTCTATTTCCATATTATCGCTATCAAAAAAAAATAAAATCCAAGAATTCTTATACACTTCTCAAACGATTTTTTTTGGTAAGTATAATTTTAATTATTTTCGTTTAAAAACAATAAGATCGGCCTACATTGACACTTCAGTTTTATTACAGCACTATATTTTAAGAGCTATCCACTCCTTTCTGTTATTATTTTGTACAAAGCTTCTATCAACTCACTCTGTCTGTCTGTCTGGTAAAAAGTTTGTACACGTTATTTCTCCAACGCCCAATCTCGGATCAAGGTGAAATGTTCACAATTGTTTCTTTTACCTGACAGCACAAGATCAATTTTTTAAATTAACAAATTAGTTAATTAACTATTGGTAATTAATTATTTTTGTTTGGTATCTTGGTTAGGAGTTCGGCATTTCTCCAACGGGGCCTTTATGCAATAAGGGCCGACTGGGTGTCGAAATCGGCCATGACATTACCTGACCATACACATTTAGAATCAACTCGACTTTTTTTATTCGACATTTAAAACTAAAATGTTTGGCGAACATGTTTGAATACTTTTTAAAACGTTAACGAGGGTGTCATGTGGCCAGCACAACGACCAACTGCCTTTACTTTTCCCCAACTTATCAGGTACCCATTAGAGATGTGTGGACGCAAGGGCGCCCTAAAACATACTCCAAAATTGAGTTAAGTCTACTCATGAAACTCTAGGCCCTACTAATGGAACAACTACTTTGAGTGAATCATACAAATGAAAATTTGCAATATTACTTAAATGGTTTATCTGGTATTGAAAAAATGAATTCTTACATTGAGAATGAAATTTATAATTTTAAAATTTTTATTTCAAAACATGTGGCGGGCCGGATCAATTCTTAATAATAGGCCTATTCATGTGACTTGTGATGCCATGTTGGAGTCAAGTACATTGAAATTAAACATTCGTTGCGAATTTTATAAGTACATAGTTCCGTTATGGATTTGTCCTAGTCATCCCATAATAACTTTAATGAAGTCATCCCATAACAACTTTAATGAAGTCATCCCATAACAACTTTAATGAAGTCATCCCACAATAAGGTTTATGAAGTCATCTCATACATGGCCGGAGTAATTCTAGTTGTAAATTATTAAATTAAACCATTTTAACTTATATATAATACAAAGGTTTCCGCAATCTCCCCATTTTCCAGGGACTCCTGGAAATCTCCTAAAATTATTAAAATCTCCTGAAAACTCATAAAAATTTCCTGTAAAATAGACAAAATTGTCCTTTTGGGGTGCCAATCTAAAATAAACGGCATTTTCAGCTTTCATTTTTTTTAAATTTATTGATAAGACGAATGTATTTTCTAATACAAAATCTTAATTTTGAAATTATGCTTATCCCTACCCAAACTGGGCCCCGCGCCATCCATTTCGCCTAGGGCCCCGCAATCGTTAGGGCCGGCCCTGATCCCATCATAACGTTAAGAACATAATAGTATAGGTACATCCTTTTGTTGATGGCTTGTGTGTATATCTTATTAGGGAGTGAATCTCATCAGAAGTACTATATACGCGTATACGGGTATAGGTTATTTCTTTTATAAGGAACTTGTGGTAAATATGTCTACTATTGCACTGCCTATGCCTCTTTATAGGAGCAAGCTAAAAAAAATTATATATAGGACTTACTTCCATTCAAAGTTGTCCATTCAGCGGCAGCCCCACCGACCAAATGGCTGTTGGCCTACCGTATTCTTGCCCGAACGCCCATATAGCAAGTTCGCCTTGGTAAGTTACTTCTTGTTTGTTTCCCTTTACAGTGTGTTATCATCACACGTTTAATTGATCACATTATCGACTGAATTATCAACCACACACACACACACAAATAGTTCAATTATAGTTCTAGTTACAAGAGAGCTCCATTGTTTGATATTAATATAACATTACAACAACATTATTGAGGTCTGCTAACCGTTTCAAATGTAATACAAAACAACCTTCAAAAGACAGGTTTAGGTGGAGCCTCCCCCTTAGTTCACACAGCTATAATGGGAACTCTTCAACGTTTAGAGATAAACCGCCGGCTGGTTATTTGACCACCTTCCCCAACCGATGGTACGAAACGTTAATTATTTAGAAGTTCGATGGTAGAAATGGAAGAGGGGATGCTCATGGAGCCTAGAGAAACGGTTTAATACAGTGATGCCCAAAATACGGACCGCGGACCAGATCTGGCCAGCGACATGGTTCTATCAGGCCCGCCGAAACGTCAGAACAAAATGTAGAAAAAAAGTATCTTTACCCCCCACTTTTTTCTCTGATGGATTGGTACCATGACCTTTAACTTTTGTGCGGTTAGGAAATGGGACTCTGAATGTAGTATCTACCAGGAAAATTGGGCGGATCTTTACTTTTTGTGGAACATGATAATAAGCCAACATATTTGTTTTATAAAGAAAGTGTGGCTGTTTTAAAATAATAACAACATAAAACGGCATTATGAAACAAATATGGCGGGCATTCTTGATTCGAGCTGCGAATAAAAGATTGTTTAACTACGCCTAGAGATTGGAGAATTTATGAGACGTCAAGAAATTTAGCCGGTGGTAAAGCTAGCTACAATGCTGATCACATTTTTAAGAAGAGAAATGAAGGCTTTTCCCGACGCATAAGAAAAATATTAAACTTCCAATATCTCATTAATTAATGTACTTTTCTATAAATGTCTAATCACATAGTTTCAGGTAATTTCATTTCGTTGTAGTACATTTTCAGTGATGAGACCCGCGACACGAGTGTCGGAAATAAAAATGGCCCGCGGGCCGAATTAGGCTGAGCATCATTGGTTGAATAGATCTGGAGAGAGTTCTTTAAAAACCCGTCACCACGTCGTGAGTATGCCCATACTGACCCAGGGACTGGTGGTAATAGATGCACTAAGAGACCATCCTCCCCCCCCCCCTTTTTCCGTACCATAATCTCGAAGGAGTGCACAAACAAGACTGGGAGGTGGGGATCTATCTTTAGTACTCAGCTGTACATAATACATTATCTTATTTCCAAAAGTCAAAGTGATTGTAATCTTTTAGAACTTATAAAATATGAAGAAGGATAATAATTAGAAAGTGACATTTTTTTTCTTGGAAACGTTGCAAACCCTAGAGTAAAACAATAAACAAAAAGTCTCTCAACATACTCACACATTCACATACAATGACATCCCTATGAGCGGCTTGAAGAAGTGAACACTTCAGTTGGCAAGAACTTACAATAGGTTTGCAATTAGTAATCGGAAAGTACCGTAGACACTAGGATATAGTCGAGTCATCCTTGGTCACCATTTGATTGAGTGGGTCACTCAGTACGTAGTACACATCCATGTTTAGTGGACAGGTGATAACAAGCTACAAGGCGCACACATGTTCTGTTTAAACACACAGACACGCACACTCTTCGTCTGACACGGAAACACAGCAAACACAATTAGAACTTATACAAACACAAATGTGGTAAAATTTTCAGTGGAGCTCTTTGTGATTAAATGGAGAAAATTAAGTTCATTTGTCTCTGGATAGGGCGATCAGCACATTGACCAAGACAGGGAGAAATAAAGAGAGACAGGGAAAGAGACAGAGACAAAGAATGATAAGAATTAGAAAAAGAGCGAAAAAAACGGAGAGAGAAAGAGAGATCAAAAGACAGAGTCATCGAGAGAAAAAGAGAGAGACAAAGAGGGAGAAAAAGAGATAAAAAGAGCGAAATAAAGAAGGAAAGAAAGAGAGAGGACGGCAGGTAGAGAGAAATTGAGAATGGAAGAGAAAGAGAGAGAGAGTGAGAAAAAGAGAAATAAATAGAGTGAGAGAAAAAAAAAGAAAGAAAAAGACCGAAGAGAGAAAGAAAAAGACCAAAATAGAGAAAGAAATAGACCAAAAGAGAGAACGAAAAAGACCAAAAGAGAGAATGAAAAGGACCAAAAGAGAGAAAGAAAAAGACCAAAAGAGAGAAAGAAAAAGACCAAAAGAGAGAAAGAAAAAAGACCAAAAGAGAAAGAAAAAAGACCAAAAGAGAGAAAGAAAAAAGACCAAAAGAGAGAAAGAAAGCAAATAGAAAAAAAAAAAAGAGAAAAACTTATGGACTTGTCACCTTTATTCAGGCATGTAGTCTTACGAGGGTGGCTAACTCAAGGACAAAGAAAGAGAGGAAAGATGAGGGGGCGAGATGGAGTATGAGTAAAAAGAGTGAGTGAAAGACCAACTTGATGGCCGGAGAACGATTTAAAAAAAAAGGCAAACTAGAACACCCATTTATGTTTGTGATATTTGGATAAAAGTTACAACTGGCCTTGAAACATTTGTTGACATTATTATTATCTAACAAGTTACAGACTTTCCTTCAAAAGTAACTATCTTCTTGCTATATAGTTGATATATACTTCACTGACTATTATAGTCTACATCCTCTTACTAGCGAGGATTTTCACGAGAAACTTTACGATGTCAAGGACCTTAAATTGAACCTCAATGTCGTCAAATGATTTTGTGACCATTCTCGTGATACAAAGAGAGCCGAAAATTGGATTCTGAAGTGCTAAAAAAAGGGCACATTCTCATACTTATTAAACAACATAGCTAACGAGTTCTTCCTTTAGTCCGCACACCGGAGACACCAGAACGCTTGCGATCTCTAGTTTTGTTCTATTATATAGGAACTTCTTGAATACATTCACCGGAAATATATTTTTATTTATTTCTTTTTTTTTTAATTTTTGCTGGAGACCCCTCGTTTCGGAAACCAAAAGCGTTCCCACTTGGCCATCACGCCTCTTCACCATAACTCCTTCTCTTCACATCTCTTTCTTTTACTTTTCTCTTTTTCTCAAGCTCTCTTTGTCTTCACTGTCTCCATCTCTACTCTCTCTCTCTCTCTCTTTGTCTTCCCTGTCTCTATCTCTACTCTCTCTCTCTCTTTGTCTTCCCTGTCTCTATCTCTACTCTCTCTCTCTCTCTCTTTGTCTTCCCTGTCTCTATCTCTACTCTCTCTCTCTCTTTGTCTTCCCTGTCTCTATCTCTACTCTCTCTCTCTCTTTGTCTTCCCTGTCTCTATCTCTACTCTCTCTCTCTCTCTTTGTCTTCCCTGTCTCTATCTCTACTCTCTCTCTCTCTCCTTGTCTTCCCTGTCTCTATCTCTACTCTCTCTCTCTCTTTTTGTCTTCCCTGTCTCCATCTCTACTCTCTCTCTCTCTCTTTGTCTTCCCTGTCTCTATCTGTGACAAGTCAAAAACTCGCTGTCAGAGTCACTCTAAATTATCACAGCATTAATTATTATTTTTCATTATTTATTTATTTTATTTTAATTATTTCCCCATCCTACCCCTGAATTCTTCACCCGCCACACCTTTTCCTCTCCAGGCTAGACTTAGTTGACCACCTTGGAGATAGCTAAGGCGCGTCCTTTCATTTATCTGCCCTTGATCGGGGAAAGGTAGACACACAATCTCTTTTTGTCTTACCCGCCGGATGTCTGAAGGACGGTCGCGGTTTACACCACCTTGGTTACAATGCAAGCTAATCCTCCCCCCCCCCCTTTTCTCCTACGTCTCTCTTTGATCTAGGAGATTACGCGAGTCAAAGTGCCTCTCGACGCTCCCATCTTAAGTCTAATTCACCCACGTGTAAGATAATTCTTAGCCTAGGACATTTCCGGTGTCCGCCCACACTTTTCAGGCATATATATATAGTAAACCAACTCAAATCACCCTCTTTCATTCTCATTCGAGCTGAGCTATCGAGTCTGGACTATATCACTTATTCTCTCTCCTAGAGGAATACCTGGTGCCTCCCTCAGGTGTCTGCCTATTTGTTCGATATCAAGAATCACCTACTATTTATGTGCTCAGTGCTATTCAGCACTGCACTAGCTCACTGACCTGCCTATTTATCGGATCACTTACCTGCCTATTTGCCTACTGGCCTATCTATGTGTTTAGTGCTAATCAGCGCTGCACTTGCCTAGTTGCTATCAAGAATCACCTATTGCCTAGTTACTGGATCAACGATCCATTTACCTGCAGTTGTGCTTAGTGCTATTCAGCGCTGCATTTGCCTACTGAGATCTACTCAACTCTACTACTTGGCGCTATCGGCATCGCCCGCCTATTCGACAGCCCACCTGTCAAGCTATTAGGCGCGACGTCCCTATAGAGTCAGATCTGTGCGAGACGTCATAGCTACGCCAACCCCCTGCAACTCACTGGACATATCCTGTTACCCACACTGCCCACGGCAGATCAGCTCTGCCCGCAGTAACCTTGTGCCCACGGTATCCGGCCGCCCGCCATACTGTGCCCACTACAGATACTAGAACTTGGGACTAAGACTCCACAAGAACTATATCGCCGGCGTCCCTCTATCCGCTAGAGCGCCACCTCCAGCTGCAGAACCTCAAGCCAGGACACAGCCAGCTGCGACATCAACAGGAATACCAGCTAAGTCAGAGGACAAAGTGACATACTCTCTTATTATGTGCAAGAGTGATGATTAAACATAGAATATACTAGAGATAGATGCAAACCCTCCCCCTTTTTATTATTATATGTATATTTATGTAAATAAATATCCTTTATTTTAACTTTTGTATCTATCTTTCATTGCTTTGTCTCGTTGCGTGCCTGCTCCCGATTCATATGCTGATAAGTGGGGGTGTGATAGCTTCAAAAATAATCATCCCCTAGACATAAAACGTGCCAAACACACGTCACATTTCCCCACCTGTCACATTTTGGCGAGCCCGTCCGTGGATTTAACCCATCTTTACAGCAGGCACGAACAGGCAGCAATAACTAAATTCCATATCAATTTTTTTTGTAAGAATATTTATAAGTATCATCACTTCGCATTATCAAGAGTGTCACTTCTGTCATATTTTTATATTATTATTACAACTGTATTTAATTTGTAATATTTCATTGCAGGAATTTTGTGATTAACGTAGGCAGACACCTCATTCCCCTTTTACTCTTTCTTACATTCAGCGGCTCCTTTCTACATTTTACCTCTTACTATCTTCCACCTCATCCTCTTCCTAATCCGGCCTCTTTAACCATGGACTTAGCTGAATTAGCTTCAGATTTCGAGGCTGAAGGAATATTATGTGGATTTGAAGGTCTCGAGTTAGAAGACTACGTACGAAGACAGATTGAAAGGGCACAAAGAATGGAAGCCCATGAACTAAAAATGAATGCGATTAGGCAGGAAATACTAGAAATCAGACAGCGCTATAGACCGCAGAATTTGGAGCTGAACAGCACACCCGCAAGACAAGACCAGGAAACAGAGGAGAGTGGAATCATGACTCATGTCGAAACAGAGCACACCGCCCCATCAGACACAGACGTTGCTAATAAAGGTGAAACTACCACACCTGATGCCCCTTCTCTCGACCAGTCCACCTTGTCTACCCAGCCCAACCCTTCAGCTCAGTCTAATAGTTCTGCAAACTGCGACGCTCCATTCCAGCCCATGCCCCCAAGCCAACCCCTACCTAAAAAGGCACCAGTCCAACAACCAGCCTTGCGCAAAAACGGCAACTTCCCAGCACGTAAGCCTCGTCATGACCAGAACAACCAAGCCCACCGTGACTGTAACAACAGCACGCGTGGCAACAAACCTAACCGTGCCTACCGTGACTGCAACAACAGCATGCGTAGCCACAAACCCAACCGCCATAAGCAGCAAGCCTCACAGCGCATTTCAGTAATGACCGCGGTCCCCAAACCCTCTGTGTCTAATCAGCAAACACGTACTGATAGAACAGCGGGCGACCCATACGTCATATCAACACTGACTGTGGCCCCTGAACACACTGCCCTTGGCTCTACGAAAACGGAAGTCCTACCGGCACTTCCTCACCCTGTCTCATCTTCCCCCGGGATAGAGACCATTCTGGTTAACGGGCGGTACGTCCGGTCCTTATTTGACACAGGCTGTGCGGTAAGTTCAGTTATCTGCAAAGCACTGGTTGATCAGGCTGATCTCACAGATAGAACTGTGACGATTCAGTCCCTTGACCGTGAGATTCCTCCAAAGGTTCTTCCTATTGCTAGGGTCCACGTAGAATGCAAGTACGTACGTGGCACCATTGACGCCGCCGTCATGGACACGCCAGTGTACGACTTCATTCTAGGCTCCAAATATGTCCCTCTTGGAGAAGTCAACAAGCCATACTTCTCTCTGCCCGTCGGTAGATCGACGAGGCAGAAACGTGGCCGCAACCAGCTGGTTGGAAGCCCTGGTCGCCACACTGACACGCCTAGTCCCGACTCATCAGCGAAGCTCAAACCACACTGCCCTGGCATTGACACTGCTAGGAAGTCACGAGGTAAAGTGTGCCCGCGCACTCGTGAGGGTCTACTTGACCCAGGCTACTCAGCCAAAATTAAGCAACATTCCTCTGACATTGACAGTGTCAGAATGCCCCGAGGTAAGATCAACCCTTGCTCTCGTGGACTCACTCCTCTCCATGGCTCATCAGCCACTACTCCGAATCAACCTCTCCCTGGCATTGATAGTGTCAGGAAGTCACGAGGTAAGCCGAACCCTCGCGCCCGTGAAAACACTTCTCCCTATGGCTCCTCAGCCACCATTCCAAATCAACCTCCCCCTGGCATTGATAGTGTCAGGAAGTCACGAGATAAGCCGAACCCTCGCGCTCGAGAAAACACTTCTCACCATGGCTCCTCAGCCACCATTCAATATCGACCTTCCCCTGGCATTGACCATGTCAGGAAGCCACGATGTAAGCCACATTATTGCACTCGTGGGGACGTTCTCCGGCAGAACTCCATATTCTTTATCAGGCCACTCTTCCCTGACATTGATCGTGTCAGACGATACCGAGGTAAGCTGACTACTTACTCTCGTGAAGAAACGCCTTACAGCGGCTTCGGAGGTAAGCCCCAACGAGCACACGTGCCTTGGGCACCCCGCCTAAGCTCCAATCACCCTCCCCAATCCGCCCCAGGAAGGAAATATAACTCATCCAATCGCCCAATCTACTCTCCCGAGCAGCCCGACATGTTTCACCCAGGTGACTACATATTCAGGGACGGAAAGTAGACCACGGACAGACTTGGACAGACTCTCCTCCTGGCATGGCTACCCCTTATTTTTCCGGATTTTTTTTTTCTAATGCTGTGATAACAACTGATCTTAAAGTTAGAGTGACATCAGTCTGCTCGCACTTTATGGATCTTTCTGCGATAGATCCATCTTGGCGGCGGCGTATGTGACAAGTCAAAAACTCGCTGTCAGAGTCACTCTAAATTATCACAGCATTAATTATTATTTTTCATTATTTATTTATTTTATTTTAATTATTTCCCCATCCTACCCCTGAATTCTTCACCCGCCACACCTTTTCCTCTCCAGGCTAGACTTAGTTGACCACCTTGGAGATAGCTAAGGCGCGTCCTTTCATTTATCTGCCCTTGATCGGGGAAAGGTAGACACACAATCTCTTTTTGTCTTACCCGCCGGATGTCTGAAGGACGGTCGCGGTTTACACCACCTTGGTTACAATGCAAGCTAATCCTCCCCCCCCCCCTTTTCTCCTACGTCTCTCTTTGATCTAGGAGATTACGCGAGTCAAAGTGCCTCTCGACGCTCCCATCTTAAGTCTAATTCACCCACGTGTAAGATAATTCTTAGCCTAGGACATTTCCGGTGTCCGCCCACACTTTTCAGGCATATATATATAGTAAACCAACTCAAATCACCCTCTTTCATTCTCATTCGAGCTGAGCTATCGAGTCTGGACTATATCACTTATTCTCTCTCCTAGAGGAATACCTGGTGCCTCCCTCAGGTGTCTGCCTATTTGTTCGATATCAAGAATCACCTACTATTTATGTGCTCAGTGCTATTCAGCACTGCACTAGCTCACTGACCTGCCTATTTATCGGATCACTTACCTGCCTATTTGCCTACTGGCCTATCTATGTGTTTAGTGCTAATCAGCGCTGCACTTGCCTAGTTGCTATCAAGAATCACCTATTGCCTAGTTACTGGATCAACGATCCATTTACCTGCAGTTGTGCTTAGTGCTATTCAGCGCTGCATTTGCCTACTGAGATCTACTCAACTCTACTACTTGGCGCTATCGGCATCGCCCGCCTATTCGACAGCCCACCTGTCAAGCTATTAGGCGCGACGTCCCTATAGAGTCAGATCTGTGCGAGACGTCATAGCTACGCCAACCCCCTGCAACTCACTGGACATATCCTGTTACCCACACTGCCCACGGCAGATCAGCTCTGCCCGCAGTAACCTTGTGCCCACGGTATCCGGCCGCCCGCCATACTGTGCCCACTACAGATACTAGAACTTGGGACTAAGACTCCACAAGAACTATATCGCCGGCATCCCTCTATCCGCTAGAGCGCCACCTCCAGCTGCAGAACCTCAAGCCAGGACACAGCCAGCTGCGACATCAACAGGAATACCAGCTAAGTCAGAGGACAAAGTGACATACTCTCTTATTATGTGCAAGAGTGATGATTAAACATAGAATATACTAGAGATAGATGCAAACCCTCCCCCTTTTTATTATTATATGTATATTTATGTAAATAAATATCCTTTATTTTAACTTTTGTATCTATCTTTCATTGCTTTGTCTCGTTGCGTGCCTGCTCCCGATTCATATGCTGATAAGTGGGGGTGTGATAGCTTCAAAAATAATCATCCCCTAGACATAAAACGTGCCAAACACACGTCACATTTCCCCACCTGTCACACTATCTCTACTCTCTCTCTCTCTTTGTCTTCCCTGTCTCTATCTCTACTCTCTCTCTTTGTCTTCACTGTCTCCATCTCTACTCTCTCTCTCTCTCTTTTTGTCTTCCATGTCTCTATCTCTACTCTCTCTCTCTTTGTCTTCACTGTCTCCATCTCTACTCTCTCTCTCTCTCTCTTTGTCTTCACTGTCTCCATCTCTACTCTCTCTCTCTTTTTGTCTTCCCTGTCTCTATCTCTACTCTCTCTCTCTCTTTGTCTTCCCTGTCTCAGTCTCTACTCTCTCTCTCTTTGTCTTCACTGACTCAGTCTCTACTCTCTCTCTCTCTTTGTCTTCCCTGTCTCTATCTCTACTCTCTCTCTCTTTGTCTTCACTGTCTCTATCTCTACTCTCTCTCTCTCTCTCTTTGTCTTCCCTGTCTCTATCTCTACTCTCTCTCTCTCTCTTTGTCTTCCCTGTCTCTATCTCTACTCTCTCTCTCTTTGTCTTCACTGTCTCAGTCTCTACTCTCTCTCTCTCTCTCTTTGTCTTCCCTGTCTCTATCTCTACTCTCTCTCTCTCTTTGTCTTCACTGTCTCTATCTCTACTCTCTCTCTCTTTGTCTTCCCTGTCTCTATCTCTACTCTCTCTCTCTCTCTCTTTGTCTTCCCTGTCTCTATCTCTACTCTCTCTCTCTCTTTGTCTTCCCTGTCTCTATCTCTACTCTCTCTCTCTCTTTGTCTTCCCTGTCTCTATCTCTACTCTCTCTCTCTCTCTTTGTCTTCCCTGTCTCTATCTCTACTCTCTCTCTCTCTCCTTGTCTTCCCTGTCTCTATCTCTACTCTCTCTCTCTCTCTTTGTCTTCCCTGTCTCCATCTCTACTCTCTCTCTCTCTTTTTGTCTTCCCTGTCTCCATCTCTACTCTCTCTCTCTCTCTTTGTCTTCCCTGTCTCTATCTCTACTCTCTCTCTCTCTTTGTCTTCCCTGTCTCTATCTCTACTCTCTCTCTTTGTCTTCACTGTCTCCATCTCTACTCTCTCTCTCTCTCTCTTTTTGTCTTCCCTGTCTCTATCTCTACTCTCTCTCTCTTTGTCTTCACTGTCTCCATCTCTACTCTCTCTCTCTCTCTCTTTGTCTTCACTGTCTCCATCTCTACTCTCTCTCTCTTTTTGTCTTCCCTGTCTCTATCTCTACTCTCTCTCTCTCTTTGTCTTCCCTGTCTCAGTCTCTACTCTCTCTTTGTCTTCACTGACTCAGTCTCTACTCTCTCTCTCTCTTTGTCTTCCCTGTCTCTATCTCTACTCTCTCTCTCTTTGTCTTCACTGTCTCTATCTCTACTCTCTCTCTCTCTCTTTGTCTTCCCTGTCTCTATCTCTACTCTCTCTCTCTCTCTTTGTCTTCCCTGTCTCTATCTCTACTCTCTCTCTCTTTGTCTTCACTGTCTCAGTCTCTACTCTCTCTCTCTCTCTCTTTGTCTTCCCTGTCTCTATCTCTACTCTCTCTCTCTCTTTGTCTTCACTGTCTCTATCTCTACTCTCTCTCTCTTTGTCTTCCCTGTCTCAGTCTCTACTCTATCTCTCTTTGTCTTCACTGACTCAGTCTCTACTCTCTCTCTCTCTTTGTCTTCCCTGTCTCTATCTCTACTCTCTCTCTCTTTGTCTTCACTGTCTCAGTCTCTACTCTCTCTCTCTTTGTCTTCACTGTCTCAGTCTCTACTCTCTCTCTCTTTGTCTTCCCTGTCTCTATCTCTACTCTCTCTCTCTTTGTCTTCACTGTCTCAGTCTCTACTCTCTCTCTCTTTGTCTTCACTGTCTCAGTCTCTACTCTCTCTCTCTCTCTTTGTCTTCCCTGTCTCTATCTCTACTCTCTCTCTTTGTCTTCACTGTCTCAGTCTCTACTCTCTCTCTCTTTGTCTTCACTGTCTCAGTCTCTACTCTCTCTCTCTTTGTCTTCACTGTCTCAGTCTCTACTCTCTCTCTCTCTTTGTCTTCCCTGTCTCTATCTCTACTCTCTCTCTCTTTGTCTTCACTGTCTCAGTCTCTACTCTCTCTCTCTGTTTGACTCCCTCCGTTTTGTTCCTTTTTCCCCCTTATATTATATATCTACAGTTTTATCATTTGTCCTCTAGATCTGGGTCGTGGTCTACGAATATAGATATAAGTCTGTTTATTACGCAACGCAAATTCAAAACATAACAACGGAAAAATCTGCCTCAATTTTGGTCTTGATAGAGAAAAAAAAAATCAGGTGTGTGACCTAATTTTCAAGTGTGTCGCCTAGGTTAACATCGTGAATCTCGTCTCTCCCCCCCCCCTTTTTTTTTTTTTTCTTTTTCCACCGACCTTCCGCCACACGAACAACACACACACACACACATACACAGGTTTCATTAAAACGATGTCGTGATAGTCTCCCACTCTCCCTCCACTATAAAAACAATGTTTCTGCTTTGTGTTGCTGTTTGGTGTTACTGTACACCATGTCACTAAAGCGGATGCACTCAATCCAAAAACTTGCTAATCTAGATCTATTTCATTTCTAGTGAATAGTTTTACCCGCTGTGAGTGGATTACTAAGACAGTTATTCGTGGATTTTATTTCGTCGTTGGAAAACTTGAGTGTAGCCTAATTACATGTACTAGATCTATAACTTTAGGCTAGATCTGTTTACATCTAGATAGATTCAAAGTTACTTTTTTTTTAAAATTAATTTAGACCTATACTGAAATGTATGTGAAATGGTTGATAGAGTAGAGATCTCTGTCTAATAATCTAAATTAAAATCTATAAGTTTTGTATTTGGTGGCGATTTAATTTTTTTTTTTTTTGGGGGGGGGAGGGGGTATTTTACTTAACTGTCGAAGATATTTAGTTCTTCTGGATTCTAGATGAAAAATTCGAACTAGAATGTAAGCTTCCTTTGTCTAGTTGCCTAATAGGTATGCCAGCCTAATATATTGCCTCACATTGCGTAGGGTCTAGTCATTTTCTTGTTTGAAGTAGCGTCTGTATTTCATATCTTCTTCTTATCTTATATAAAACAGACGTTACTTCATAAGATAAGAATATGTTAACAAATACTACTAAGAGTAATAACAAATCATAATTGTAGGCGTATTAGATCTAGATGTTGTGATATTATGTGCATAATTATAGTAATAGATACCAGAGATTACTGTGAAATGTTAAGACATGTTAGTGAAGTTAACTAAATGTTGAATGGTAGTCTTTGATCCTTTTGACTGCAGGTAAACAGTTCGATTCCTGGATTTTAGATCCCCTCTTTTGATTTCGTTCTTATCTTATCTTATATAATACAGACGTTACTTCAAAAAAGAAGATGATTACGTCCTACGCGTCTTGCATTTAGTCATGCATATTAACCAATGACTTAAATTCTGCCAAGTCACTGGTTTTCCTGGCTAGCTCAGGCAACCCATTCCATGCTCTAATAGCACTAGGGAAGAAGGAGTATTTGTACAAATTTGTCCTAGCATATGGGACGAGGAATGTGCCTTTATCTTTGTGTCTTTCAGAGTATTTTATTAAATTTTGTTTTTGTATTTGAAGATTATGGTTCAGTGTTTTATGTATTATTGCTACTTTACTTTTGAGCCTTCTGTCCTGAAGGCTTTCTAAATTTAGTGATTTTACTAAAGGTGTTACTCTAGTCAAATGTGAATATTCGTTTGTTATGAATCTCACTGCTCTATTTTGTGTCTGTTTTTTTATGTTTTCTTGGGTTGAGGGGTCCCAAACGGAGGATGCATATTCTATTATTGGCCTAACCAAGGTTAAGTAACATTTTAGTTTTATGTTCTTATTTGATTTATAGAAATTTCTTTTAATAAATCCTAATGCTTTGTTTGATTTTTTTGTAGTTTCATCAATATGTGGATTCCATGATAGTTTTTCATTTATTATAACACCTAGGTATTTTGCGTTTTTAGTCTGTGATACTGGTTTGCCATGAATAAGATAAGTGGAATTAATTTGTTTTAGTTTTTTTGTTACTCTTAACAACTGACATTTTTCTGGGTGGAAAGACATGCTCCAATTTGATTCCCATTTCTGTAATTCATCTAATTCTCTTTGTAAAATATCTGTGTCTTGTGTTGTTTTTATTGTTCTATATATTATGCAATCGTCTGCAAATAATCTGACTTTTGTTCCTGAACTAATGCAATTTGGTAAATCATTTATGTAAATTAAAAATAGTAGTGGACCCAAGACTGTTCCTTGAGGTACACCTGAGTTTACTGTTATCGGTGTTGATTTAGAGCCATTTATTATTACAGTTTGTTCTCTCCCTATCAGAAAGTCTTTAATCCACTGATGCAGTGGACCATTAATGCCGAAATATTTTAATTTTTTAAGCAAACTATGGTGGTGAACTTTGTCAAAAGCCTTAGAAAAATCTAGTAAGAAAGCATCTATTTGTTCACTATTATCTAAACCTTTTGAAAAATCATCAATTAGTCCTATTAGTTGTGTTTCACATGATCTATATTTCCTAAAGCCATGTTGGTATGGTGTGAGGACATTATGTTCTACCGATAGTAAGAAAATTATTTACTTAGTTCGGGCCTTATCTTTTTTTTACCATTAAACTTTTTACCGTCTTTCTTTCATGTTCTTTTTACAAAGCTTATATCAACTCTGTCTGTCTGTCTGTCTGGTACAAGTTTTGTACTCGTTATTTCTCTCTCTTCAAATTCTGGGATCAAGTTGAACATTTACGTCTGTAGGCCGAGTATATATAGATTTATATATAGGACTTAAATACACGAATCAATCCAAAGTCGGTTAGTTAATCAATTAGTACTAATTAATTAATTTTGTTTTATATAACAGAAAGGGAGCTAAACTCTGTGATTTTCAGATAAATGGCAGTACTTAGCTGTTCATTCCCTCAGATAAGCTGTGTTTTAAAAAAAGTATTTTTTTTTCTATTGCTTATTTATCACTTCAATTTACATTTTGAATATATAAATACTTATTTTAACACTTTCTTTAAGATGCTCATTTTTTAGCCGGGAGTGGGGTGGGGGGGGGGTGTCGGAGTTTTTTTTAATAAATGTAAGCTCACAATAAAAAAAAAAACAACCTCCGTCTATTCCTAAGTTCAGGATAGACAACACGTTATTTTGTGTTTGTGTTGTTCGCTCATTGAAGTTTACAAGCACGGCGAAACGAGCACACACACGACCGCCTAGTCAATAATTAGTATGCAGTAGAATTATCAATGTCAATGTCATAACGATACTATAACTGACAAGTAGAACAGGTGACATGGCTTTGTCCCTACGTTCTAGAGTATAGTTCATGGACTAAGGTTTTTTTAGAAAACTTTTCTGCCTCTCAAGACATAGTGACCGAAATGTCTTTCTATTCTTGCCGGTTGTGTGTGTATGTGTGTTTAACGAAAAAAAAGGGAGGGAGGGTGTTTTCTGTTGGTCAAGAGCCTAAGGTAGCACGGCCTAGCCCAGGACCCTTCTTGTGTCTCAGCACTGGCCTAAATCAACCTTTCTGGATCATATACATTGATTTGACCGGTTTTTTTAAAATCTAGAATACACAGCACAGGCCTATATATGATTATGCATTTTAGCCTGTGTCACTATGGTTATAGTACTTTTATCTCAATGATATCACATGTACAGAGAAGTTATTTCTGGTGGAAAACACTTTGCATAAAATAATCATAACAACAAACTAGTCACTCTAGTGGTCCTACATTTGCAGCGCAATATGAATTTAATGAATGTGTCAGTCATTTCAAATCTCGTTAAAAGTAAATTAGTCAATGTAACAGCAAGAGAAACTCCATTTGTCTGTGTGCAGTGGCTCGCACCTTGACAAGGGGCAGACAACCATTCTACACTTCTTTATTTCCAAAAACCAAATTTATTTTCCATTATAAAGATAATGTTGCACTTATTTGTTAATTTTCTAAGTAGCATTCCCATTTCTCATTGGTGCAGAAAACGTGAATAATTCTTCAGAAGAGAAATCATTTGTCTGGGTTTTGTATTGGTCAGTCTGGTACTTTGGGCGGTAATGAACGCGTGTTCAAGAAGAAATTACTTTCAAAATAGACATAGATCAGTGAGGACTATATGCTCTGCTTCACTATCTCTTTACTATAAATCTATCGGTTATCTATGCATCTATATCATCTATGGCTTGGTCTGCATTTAAACCGTTATGCGTTCGAATATATATATTTTTTTTTTGGGGGGGGGGAGGGTTAAAACACCTAGATACAGTGTGTTTTTTTTAAAGCTTATGTAACTATTTTGATTCTTGATACATGCATTCAAAGCATGAAATCAGACTTATTTCCGGAGCCATCGAGATGACAGAACGTCAAGGGTAACGTAGCAATGAACGAAGTCCGTACGTATAAACAAAACTTGTTACAAAGACTGCACCTCACGAGAATTTCCTGTACCTTCCGTAGGTTGAACTTTGGAGGTCAGATCAACAAAAAGCATACGCTTTAGGTATTCACTTGACTGCTAGGTCAGCATTGACTGGACTGTTTAATTGTGTGATTTGGGCCTCAATGACTTTGACAGACTCAACATTCATTGGACTGTTTAATTGTATGAGTTGGGCCTCAATGACTTTGACAGACTCAACATTCATTGGACTGTTTAATTGTATGAGTTGGGCCTCATTGACTGACAGACTTTAAAGTTTTCAAAAGTTACGCTCTACACATTACTGGATCTTTTCTAAATGTAGTTTTGCCCTAGATAAATATGCGTTTCTTGGACAAAGGAGATCTTATTCTTTCTTTATCTGCCTGTAGTCCCATCTGGGGTACTAACGAGCTTCTTCCAAACGTTTCGGTTCGGGACAATCTCTCCAGCTGCCCCCACGTCATGCCCAGCTACTTGGCATCTGCTTCCAAATCTCATTTACACTTATATTGTTCGTTGAATTTTATATCCTTGTAACAATATTTTTTTTTTCATCCAAGTGATAGAAGAGAAGCTGTTATAACATAGAGGTAAAGGATGATGATAATATTTAATAATTTTTTGTTGGTTTCATTAATTTGAATGTTTTCTGTTTCGGATGCTCCTTCAGAATTGAAGATTATTACATCCTGGCCCAAACAAGACCGCGGTGGATTGCGGCGAAGGATTCGAGCCTGGAATCGTCTTGACGATAGTCCAGAGCGCATACCACACGACCAGACATCCATCATATTCATGTCCCATCCACTCCCCTAAAAACATGTACAACTTACTTACCAACAAATAAGGTGCGTCGGTTGTGTCTCCGTGTGGGGAGGGGGGGGGGAGGATGGTGATAGTGGCGCACACCCTCTGTTACCCTTTTAACAACTTTGTCTCCTCTCTGATTGAGGGTAACGCTGGGGAGGAAGTACACTAAAGTGGGTGCCACTAGTGGCTTAGCGGGTTTCAGTCAAATTAGATATGAAATGTAACTTGGTGGTAATCGGGTTTAGTTCACGTTATTCAAATAAGATTTCGATTTTAAAAGGTAATCATCGATATTTTGCTGCCAGTCTTTTTCTTGTTACATAAATTAAACTGAATTTAGTGGAAGGTTTGAGCCAAACCACCAGCGGTAACATTGGTGCAACCTAAGATTTACATCCTTCTTGTGACAGTTTCACCTACATGTTACCATAATCGGTCAAACGGAGTCACTCCTTTCAATGGAAAGGGAAGTGAACGAACTAAGCTATTTTAAAATTAATTGTTTTCCTATCCCATTGCGAGTAGAAAGAGAAAACAAGTCAAGTTAATGTCTACCTGAAGTGTCGTGCATTGGGCGTGTTTAGAAAGGGACTTAAAACAATAACCCTTCTTTTGTGTTACTATTCTAATAGTCTCAATCTCAAGGCTTATATCCTATCCCTTGAGCGATTGGCTATTGTAATACGTCGTATCTAATTTTAACTTCCGGTATGGGTTTATACTTAGACATATTGATTGGGCCTCAGTTTTGACATTTAGAGCCGAATGTTTTAAAAAGAGGTACAGTTTTTTAGTTCAAATATTATTAAACCAACTTAAATAAAAAAGGTTTTTGGTCTGGCTTAAAAAAATAAAAAGGCAATCATCGGGAGACTAGGCAAGAATATGTGACTAGATAAACATTAGTAGCAAGAACTTATAGGCCTAAACTTAATAGATTCTTTGTAAGGAACTTGTTAAGTAACTACATTATTTTCAATTTTTGTAAATTAATAGATTCTTTGTAAGAAACTTGTTAAGTAACTACATTATTTTCAATTTCTGTAAATTATGGTTTACTTGATTTTACTTGTTTTTGTTTTGTTTAATGTTTGTGCTGTATCGTCTGCTTACGTAAACTTCCGGCAAGGTGCCTTATTGCTTTCATTTTTTTTTTTGTGGCTACACAAAATGCAGTAATTAATGCGACGAGACTAAAAGATAATGCGCATCTAATACAAAATTATTGTACAATATCTCTGAATACTGAATACTATTATAGACTTCACTGCTTGTTAATTAATGAATATAATATAACTAGGAGAAATATGATTACTGACATTATCTAATGTACAATGTAACTAGCCTAAGTCTATTGATAAACAATGACATTTGATAGGCGTGACTCATACACGACTTTATCCGGGTTTAACAAATCGCCCGTCACGCGTGATGATCTTGGCCAAGTTTAGCTGTGAGTCTAGATCTGATTTCAACCGATACATAAACCCAGTTCTTTCAGCTCCACCCTTTCCAATTTCTGTTACTTCTTGTCATAAAGGAGTATAAGATCTAACTACACCAGTACTATACTTCTAACTAGCTAGAATATTCTAGTCTAGACTGTCCTTTAATGTTTGTTTCCAGGTCTTTATCTAGATCACCAAACTAGAATCTTCTATAGTACATTTCGACATCTTATCTTATCTTATATAGCCTAATACAGACGTTACTTCAATAAAGAAGATGATTATGTCCAACGCGTCATGAATCTAGTCATGCATATTAACCAATAACCTAAATTCTGCTAAGTCACTGGTGTTCCTGGCTGACTCAGGCAACATATTCCATGCTCTAATAGCATTAGGGAAGAAGGAGCATGGACACAACCAGGAGTTTGTTTAGAGTAGGGGTGCGGATTGGGGCGGAATTTTTAAAAATTCTTAATTGCACATTCATCATCATCAAACTCCATTTGAGTGAAGGCTTGAGAGGCTCTAATCCTCTCTTGCAAAAGCCCTGGGACAGAAACCCTGCTGTCTTGCGTAGTGCATACATGTCACCATACAGGTCGAGAATTTTTGGTTTCCCAGACCTGTCGAGGCGGAGATCAGCAAGTCTGGGGCAGTCAAACAGAATATGAGGCACGGTCTCCTCTTCTTCCCCGCAGCGGGGGCACCGTGAATCAAAATTTGGCCATAGCCGTGAGAAATATGAGCCAACAGGTCAGTGGCCTGTCCTGAACTGTGCTATAATATCTCACTTTCGTGGATTAAATCCTGCCCATACGAGTAATTGCACATTGGCTGTTGAGAGCAAAGTCATCAACTTCATAAATACGTTTTTTTTTAAAAACTCTTTTTGAGTTAGTAGCTACTTGTATCTCGAGTATATTTCTTTACGCTTGTACATTTTTGTTTCAAATCGTTTGTTTTGATCGATAGCACACAACAGGGCAGTTCGGTCTAGTTCACATTATAGTTTGCAATGTCATGTGTGAGTTAGACAGGTCCTCGGGGGGTCCTTACGAGTTTTATTTATTTATTGTGCGTCTCTTGGTTAGGCAATCTAGACTTTTACAGTACATCAATAAATCTAGACTTTTACTGTACATCCATAAATCTAGACTTTTACAGTACATCAATAAATCTAGTCAGCCCTGACGGCCGGGTGAAATCAGCATGTTTGAATTCTAATGTGTAGTGTTAGTATTGGCAATTCTACTTTCAGTCGACCTACTATTCAATCGATTGTGTGACTTAGACATCACGTGACTATTATATATTTTTAGAAGTGTCTGTAAGTCTTTCTCTTAAAGAAATACACAAGTCAGTTTTAAATAAGATTCAAAGATCTGAAGTCATGACTGTATATATATCGAGATCTAAGCTACAGGATTGTATTTAGAGTGCGCTGCAGAGATCCCGCTCTCTACACACACAAATATATACACTATGTCTAGCGGTGCGATGCAAAACCTTTTAAGTTTTTGTTGTTGTTATTAACTTTATTAACACTGATATTAACTTTACTAATTACCGATAAATCGATTTCCATTTCTTTTACTTCATGTAGTTGAAAACACTGAGGTGCACATTAGAATTTATGGAGTTGTTTTGATCAGAACGCGGGACACTTTGAAAACATACACAGTTCCGTAGAGTTAAATGAGTACCCGGTACCTGATATAGTGCGCTGGCAAGATTTAATAAGACATTCATAACTGAAATAAAAAACTCCGTTGGCAGATAATCTCGTACACAAATTCAAAGTTCACGGAGGAGGTCATCGAAGCAGACGGTCTCGTTGCGTCTGCTCTTATTGTGAGTTTGTTTCGTACCAGTAATTTGATTTATTTAGTAAAGTCTTGACAGATAAGCTTTGCAAGAGAATATGAAAATAAGCCAAATCTATCTTTATAGCCTATCTATATATTTAAAGGCAAGGTCCCTGATGGACTGACATGTCCCTAATTCTCCCACTAGCCTTGGACGAAAACAAAAATTTAACCATATACTACTTTCCGTATGCCTAGAACTACTAAGCACATTTTACGATCAAAACCACAGCCGTTACATTTACCGAAAACGATTCTTATTCGTAATTTCGACCCAACCTTTTTCAGTTAATCCGCCATATTTAAAATTTTCAAATTTATACTTTCGTTTAGATTTTGTGAGTAATTTCTAGTCGGTATAGTGTCAGACTCTACATCAGAAGGTCAGTGGTTCAAATATCGAACCGCATGATTTTTTAAAAAAATTGTTATAAATTTTTTAAATAGTGTTTTTGCACAATTTAAAATTAGTAATTCGATCTACACAAAAGCTGAAACAAAATCTATAACCTCGATACGTTTTAACACTTGATTCAACGTAACATATACTCGAATACACTGGCCAAATGTGAGGTTGTTGGCATGCGAGCAGTTTTATTGAAAGTGCCAAAAAAAAAAAAAATAAGGGTCAGGGGTACGGCCAAAGTATTGCGTAAGCATTTGTAGGGTGTAATAAGAAAAGAAACAATGTATAGTCTTGGAACTTGGACCAAATCAATGGGCTGTTAATGCTGGTACTTTATATATTATTTGTTTTTAAAATATTGACGTAACGTTATTTTATATAAAAAAAAAATAATACATCGTATGAGAAACGATTATTTGGAATAAGTTCATCAAATCTTTACTATCTAGACGAACTGCTATCTGTAAGTTTGACTTGAAGACCTGTACAAAGAGCCAAATTAATGCTGGGAACGTAAAAAAGAATTAAATGTATACACCCGACTTAGATCTATACACCCGACTTAGATCTATACATCCGACTTAGATCTATACACCCGACTTAGATCTATACATCCGACTTAGATCTATACACCCGACTTAGATCTATACATCCGACTTAGATCTATACACCCGACTTAGATCTATACACCCGACAGATCTATACATCCGACTTAGATCAAGACACATTCCATAGATTTACATTTTCTCGTAGCTTACTTCAAGTTTCAAGTAGTTTCAGCGTGTATCATACCTTCAGCTTCAAGTGTCTCATATAGATCTATATGTAGGCCTACATTCTTTAAGATATTTGGAAAAAAACACGCATACATTTTTGCATCGGGGTAATTGCAAATCAAGACGTGTCTTTGATATAATGCAATGATACGTGAGCTGTAAAGGATTGCCCCTTCAGTGTATTATGACCTACTTTCTACTGGGAGTTAAATACTAAAAATAATCATATCAAAGTGTATCATTACGCCATGCTGTAGCCAAATTCCTTCCAAATAAAAAGTTCGTTCAGTTTCTCCTTCACCTGTCATCAGCTGCTTACATTAACGCGTAAGTGTCAAGGTTATGAGGCGGGAAAATTATGCTCTCGATTGACCGGCAGGTTATGTCCAAAATCCGGAAATAGCACATTTTTTTTTTTATTTTCAAGTTTGTGTGAATAACGAACACAACAAAAGCCCCACGGCTAAAGTGCAGTTTAATACCTAGCGCTAGTCTTTCAAATACATAAGAAGACAAACCAGAACGTACTGTTGACTATTATAGAGCTTTTGGAGGATGTTTGATGTTAGAAGTATTGCCTTTAGTCTTTAGGGCAAAGATTTGATAAACCAATTATTATACAATGACACTAGATAGATAATCCTTCCCGTCTATCACACACACACACATATATATTTAGGCCTATATATATATATATATATATATCAATGTCATTATATAATGAAAAAATCAAATATATATAGGCCTATATATATATATGTATATATATATATATATATATATATATATGTTTTCATAACACATTGTATTTATTACTTTATGTCACCACCTCAAAGTTGGTGCCATAGAGTAGAAACCCTAATTCTGTATTGTGTATGTTAATTCCATATTGTGAATCTTATTCACAACCCATGTTGCACTAAGGTGAACACTTTTGACCTTAGGTGAACCAGAGAGTTAAAGGCAGTCAGTCCACATAGAGATCTTGTAGTAAGCACTTGATAGAGTCACTTAATATACAAGCAGTAGAGTTAGATGTTTAAAGTAGTTGGTTATAGAATAGTTACTAAGTTCTTACATCGGTGATATTTCTGTTGGATTAATACTGACCATTCTTGGGTCGAATTGTATATTGTATTCACTATGTGGTGTTATATTAAACTTATTGTGCCTGCTACATCCAGCATCATTTCATTATTCTGTGATTTATATCATGAACCCAATGTCACCACCACGCCTACATTGATGAACCGACAATGATAGCACAGCATCAAACATAACTACAGCCACATTCATAATATCTAAAATAACTACGGTGACACTTTACTTTAAAACTCGTTCGTTGTGTTTGCTTCCACTTGCTCCATAACAGTGTTAAGTGACCCCCCACAAATATAGGTCTACTCATGGGCGTAGCCAGGATTTTTTTTCGGGGAGGGTTTTGGGGGGGGGATTCCCCCCTGACCCCCCCCCCCCCGCGGAAAAAAATTATATATATATATAATATATATATATATGTGTGTGTGTGTGTGTGTGTGTGTACATAATTAATCTTTATTACATTCTGACCCTTTCGGAAGACGTTTATTGTTTATTGTAGATTCCCCGCCCTTGCTAGCAAGGGGTCTGGGGGAGTTCGCAGCGCTCCCCCAGCGCGGGGCGAAGCCCCGCCGCCGAGCACTATTTCTGGTATTGAAAGCCAACAAAATGCATATTCTGAGGTATCTACAGTGCATTATCTTGCTATTAAAAAGTTTATTTCAAAAACCTAATGTGCTATTCTTACTGACTTAGACCCTCTCGCGCCGTTCGGCGCATTTTCCGGCAAGCTGTTTCCGCAACTCTTATTTTGCGTAATTCATTTTGTGTGAGAACATGTCCCGCAAAACCTCATGCGACGCTCTGTCACAACCTTACAAAGGATTCGACTCCCAGTTCGGCATATGATTTCTTTGATTTAGACCCGATCTCTATGACTGACTCCTAAAATCTGTCTTAGTCATCTTTGTTGAGACACATTTAATGATTTTCAAATTCGGCAGAAGACTATTCACACTTTATTAATGGAGCCCAAGCCACTGGTAGAAATTTGTAACCTTTCTTGACTACGCTCTT
This sequence comes from Biomphalaria glabrata, assembly GCF_947242115.1. Taxonomy (NCBI): domain Eukaryota; kingdom Metazoa; phylum Mollusca; class Gastropoda; family Planorbidae; genus Biomphalaria; species Biomphalaria glabrata. The sequence goes on from NC_074719.1 coordinate 11,887,524, forward strand.
GGAATTGCATGCCTGTATTTTGCTTTAGATTTTATATCGAAAAGGAAAGTTTTTTCGTCAAATCATCTGTTGATGGGTTTTAAACTAAGAAATCTCTGGAGTTTTTTTGTTTTGTTTTTAATTCAAAACCCCCTTTAGCTACGATCATAGAATTTGGTGACTGTAGTTTGCTTTAAAATAATATTGAAGAGAGAGGTTTTCAACTCTAAACGCTCTGTAAGGGAATTTTAAACTCAAAACCATCTGGAGGGGTTTTAAACTTTAAAGTTAAAGCCATCTGGAGGAGGGGGATTTAAACTCAAAACCCCTTTGGCTACGCTCATAGATTTTATAGTGTGTAATTTGCTTTTTTTTTTATATTGACGAGGTACTTTTTAGCTTCAAACCCCAACTGGAGGGGAGGGGGATTTAAACTCAAAACCCCTTTGGCTACGCTCATAGAATTTTGAGTGTGTAATTCGCTTTTTTTATATTGAAGATGGGGTTTATCGTAAATTTTGGAGGGGGTTTTAAAATCAAAATCTTCCTCAACTGTGGTGTTGGAATTTGGGGATTGTTGTTTGCATTTTTTTTGTTTTGTTTTATAGAAGAGTGGGATTTAACTGCAAAAACCTCTGGTAGGGGGTTTAAAATTCAAAACCCCCTGTAGGGGTTTTAAACTCAAAGCCCCCTTGTAGAGGGATTTGTATCTCAAAACCCCCTGATAGGTGTTTTTTAAATCTCAAAACCCCCTGGTAGGGGGATTTAAACTCAAAACCCCCTGGTAGAGGGTTTTTAACTCAAAACTGCCTCGGCTGTGCTGTGGTAAGTGATGATTTAGTATTAAAATCTCACCTAAAATAAACAAAATGAAAGCAAAAATCAGTCACTTAATTCCGTTCCCCCCCCCCCCTGCGGGGGGGATTTCATTTCGGGGGGGGTTTGAACCCCAAGAACCCCCCCCTGGCTACGCCCATGGGTCTACTTACTTGTGTAGACGACGATGGACAAAGGGGTCACTCTGTTTGCTTTTGCCTTGACCAGGACTATATTCCTGGACATTTACAGATAGGTGGACTCAGAGGACTCCCGAATTAAAAGTTCAGATAGGTGGACTCAGAGGACTCCCGAATTAAAGGTTCAGATAGGTGGACTCAGAACTCCCGAATTAATGTTGCATCCTTCAAATGGATTCAAACTCTAGACCCTAGTTGCAGACTTTTGCTATGCAACTTTGTCGCTGCACGCACAATTAGCTAGGGACTCATTGTTAGAAAGAACTGTCCTGTGGTTTGACGCATGCTAAAATCAGCAGATTCATCTCATCAACTGGTGTGAGAGCAATAAAACAATCACTCAAACCGATTGTTTATTTTGAACTGTGTCAACAGAACGAATAGAGCGTCTAAAAAGGGCAAAGTTCAATTAAATGTGAACTTAGGAGATTTCCCAAAACAAAAAAAAATATTGGAGCGAAATTTCAGGTTAGCGATAAGGCAGTCCTATTACATTGTATTTAATAGCTGATGACAAAGGCTTCGGCTAGCCTAACATTGGTCCGCTACTGACAATTTAATCTACAATTGCATCCATTTACACTAGAGGGAAAAAAGAAACTTACTTGTATAAGAGTTCACATGTGTAAACAAAGCACCCGCCCCCCCGAACAACAAGTTTCCTATAGCATTGTATTAAACGTGTCTAAAGTGGTCCTTTACATTTCAAAAGCCATTTAATGCTTATTAACTTCACCCGTTTTTTTTGTTGATATTTTATAAGTATTTATTGCCTTAATAACACCAAAATGTATTGGCAGACGTCAGTTCTTAGCAAGTAGCGGAATAGAGTTTATGAGAAATGGACAAGCTCTCTTCCGAATCCCAAGAAAGACGACGCCTGCTGTAAGCTATCCCGACAAGATCAACGTCTAATCTTTTGCCTCAGAACCAGACACAGACAACATATGTTCCAGAAGCTTCAAATTGGAACCAGTGAAATCCGCCCTTGTAGAGTGTCACCAGAGAATGCTGACCATGTTCTTCAAAGCTGCATTCTTTAGCAAGAGGCCCGAGCAAGACACTGGACCTATAAGAAGAAAACTACATGGAGAGCTCCCTGATTTGGAAACCACTGCGCAGTTCATCTAAAGTCTTAAGTATCGGTGTAGTCATCTGGACGCTTCAACATAATAATGACAACGAGGAAGTTGAAGTAGAAGCAAGTAGCAAGGTATCTATGTGTTACTGGATGGCTCACTTTCCCTTGTAAATATCGGAATATTTTAAAATTACTTTTCAAAGCAATTGTGTTACATTTTCCTTTTGGTCACAAAATACTTTTTGACGAAGAATTTAGTAAACATAATGAGAATATCTTTAAGCCACTTTTTTCGTAATCAAATACAATTACTATAGATCAACGAATTCTGTCATAGATACATGAGCCTTCAGCTCAATTATTTAAACTTTAGTGTCAGCTCTGTTAAGGTCCACTAGATATATATGATAACAGATTATTTAGAGTACATAGCTAAAAGTAAAGTTTTCATATCGCGCCAATATCACAGTGTCATCATGACAAATGTCACTGTCACCATGGCTCCTGTCAATAGTTGTTTCTCTTCGGTCCTCCCTCTGACTAGCTCCCCCCCCCCCCTGACGCAGCGTGCAGAGCATCTATTGATTACGTTCATATTATGACAAGGATTGTAGTCTAATAGCTATGTTGATGTTTGCTGTTGATGTAGACTTGCACGTGACTCTCTATGTCAACACAATAACGTGACATGTACATATGGAGGAGGTGGGGGCTTTTGTCTATGTCGTGAAATTAATATCGAACAGATTTTCTGTCGTACAGACTATAACAAGCTTTTTTTTTTATTTCAATGATTTTACCTTTGCTTCCTGACATCCTGTTTCGTATATTAGGAAGACTAGATTTAACATTCATTTATTCTTATCATTTGTATAGGAAGCCAACGACTTTGTATCTAAATTTAGATGGATTAATAATAATGGCAATGTTTTCGATTCCGAAGGTTTAGGGTGAGTGAAATGTTTCACGTGACTAATCAAACCCAGTTGCAGCCTGCATATTTTGTCACTTTTAATAATGCAGATAAAAAAACAACATTTAAACATTTGATGTGTAACGAAATTGTTTCCTGAAACTTTATGATCAATTTACATAACTTAGGGACATGTCCAAGCTGTACTAAGCGTTTTCCTTTTATTTTCTTACCAAATACTGTCAAAATAGTCTCAATGTGTCTCCTGCCTACACAATAACTAATAATAAAGTGTAGATCAACTCTAAAAGCACTATGTTATAACTTGCAGGTGTTTGCAAAAGTTTTTACGAGGCTAGTGTTAAATTAAAACGGAACAATTACAATTAAAAAACGTGTATTTAAGTTGTTAGCTTATTTTCTCCATTGTTCTTTATTTTAAGCAATCCTATCCCAGCCTGCACCACACATTGCATGCTCATCTGTTGATCTAGTCACTCTGGTGATTGCTAATTAATGGGCTGATTGTTGGTGACATGTTCTACTGGTTTTTCCATTGACATCACTTCTATCTCTCTGTACACAAACAATGCTCTTGTTTAACTTAACACTACTTCTCTCTGTACACAAACAATGCTCTTGTTTAACTTAACACTACTTCTCTCTGTACACAAACAATGCTTGTTTAACTTAACTTTACTTCTCTCTGTACACAAACAATGCATGTTTAACTTAACATTACTTCTCTCTGTACACAAACAATGCTTGTTTAACTTAACATTACTTCTCTCTGTACACAAACAATGCTCTTGTTTAACTTAACATTACTTCTCTCTGTACACAAACAATGCTTGTTTAACTTAACATTACTTCTCTCTGTACACAAACAATGCTTGTTTAACTTAACATTACTTCTCTCTGTACACAAACAATGCTTGTTTAACTTAACATTACTTCTCTCTGTACACAAACAATGCTTGTTTAACTTAACATTACTTCTACTTCTCTAGTTCTGTATTTCTCTTTCTCCAATCTCTAGTTCAATTTCTCTTTTTCTCTAGTTTACTCTCCACCTCTTTCTGACTCTCTCAGTCTCACTCTCTCTCTCCCTCTCTATCTTATTACTCCTCTCTGTTTCTCTGTGTTTTTTTTTCACTCTTTCTTTCGTTTCTCTTTCTGTTTCTATATCTATCACTGTCTCTTTTCTCTTTCTCTCTCTTTCTGTGTCTCACACAAACCGTCTCAAACACAGTCACATACACACACTGTCTCACACACGTCGTCTCACACACTGTCTCAGACACACATTGTCTCACACACAAAGTTACACACACACTGTCTCACACACGTCGTCTCACACACTGTCTCACACACAGTCACACACACACTGTCTCACACAGTCGTCTCACACACACCGTCTCACACAAACAGTCACACAGAAACAGTCACACACTAACAGTCACACACAAACAGTCTCACACACACTGTCTCACGCGCACACTGCCTCACACACGGTCTCACGCGCACACTGCCTCACACACGGTCTCACACACACACTGTCTCACACACGGTCTCACACACACACACTGTCTCACACATACAGTCTCACACACACACCGTCTCACACACACACCGTCTCACACACACAGTCTCACACACACACCGTCTCACACACACGGTCTCACACACACACTGTCTCACAGTGTATATACATAGATCTCTTTTCAAAACATTTATTTTCGTTTGTCACTTTAAATACTTGTCGTTCATTAGTTCCTTCATCGAAATAAAACACAAATAATATTGCACGTACACCCTCCTCCCTCTTACAGACACACGTTCACACTGAAAGCGAAGAAAATAAGTTCAAAATGTCAAAGAAAAAAGTTTAGTTTAACAAAAAAGACAACTAATTGGGCCTTGGGAGGGGGGGGGGGCTAGGACCCTAAAATATGCTCGACTGTCATTCATATTTACAAGTTTTAGATAAACAAGACTCAGCTAGTAGAACAGCAAGAAGAAAACCCTTTAAATATCTCGCTGTGTCGCAATGAAATATGTCATAGTGGATATTCATTTGACTTCCTCGACCTTTAAAGTCTAGATACAACAACAAAAGACACCTTGATAAAAGCAGGCAGTTGACGCATTCTTCACGTTATACATACACTCGTGGATACAGAAGAGTTCTGTTTCCTTGATAGAACAAAAACTTAGGAAACTAGCTTTCAAAAAGAAAAAAGAAAAATGTAACAATAATACTTAAAAAGAAAAAGGATGCTTTTATAAGAGAAATTAAAAGAACCGCAAAATTACTGCCATATCGATTGATACTGCAAGATTTATTTCCTCTTTTCTATACAAAAAAAAACAACAACATCATTTATTAATTACCTTTAATTAACTAATGGGTCAATTATTAGCGGCCCCCGAAAGGGGAAAAGACGCTATTAGTTTTGTGCGAAATGTCTGTCCGTCTGTCCGTCCGTCCCGTTTAGATCTCGTAAACTAGAAGAGATATTGAAAATCCGACTTCACAATATTTTAGACCATTCAAAGTTCTGATGCAACGGCTACTTTTTTTTTTTCCTGAAAGCGAAAATTCTAATTTCTAAAATCAATTATGCAAGCAGTTTTTTTTATAAGAAAAAGCTAATTAGTATGCATTATATGTTAGACCTAGTTTAAGACGAATAGTAATCTTATAAACATTATTTTCGTGAACTTTTTTTTCTATACATTATTTTTTTTTTTTTTTTTTTTTTTTTTTTTTGAGGATTCGAATATGAGATTGAGCCTTTTCAAAACAATTAACTTATTTAGTTCGAACCGACGGTCCCGGGTTTGAATCCTGGTAAAGACTGGGATTTTCAACTTCTGAGTCTACCCAGCTCTAATGGGTACCTGACATTAGTTGGGGAAAAGCAAAGGCGGTTGGTCGTTGTGCTGGCTACATGACACCCTCGTTAACCGTAGGCCACAAAAACAGATGAACTTTACATCATCTGCCCTATAGACCACAAACTAGTTAGGCCAGGTTCACATCTAACTTTACATTCACTTTCACGTATCCTTTGATCTGCGGGACGGTTGGGGCACTACACAAAATCTGTTAACCTTCTTTCTCCATTCTTATCTCTCATTTGTCTTTGATATAATTTCATTCGGATGTTCTTTCTGAAAACATTGAAGCCTACCTGGGTGGACCACTGGTCGTGCGGTTTGCGCGCTGGACTGTCGTTTGGATTTATCGACGATCGAAGGTTCAAACCCTGCCTGCTCCCATCCCCCGTCGTCTTGCGGGAGGTTTGGACTAGGAAGTAAACTATCTTCAACTCTGAGGGATTATCCGAATTATGTAAAACATTTTACTTCGGGGGCCGATTTTGAGTTTGTGTTTCCACACAAACTGTCTTTTGTAACCTTGTTTTTTATTGATTTATATGTTTTCTTCGCACTGGCGGATCCAGGGGGGGGGCGGTAGGAACGATCGCCCCCCCCCCACTCGTCCGACCCTTTAGTATAGAATTCACACAATTTGTATACGAATTTATTACTTATCTTAATAATATATATTAATTATTTATATTTCAATATATTTTTAGATTATTTCGCCCCCCCCCCTTTCTAGTATTTTGGCCGATTTGGTAGGGTCGGGAGGGGGCGATGGCATCAATCCGCCCCCCCCCCCCAACCATAAACTTTCGAGTGGGGGGGGGCGGTCCTATTTATTTGTAGAAATCACAGCTTGCTAACAGAATCAATTAAATATCTATATGATTAAAACTTTTTATTGGTATTTTAACAGGTCTTTATATTATGTCGTTCATCTTTGGCCGATTGGAAGGGGAGGAGCGAAACCTCTACTGCCCTTCCCATCTAAACCCTTTGAGTGGGGGGGGGGCGGTCCTACTTTTATGGAGAAATCATAGTATGTGAACAAAATTAGTCGAATATCTATATAATATAAACAGGTGGAAGTGCGATACATGCAATCACCTCCCCCCCCCCCATCGGACAAACCAATACTTTTTCTTTTTGTATTATAGTAAGAAATTACAAAATAAAAAAAAATCTGTCACTAATATAATTTATATATGCTATAAAGTAAATTCTTATATCGAGTCGCCCAACCTCTATTCTTTAATGCAAAATGCAATCATTAGCAGAAATTATAAAAAGGAGGGAGGATTAATCGTTTTCATTTTACCGCCCTTCCCCTTTCCAGACAGAGTTTGTCTAATTTCACATGAATTTATCATAACTATTTTAAGAAAGACTTTGCTTTGGAAAAGTTATAATTCAAACGAAATTTTTCAATATAACAGTCACGGTTGAGATGAGTTCAAAAGCCAGATGATCTTTTCCTAGTCGACTTTTTCCAACCTTTACTCTATCTCATATTTTTCTAGTTAAATAAATTTAGGACTGTAACTCACAATTTATGCTTACATTTTATTGAATATTATTAATCGAATTTTTTTTTTTCGGCGGCGATCCTCAAAGCCTTAATCTAAATATGTGGGGTATCTTATCTTTTCAAAGAACAAATCGGTTGTATTTGCAATGTATTATGGGACTATAAATTCATATTAGAATTTCTTTCCACATAATTCAAAAGGTCCTTTATAATAGAATGAATAATGAGCTGTAGGTCAGGAGAATGCGTTACTGCAGTGAAGAATGCCAAAAAACGCTTTTAGCGTTGAGGCTTCTCCCCGAACCTCACTGATGAGTAATAAGCTGTAGATGTCAGGAGAATGCGTTTCTGCAGTGAAGAATGCAAGAAAACGCTTTTGGAGTCGGGGCTTCGCCCCGAACCCCACTAATAAATAATGAGCTGTAGATGTCAGGAGAATGCGTTTCTGCCGTGAAAAATGGAAGAAAACGCTTTTGGCGTTGGGGCATCGCCCCGAACCCCACTGATAAACAATGAGCTGTAGATGTCAGGAGAATGCGTTTCTGCCGTGAAAAATGCAAGAAAACGGTTTTGGCGTCGGGGCTTCGCCCCGAACCCCACTGATAAATAATAAGCTGTAGATGTCAGGAGAATACGTTTCTGCAGTGAAAAATGCAAGAAAGCGCTTTTGGGTGTCGGGGCTTCGCCCCGAACCCCACTGAGGAAACTTACAGCCCTTTCCCAGACCCCCAAGCGTGCAAGAGAAAGGCCTCAACATGACAGTTTTTTTTCCTGTTTTTTTTTTCTCCGAAGATTGAGAAACAGTCTTATTTTATTCTCATATATATATTGTTACGTATTTCTGAATCTTCTGGCTAAATGTATTAGTAGGCATACAAATAAAAACACTGTAAAGAACTTGACGACTAAACTTTCAGTTTCATATAACTTTAATGACTATTAACTCTAACATTACTGTAACATGTAGCGTAGAAGACTGTACAATATCTGTCAGTTTACAGTTAGCTATACTTCGTTGCACTGCATTTCTTCACTTCGTTGCAATTCATCTCTTCTCAACTTTCCTCGAGCCGTATTCCACAGAACAGACCAACGACACACTTCCCAGTGTCGCTCCAGGTCTCCTAAAGCTGAACCAAGTCGCACTCAAGTCTACCGAATCAGAGCCGCACACGTCTTACATCGACTGTATCGACTGTAACGGCTCAAGTCCACTGTAGTTCGCTGTATAGACTTTAACGACAGTAGTCCACTCCAGTTAACTCTACCCTAGTTAACTTGCACCGAGTCGTACACATTTCTCTTCCACAGAGCCGCACACGTCTTACATCGTCTGTATCGACTGTAACGGCTCACTCACGACTCCATACGACTGACTTTCACATTAACTCTCTGGCTTATATAGAGTCCCTAATCGCTTGTCCAAAGTTGCACAAACACGGCTAGTATCCTCTGAAATAACACGTGAGGAAACGTCACATCCTGTCTTTGTTTATACATGTAGATTCCAGAAAACATCGGCTGCAGTGTCATCTTGCCGGGGTCACAAGTTGTGACCTTTATCTGTCACTGTTCATTAGTAACTGTCCCTCTACTTAGATCTATTCGTCCCCTGGAACAACACGTGAGGACACGTCACATCCTGTCTTTGTTTGTACATGTAGATTCCAGGGAACACCAGCTGCTGTGTCATCTCGCCGGGGTCATACGTTGACCTCTACCTATCACTGTTCATTTGTAACAATATATATATGCTGTACGCACGTTTATGCATAGGGTTAGGGTTTACTGGGCGTTAGGGTTAGGGTTTGGAAAAAAATCGCCCCCCCCCCACTCCAAAGTTCTGGATCCGCCAGTGTTTCTTCGACAATGAATAATTGTGCAAAGTTTCAACTTGATCCGAGAAGGGGGGGGGGAGTGGTAGAAAAACGTGTACAGGATTAGTACCCGGAGGGAGTACGAAGTAAGTTGATTTAGGCTTTGTAAATGTAGAAAATAAAAACAAAATCTGGTTTCCACGTTCTGCATAAGTATTGAAATTACACTTTATTGAAAACTCTTTTAATATTGATAAAGAAATACTTAATGACATCTCAATGTGAACCTAATATTTTATAGGATTTAGTACATATATCAATATCTTCCTATTTTCATTATACCTGTTTTATAATGACACATTAATGTTTGGTATACACTAAAGCCTCCCTGGAATCAGGAAGTCAGAATGCCCGATACAATATGACCTAGCAAGTGCCAAGTCAGGACAGGTATTGAAACTATCGCTGGCACATTTATTGCGATATTGTGCTCCTGTTTCTATTTGAACTGAAAGTTATGACAGGCACTGTTGTTAAATTAGTAGATGGTGGGTTATAGAGCCAAGCCCTACTGTTTCCTTTCAAAGAAACGCTTTTTATTGCCAACTTGTATGCAACTAGTACATAATATCCTTGAGAAGGTATTTACTGGTCGTTGACATTGTTGGTCCTCACAAGTTCTTCCAAGATCACTAGAGATCAAATAAAATTGCATTGCATATTGCGAAGTGGTCATCTGTCTTATAGGTTCAATGCTGAATCCACAGACCTATATATAAATAGGTCTGTTATAGAATGGCTTCGGTGGTACCATCTGAAACTACTAGAGTCTAAACACTGACAGTAGAAAATTAAAATTGAAGCATCTTAGATGTTAATGGCAATTAATCTCCGAAGATGTGTTGACCATTGTGATAGATGTCGCCAACTGTGTACATTTTTGTTTACGATGTCTCCCCCTCACACCCATTGTCTCCCCTCACACCCATTGTCTCCCCCTCACACACAGTGTCTCCCCCTCACACCCATTGTCTCCCCCTCACACCCATTGTCTCCCCCTCACACCCATAGTCTCCCCCTCACACCCATAGTCTCCCCCTCACATCCATTGTCTCCCCTCACACCCATTGACTCCCCCTCACACCCATTGACTCCCCCTCACACCCATTGTCTCCCCTCACACCCATTGTCATCGTGTCTTTCTGGGAATTCGTATCATCGCCTCCTCTTTCACCTCCGTGTATCTATGATATAAGAAATCACGTGACACATTAACGTCTTATCCTCATGTCAAACCAATGTGTCTGTGTGCTTGTGTGTGTGTGAAACATAACTCTTTGTTCAATAGGGCAACACCCTCCTCTCTTTTTCTATCTACGGCTGATAATTACTTCTTGAAACAAGAGTCTCTAGTGTACCAGTGTTACTCTTACACTCAGGTGTGTGGTTCCGGCACTAGTCTAATAAACGACCTGTGTACAAAAAGCTGAAATAAGGTGTTTTTTTAAATGGTCTATAGGCTTTAGCAAAGTCGCTTCCTTGTTGATAGAACAGTATCAGCAGAGTTACTAAACAAGTGCGTCTGCGCTGTCACCAATAGACTGTGTTCAGTGTGTTTGGCATAATGTTAACTTAAAATAAGTGATTTGTGTACTTAAAAGCTGTACATACTTGATGTACATATCGTGTGATCTGTACACAATCAATTATACTGAACTGTTCGAGTGTTGGATATGGCCAAGAAACAGCATACTGAAGGCAATGGAGGGACGTTCACGGATATTAAAGGAAAGAAGGGCGCTTCATCGTCCACTAATGGTTGGTTTTGGTTTTTTAAAACTAGATCTAGATTTAGATGCTGCCAGGTTTTAATTTCTTTAACGGTTGAACACATGTAATATTTTTATTATATATTTATTTTAGAAATGTTTTAAATGTGAATTTTTAAGTGTTTTTTTTTAATATTCCATCTCCACGTATGTAGCTGTGTATATGTACTTGTACTCACTTGATATTCCCCCTTCCCCTTTGTTTTTAGGCCTATTCCAAAAGTTTTAAAATCTGAAGTGAAACTATTGTATGCATGTTTAGATAGATGGGATAAATGACTCACAAAGACATAAATAGTCTATTGGTTGAGTTGTTGTCCGTTCAGACCTAGATGCCTATAAATGTCAACTTCTTAAGATAGTAGTCAAATGATGTGTGTAGAAAGAGAACAGTTTAAAACTCGATTCGATTACGGATTTTTACTCGATTCTATGTTTATGTTCGATTCTAAACAATTTTAAGGATGTTAGAATAAAAGGTCAGTGTTGGCCGCTAAAAACAAAGGCTAAAGACCTACATTACTTAGTGCTAGAATCGAAAGAGGTTAGACATTGCATTTTTACTGTGGATTATTAAATAGCAAGATGTTTAAGTTTTAAATTGTAAACAGAAATATTTCGTTGAATCAAAACTTGAGGGGGAAAAAAAATAATTAATTTTTTTAAAATTGGGGGGGGGGGAGAGTAAGAAAAGAGAAAATAAAACTTTATAAAAAAGAATGTTCGCCGGGATCGAGGTAAAAATATTCCTCAACCCCCCTGTTAGAGAGTAGTTAAACATGTACTAGACAGGTAGGCCCTATATAAACTAATCGGTTGTAAAAGAAGACTTACATTTTTCTCAGGGCCCATAACTCTCTTTCACTAAGCTTAGAAAGCGTGCTCGTTCTCCTAACTTGTATCCTGTCTTTTCGTTTTTTAGTTGACATCATTCTGTAAAATTAAAGGCGGTTGGTCGTTGTGCTGGCCACATGGCACCCTCGTTAACTGTGGGCCACAGAAACGGATGGCCTTTACTTCATCTGCCCTATAGATCGTAAGGTCTGAAAGGGAAACTTTACTTTTTTTTTTTTTACATAGTGTGACGTCTTATATTCACTTTCTCTTGTACGTTTCTGGTTTCTCCCTGTCTCTTCTCTCACTCTACCCTCTCTTCTCTCACTCTACCCTCTTTTCACTCACTCTACCCTCTCTTCACTCACTCTACCCTCTCTTCTCTCACTCTACCCTCTCTTCACTCACTCTAACCTCATTTCACTCACTCTACCCTCTCTTCACTCACACTACCCTCTCTTCACTCACTCTACCCTTTCTTCTCTCACTCTACCCTCTCTTTACTCACTCTACCCTCTCTTCTCTCACTCTACCCTCTCTTCACTCACTCTACCCTCTCTTCACTCACTCTACCCTCACTTCACTCACTCTACCCTCTCTTCACTCACTCTACCCTCTCTTCATTCACTCTACCCTCTCTTCACTCACTCTAACCTCATTTCACTCACTCTACCCTCTCTTCACTCACACTACCCTCTCTTCACTCACTCTACCCTTTCTTCTCTCACTCTACCCCCTCTTCACTCACTCTAACCTCATTTCACTCACTCTACCCTCTCTTCACTCACACTACCCTCTCTTCACTTACTCTACCCTCTCTTCACTCACTCTACCCTCTCTTCTCTCACTCTACCCTCTCTTCACTCACTCTACCCTCTCTTCACTCACTCTACCCTCTCTTCACTCACTCTAACCTCATTTCACTCACTCTACCCTCTCTTCACTCACACTACCCTCTCTTCACTCACTCTACCCTTTCTTCTCTCACTCTACCCTCTCTTCACTCACTCTAACCTCATTTCAATCACTCTACCTTCTCTTCACTCACACTACCCTCTCTTCACTCACTCTACCCTTTCTTCTCTCACTCTACCCTCTCTTCACTCACTCTACCCTCTCTTCACTCACTCTACCCTCTCTTCACTCACTCTAACCTCATTTCACTCACTCTACCCTCTCTTCACTCACACTACCCTCTCTTCACTCACTCTACCCTTTCTTCTCTCAATGTACCCTCTCTTCACTCACTCTAACCTCATTTCAATCACTCTACCTTCTCTTCACTCACACTACCCTCTCTTCACTCACTCTACCCTTTCTTCTCTCACTCTACCCTCTCTTCACTCACTCTACCCTCTCTTCACTCACTCTACCCTCTCTTCACTCACTCTAACCTCATTTCACTCACTCTACCCTCTCTTCACTCACACTACCCTCTCTTCACTCACTCTACCCTTTCTTCTCTCACTCTACCCTCTCTTCACTCACTCTAACCTCATTTCAATCACTCTACCTTCTCTTCACTCATTCTACCCTCTCTTCACTCACTCTAACCTCATTTCAATCACTCTACCCTCTCTTCACTCACTCTAACCTCTCTTCTCTCACTCTACCCTCTCTTCACTCACTCTACCCTCACTTCACTCACTCTACCCTCTCTTCACTCACTCTACCCTCTCTTCACTCACTCTACCCTCTCTTCTCTCACTCTACCCTCTCTTCACTTACTCTAACCTCATTTCACTTACTCTACCCTCTCTTCACTCACACTACCCTCTCTTCACTCACTCTACCTTTTCTTCTCTCACTCTACCCTCTCTTCTCTCACTCTACCCTCTCTTCACTTACTCTAACCTCATTTCACTTACTCTACCCTCTCTTCACTCACACTACCCTCTCTTCACTCACTCTACCTTTTCTTCTCTCACTCTACCCTCTCTTCACTCACTCTAACCTCTCTTCTCTCACTCTACCCTCTCTTCACTCACTCTACCCTCACTTCACTCACTCTACCCTCTCTTCACTCACTCTACCCTCTCTTCACTCACTCTACCCTCTCTTCTCTCACTCTACCCTCTCTTCACTTACTCTAACCTCATTTCACTCACTCTACCCTCTCTTCACTCACTCTACCCTCACTTCACTCACTCTACCCTCTCTTCACTCACTCTACCCTCTCTTCTCTCACTCTACCCTCTCTTCTCTCACTCTACCCTCTCTTCACTCACTCTAACCTCATTTCACTCACTCTACCCTCTCTTCACTCACACTACCCTCTCTTCACTCACTCTACCTTTTCTTCTCTCACTCTACCCTCTCTTCACTCACTCTACCCTTTCTTCTCTCACTCTACCCTCTCTTCACTCACTCTACCCTCTCTTCACTCACTCTACCCTCTCTTCACTCACTCTACCCTCTCTTCACTCACACTACCCTCTCTTCACTCATTCTACCTTTTCTTCTCTCACTCTACCCTCTCTTCACTCACTCTACCCTTTCTTCTCTCACTCTACCCTCTCTTCACTCATTCTACCCTCTCTTCACTCACTCTACCCTCTCTTCACTCACTCTACCCTCTCTTCACTCACTCTACCCTCTCTTCATTCACTCTACCCTCTCTTCACTCACACTACCCTCTCTTCACTCACTCTACCCTTTCTTCTCTCACTCTACCCTCTCTTCACTCACTCTACCCTTTCTTCTCTCACTCTACCCTCTCTTCACTCACTCTACCCTCCTTCACTCACTCTACCCTCTCTTCACTCACTCTACCCTCTCTTCATTCACTCTACCCTCTCTTCACTCAATCTAACCTCACTTCACTCACTCTAACCTCTCTTCTCTCACTATTCCCACTCTTTACTCACTCTACCCTCTCTTTACTCACTCTACCCTCTCTTCACTCACTCTACCCTCCTTCACTCACTCTACCCTCTCTTCATTCACTTTACCCTCTCCTCTCACTCTAACCTCTCTTCACTCACTCTACCCTCTCTTCACTCACTCTACCCTCTCTTCTCCCAATCTACCCTCTTTTCACTCACTCTACCCTCTCTTTCTCATACGACTATTTGTATCCTTGAATACTCTTTCTTCATATCTATTTCAACTAGACCCATTGATTTGAATGCTAACCCATTTAAATTTTATGATGTCATAGTTTTTTTTAAGCAACTGAATTATCGATTGCGTACAACTCTGTGCAGATGGTTGACGTAGTGTAGGTAATACACAGACCAGGCAGCTGGGGGTGCAGTGAAATGGTGTTTACGTCAAGCGCCTTTTCCCAGTCCCAGGACACACAAAAATCTTTTTACCCATTTAACGCTAGAATTTACCCACCTGTTATGCCCACCTGTCCAGTTTCACTTTATCGCTGCATCTTAATTCGAACTACCACATCACCCTACGCCCTAACTCATGTGAGAACATTTCCTCGTTGTCCAGCAATTTCTAAGATGTCAGAGCATTTAAACTTCAAACGTCAGCAAGTTACTCATACATTTACTGATCAATTTGAACTCGGTGAAATTTCGGAGACACATCTTGGTCAAAGAAACATGTTGACAGTATCCAACCGAGTTGTCCTCGCCTGACAGAATGAATACGTAGGCCTACTTCCTATTAGCTTCATGGAGTGACTGGAATTTCTTCAATGCGCAACCGTGTGACTTTTGATTATAGAAAGTGAAAAGTCTTATATATAGTTATGCAGTGGCGTAGCTAGGGTGGAGGAGGAGGGGGGGGGGAGAATTTGAAAATCCCCCCCCCGGCCCTTAATTGAGGGGGACCCGCAAATGAGTGTTCGAGATTGTTTTTTACATTAAATATTAAATATTACGCAAAATGCAGGGGCCCCCCAAAGAGGTCAAGTTCCCCCCTCCAAATGAGGGGGACCCGCAAATGAGTGTTCGAGATTGTTTTTTACATTAAATATTAAATATTACGCAAAATGCAGGGGCCCCCCAAAGAGGTCAAGTTCCCCCCTCCAAATGATGGCAAATTCCTAGGTACGCCACTGTAGTTATGTTGTTGTTTTTATTTTTAAAGAGGAATGTGATAAATTAAAATGATAAAAGGTTGTATCACTGATCTATATAATTAAGCCTACTTAAAATACAATCAGGTGAGATGTCTACACTTGTTCAGGGCCTCAAACTTCGATCAACAGACACGCAGATATATACTCGATGTTGAAGATGATACTAAAACGCCATAAGCCGAGGCTGATATCAGCAAAGATAAGCAATTATTGTGCTCGCACGGAGTGGGTTAATCAATGCCAGCCACGGAATATGCCATCCGCTGTACCTTACTCAAACTGTCTGGCTTAGGCAAATCGCTTTGCTTTCTTTCTGTTATTTACAGAACCGCTCCTGATTTGAAAAGTCGCGTTCTTCCTTGTTCTCTCTTTTCTTTTCATTTGTAAAAGTCAATGTGACTTAGATGTTTTTATGACGTGAAAATGTTTTTAAATGTATGGTCAACCAAAACATTTTAGGACGAGACCCAAGCGAGTGTTGTTTCTGAACATGAGCAATACTTATGCTTCAAGTTGTTCTTCCCATCAGAGATGTCCTAACGACGACCTCGTGATAAGTTGCTAGACTTCCCGTCAGAGATGTCCTAACGATGACCTCGTGATACGTTACTAGACTTCCCGTCAGAGATGTCCTAACGACGACCTCGTGATACGTTGCTAGACTTCCCGTCAGAGATGTCCTAACGACGACCTCGTGATACGTTGCTAGACTTCCCGTCAGAGATGTCCTAACGACGACCTCGTGATACGTTGCTAGACTTCCCGTCAGAGATGTCCTAACGACGACCTCGTGATACGTTGCTAGACTTCCCGTCAGAGATGTCCTAACGACGACCTCGTGATACGTTGCTAGACTTCCCGTCAGAGATGTCCTAACGACGACCTCGTGATACGTTGCTAGACTTCCCGTCAGAGATGTCCTAACGACGACCTCGTGATACGTTGCTAGACTTCCCGTCAGAGATGTCCTAACGACGACCTCGTGATACGTTACTAGACTTCCCGTCAGAGATGTCCTAACGACGACCTCGTGATACGTTGCTAGACTTCCCGTCAGAGATGTCCTAACGACGACCTCGTGATACGTTGCTAGACTTCCCGTCAGAGATGTCCTAACGACGACCTCGTGATACGTTGCTAGACTTCCCGTCAGAGATGTCCTAACGACGACCTCGTGATACGTTGCTAGACTTCCCACGAGAGATATCCTAACGACGACCTCGTGATACGTTGCTAGACTTCCCGTCAGAGATGTCCTAACGACGACCTCGTGATACGTTGCTAGACTTCCCGTCAGAGATGTCCTAACGACGACCTCGTGATACGTTGCTAGACTTCCCACCAGAGATGTCCTAACGACGACCTCGTGATACGTTGCTAGACTTCCCGTCAGAGATGTCCTAACGACGACCTCGTGATACGTTGCTAGACCTCCCGTCAGAGATGTCCTAACGACGACCTCGTGATACGTTGCTAGACTTCCCGTCAGAGATGTCCTAACGACGACCTCGTGATACGTTGCTAGACTTCCCGTCAGAGATGTCCTAACGACGACCTCGTGATACGTTGCTAGACTTCCCGTCAGAGATGTCCTAACGACGACCTCGTGATACGTTGCTAGACTTCCCGTCAGAGATGTCCTAACGACGACCTCGTGATACGTTGCTAGACTTCCCGTCAGAGATGTCCTAACGACGACCCCGTGATACGTTGCTAGACTTCCCGTCAGAGATGTCCTAACGACGACCTCGTGATACGTTGCTAGACTTCCCGTCAGAGATGTCCTAACGACGACCTCGTGATACGTTGCTAGACTTCCCGTCAGAGATGTCCTAACGACGACCTCGTGATACGTTGCTAGACTTCCCGTCAGAGATGTCCTAACGACGACCTCGTGATACGTTGCTAGACTTCCCGTCAGAGATGTCCTAACGACGACCTCGTGATACGTTGCTAGACTTCCAGTCAGAGATGTCCTAACGACGACCTCGTGATACGTTGCTAGACTTCCCGTCAGAGATGTCCTAACGACGACCTCGTGATACGTTGCTAGACTTCTCGTCGACTCTTTCCTCCCTCAGTGCATAGTGAAGCCTCCAATGGCCTGTCACATTGAACTCGTTGATTTTATTATTATAATTTTAGTATTATTAATTACTTTTATTATTAATTTTTTATTTTAGTATTATTATTAATTTTAGTATTATTATTAATTTATTATTATTATTATTTATTTTATTATTATTAATGTTATTATTATTAATTTTTTTAGTTATTTATTTTATTATTATTAATTTTATTAGTTATTTATTTTATTATTATTAATTTTATTTTTATTATTAATTTTATTTTTATTATTAATTTTAGTATTAATTTTAGTATTATTATTAATTTAGGCTATTATTATTTATTAATGTCATTATTTTTTTTATTAGTATTATTTATTATTGTTATTATTCGCGGTAATGCAGCCCGAGACAAACGTCTCTAAAATGTATTTGGATCCTCTATTGTAAAAAGTTGGACACCACTGCTTTAAATCATTTTTATAAGAAGCCTATAGAGTAAGACTATGCCAACGTAGAAGTCCTAAAACCAAAACTATCGTCAATGTATCTCAGCATTGACCTAATCAGTGGGAAAAGCCGTTAACTAATTACATTTTATTCTCAATTAATCCTTTCGTATACAAGACAGGTCTGAACTATTCATAAGACATTATACAAGATCTAAATCTACATATAAAGAAACTGGTGAAACGAATGGCCACATTGAATTCATGTCACTATAACTTCAGTCCTTGTCGCTAGCATCATAACTAGTCAAACTGCTCCTAATACAAACCCAAGAGACGGAGTTTCTCTTTTTTTCCATTTCCACCACAACACGCACACACGCACACTTTTTCTCCCTATTTGAAAGTAAATATAATAGCTATGTAAAAAAAGGGGAATAGTTTGAATTATTGGGCGGGGCCATTTTCATCCTAGTTAGACAGAAAGTACATATGTAGAGGGGTTATGTTCAGTAAAAGTTTTTGTCATCATTTAAAGTTTTTAGAGTCAGGCATTCGTGGGATATAAATTCATAATAATTGTTAGTGTGTGTGTGTGTGTGCTGCCATTGTGTAGTTGATGACCATGAGTACTGTTGATATACCGTTGGACATTTATTTACTTGCAGACACTCCGTTAAAGAAAGGCTACGATCCATCACGGCAAGGTCCCAAGCGGAAGAGGTAAGGTATTTGAGTGGATGGTTATGTCTATCTCGGGCTCGGATCTCGTTCACCACTTAAACTGGACATTTAGTAGAGTGCCTTGTCTCTTTCATCAGTGAAACTGGACATTTAGTAGAGTGACATGTCTCTTTCATCACTGAAACTGGACATTTAGTAGAGTGCCTTGTCTCTTTCATCTCTGAAACTGGACATTTAGTAGATTGCTTTGTCTATTTCATCCCTGAATTTGGACATTTAGTAGATTGCCTTGACTCTTTCATAATTGAAACTGGACATTTAGTAGATGGCCTTGACTCTTTCATTCCTGAAACTGGACATTTAGTAGATTGCCTTGACTCTTTCATCACTGAAACTGGAGATTTAGTAGATTGCCTTGTCTCTTTTATCCCTGAAACTGGACATTTATTAGATTGCTTTGTCTCTAAGTCTCTTTCATCACTGAAACTGGACAACAGATGTGTTGCTCTCGGACCTTGAAGACGACATAAATTGTGACGTATTTTTAACGTATAATTAACTAGTTAGCCACCACGTGAAATAATCCTTCTAAAAAAAAATAAGCAAAGTGTTCCTCAAAATACTTAGAATGTGCTTCTTCTTCTTTTTCTTCGTTCTCGAAGTGTTCCGTTAAGGAAAAAAGGTTTGGGAAACACTGGATTAGACCCTAGCTAGAATCTAGTTTCAGTAGTAGCCAAAAAAAGGAGACTTCAGTTTCTGTATAACAGAGAATTCTTTCACTAACATGCGATTTTCTATGCAGTTTGTAAAATAGTTTTTCTAAAATTAAACTCTCTATACGCGCTTCAGAAAATCTGGGCTGTACAGTCCCTTGAAAAAGTGTCCTACGAGATGAACCTCAGTCGTTTTAAGACTGGAAGAGGCCAGCAGCAATACGCTTGTTACGCCATAGCCTATACCTAGCCTAGAGTTGCTAAGTATGGAATTGTTGAACACATTGAAAAGATCTATATCTAGAGAGCCGTGCAGCACTCAAGATGTTATAAAGTTTACATTGCAGATCTGTCTCCGGGCAATGTTGGACTCGAGTATGGGGTAAGGCACGATTGAGTGGGCTTGACACGCTTAACCAAACACAGAGTGTGTAGTGTGTAATCCACTGCTGCATCAACGTCAACACATTATTAAATGGTTCATGGATGAGAAAATGTTCTTACAATTGTGTCCCCTTGTTAAGCTAGTTCAAAGAATATGTTAACTCCCTTAAATAGTCCTAAAGTATATTATAAGATAAGAAAGCATGTCAGAGTGACTTTATATAAAAGTGTAGGTCCTTATTATACATTTGTAACTTTATTTAAAATTTGGAATTTAAAAAGTATTACAAACAAATACATCTACAATTTAAAAATCTGACAGCCACTAACTTATCCTCCTACTATCAACAGGTCATGTACAGATGTAATATGTTGTCTTATATTTATCATCTTCCTGGGTGGACTCGTTGTAGTAGCATATTTTGGTAAGAATCTTTACCCTCTCTTTCTTTATAGCAGTACATTAATAGCATTTGTATTAACTGTGTAATTTACCTTTGTTTTATTTCCCCATTACTAAGTTATTTTTAGACAAAAACTTGAAATAGATTAATTTCTTAGCATTGAGATCTACTGTTTGTTTTTACCTATAAGAAAGCTTTGCCAAGTTAATTATCATAACCTTTATTTCATTATCTTTTTATTTTATGTTTTTTGTATGCAATATACGTTACTTATATCCTATTATCTAATTGTTTTATTCTTTTATTTGCAATATGTAAAATATTACTGTTCATTCTCTTTTTTCTTGTGGGTTAGTTAACACAGATTTTTTATTTATTAATTTTAGATTTGTCTCTATTTTTCAGCCTTTGTGTATGGCGATCCACAGTTACTAATCTATCCAAGAGATTCTAATGGAAACTTGTGTGGTCTTGGAAAATATGAGTAAATAATGACACCAGTTCTAGTTTCTTTAGAGACATGTAGTCTGATTAATTAGAATAACTTTAATAAGTACAATGTAGAATTTTGTTATCATTATGTGTTGCTTTGACCAAACCTTTAACACACATGTTTGAATAAAAGAACATTGTGCCACTATACACAATCAAAACTCTATTAAAAAATTTTAAAATAGATGTCATTTTGGCTTTACCTTGTAAATCTCATTTCTAAAACCAAATCAAAGAAATAACATTTTTGAAAGTTCCAATTAATGTGTCGACCTACAATTTTGATTTTTTACAAATGTAGACCAAACTGCTTTTGGCAGAAAATTTGTTTAGATTAAAAAATAATATTACAAGTATTTTGGCATTGATGGTCCATTGCATCAGTGGATTAAAGATTTTCTGATAGGGAAAGAACAAACTGTAATAATAAATGGCTCTAAATCAATACTAATAACAGTAAACTCAGGTGTACCAAAAGAAAGTTTTAAGTTCACTATTATTTTTAATTTATATAAATGATTTACATAATTGCATTAGTTCAGGAACAAAAGTCAGATTTTTGCAGATGATTGCATAATATATAGAACAATAAAAACAACACAAGACACAGATATTTTACAAAGAGAATTAGATGAATTACAGAAATGGGAATCAAATTGGAGCATGTCTGTCCACCTAGAAAAATGTCAGTTATTAAGAGTAACAAAAAAACTAAAACAAATTTATTCCATTTATCTTATTCATGGTAAACCAGTAACACAGACTAAAAATGCAAAATACCTAGGTGTTATAATAAATGAAAAACTGTCATGGAATCCCCATATTGATGAAACTATCAAAAAAGCATTAGGGTTTATTAAAAGAAATTTCTATAAATCAAATAAGAACATAAAACTAAAATGTTATTTATTTGGCTAGGCCAATAATAGAATATGCATCCTCTGTTTGGGACCCCTCAACTCAAGAAAACATTAAGAAACTGCAACGGACACAAAATAGTGCAGTGAGATTCATAACAAACGAATATTCACATTTGACTAGAGTAACACATTTAGTAAAATCACTAAATTTAGACAGCCTTCAGGATAGAAGACTTAAAAGTAAAGTAGCAATTATACATAAAACACTAAACCATAATCTTCAAATACAAAAACAAAATTTAATAAAATACTCAGAAAGACACAAAGATAAAGGTACATACCTCGTTCCATATGCTAGGACAAATTTGTACAAATACTCCTTTTTCCCTAGTGCTATTAGAGCTTGGTTTGCCTGAGCTAGCCAGGAACACCAGTGACTTGGCAGAATTTAGGTCATTGGTTAATATGCATGACTAAATGCATGACGCGTAGGACGTAATCATCTTCTTTTTTGAAGTCACGTCTTTATTATATAAGATAAGATAAGTATAAATTTATTAGTATGAGGCATATCTTTAACAAAAAAACAATGAAATTCCAAAGTGTGACAGAATATAAATATGTCAACAAGCCTTTAATGATCAAACAGAAATAACAAAGACACAAATAAAGATTTCTTTTGTTATTATTCCATTATTTTCATTATCAAAGCTAAACTCTGATGTAGTCTACCATTCAAACTTGAAAATTATAATTTCATTGCAATTTTAAATTTAAAACATATTCAGAGATGTTAATTGTTAACATATTTGACACATACTTTTGGTCAGTATATATTTGCATAAATATTTTATGATATTCTTTTCTTTCTAGAAACAAAAAGTATTTATTTTTCTTTGATCTTGTTGAGTGTGGAAGAGTTGGACCTGGAGTTTTTCTTACTGGATGTCCAACACCACAGGTACTTAAATAATCCATTTTACCAGAATTTATGTTTTTCTATTCATCAAAAAGAATCCATCAATTATTAACAGTACCAAAAAAAAAAATAAGACAATGAGCACAAAGTATTGACTCTCCTCTTCCTGTGACATTTTATGTCTTCAGAGGAGATCTTTTTCCTTTGCAACTTCTCATGTGACTAAAGAATCCAATCCTTGATATCTGAGGTCACAGTTTGGACATCTGTAATCACCAAGCACTGTTGCACTTTCACCCTTCTTTCTACTTTTGGTGTGTATGCCATCAGCAATCCAGGACCCTTTCAGTATGCTTGCTCTCCATGTGGATCTGTTAGTGTCAATTTTGAAGCTCTTCATGTCATTTTTCGTACATCAGAATACCTTAAAAGTGGGTGACCTGCCATCTATTAGATCACCATACAGTATGTCTTGTGAAAGTTGACCTTGTGGGAGTCAACTTTAGTGAGCAGGACCAAGCCAGCCAAGACATCTGCATCTGATAACAGCGTGGATATCCTGGCACCCTGCTCTTTGCAGCACTTGATCATTGGTTATTTTATCTTGCCAACTTACTGTAAAAATTTGCCTGAAAATGAGTAAACATTTTATATTTTGATTTCTTTTGTTCTTTCCTTCTATTTTTAATGTAAGTATCATTATGTATCACCAATGTTAAGAACTATTTATTTTGTATAAAAAAAATTAATAAGTTAAAAGATATAATTAACCATTTTTTTTAAAATAAATACACTGACCTTTCTCATCTCAGGTATGTGTTGCGAAATGTCCAGACACTGATTATATTTTTGCGGAGGATCTAGTAACTCAAAATAAATCCAAACTGATTTGTAGAGATGGAGTTGAAACTTCAAAAAAGGTTAATATTAAATACATTGTTCTGTTCTTGAAAAGCTTTAAAATCTGAATATATATCAATAATGTGAAAATATCTTTAAAAACATAATTGAGTTGTTGTTTTTTTGTGCCGGGGGGGGGGGGGGGGGAATGTATTTCTACAGACTTTAAGAATTCTCTTTAAATGTTTATTTTTATTTTACCTAGAGGGTGGACCAACTTGTTTTGGACAAGGACTGTGCTGCCTATTATTTTAAAAGTGAAGCAGGTAGATGTCCTTCTGGATTCTTTAGCTTAATAATAATTTAGGATTTTTCATACAGGAATATTGAAATTAAATAACAATTATATTTAATAATTTTTTTATGTGGTAATATATATTATATTTCTTAATGATCAATTCATATATTTGTTTTTCATAATTAATTTGTTTGCCTACCAATAAAAAAATTGGCATTTAATATGAATTATTTCTTTTTTCAGTGATCAATCGATGTCTGCCTATTACGGAGATTTTGGACTTAGGCAAAGATATAGTCAACATAGCTGGGAAAAATCACACAATAGTAAACAATGACAACAAGACTCTAGATGGAGGAGATATAAACTATGGCATTAAGTGAGTGTTAATTATGAAAATGTGAAAAAGTTAATTTTAAACAGTGTAAAGAAAAACAGGGGACCTGACAAAAAAGTGCGGACGAAATAGCGCCAATGAGTCAGCAACAGTAATTTTATTTTGATTTTATCATTATTTTTCTGTCATCTTGCAGTTTAACACTTCAGATATCATAAATAAAAATATGCAAACATAATAGAATACAAGTTTTGAAAAAGTAAAAAGCTCCTCTTTCAGACACTGTGGTCTATAGGGCAGATGATGTAAAGGTCATCTGTTTCTGTGGCCTATGGGTAATGAAGGTGTCATGTGGCCAGCACAACAACAAACTGCTGTTACATTTCCCCAACTAATGTCGGCTACCCTTAGAGCTGGGTGGACTCAGAGGTGCCCAAAGATCCCAAAATAAAAAATCCCAATATTCACCAGGATTCGAACCTGGGAGATATGTGTTATATAAAAAATAAACAACTCTCATGGGTGTCATATTGGTAGCTTATTGGGTTTTTTATGTGTCTGAAAAAAATTATATTAATAATTTTTATCAGGCTTCTTACTCTTCATAAATATCTAAAGTATGCTCAGCAAAAGCCCCATAAAAAGCTGTACATGTACAAAATATGTTTTATAAAACTTTTTGTTAGTGTTTTTTTTTATCATTATTTTTTTTTAAGGTATCAATTTTCTTTCTGTTATGTTTCTGTGAATGCTTTTTATGTTACATTTGTTTAGTACCTTCTAACATATTTGATTTATGTTTGTATTCAGAGTATTTGATGCCTTTTTAAAAGCCAAAGAAATAGGAGATAAAATTATAGCTGATGTTGTGGCATCATGGTGGATGATGCTTATGTGAGTAAAGTTCTTCAACTTCCTTTTTTTGTGTGTAGACTATAGTTTCAATCACAATACAAACAAAACAAAAAACCAACATATTGTTACAATAAATTAGTTTGGTGAAACTGAATGTGCTACTAGATCTATACAATGTTGCATTCGTTATAATTATAAAATATGTTGAATTTTCTATTTCATTTGCTGATGATGACCTACTATCACATTAAAATTTAATTTCATTAAACTATGCTTGACTGAGGGATTTGGAGGCTCAAATAATCCTATTAAAATCCTGGATTAAAATACTGTGATAACATCACACTAGAACTTGTTTTTATTCTTTACACAATATACAACTTACATCAGTTATTAAATTACACAAAGTAAACACAAAAATAAATATTAGTTGCATAAAACTTTATACATGTTTGTGATTAATTAAGAAAGACACAAGGATAAAGGCATTCTCGTCCCATATGCTAGGACAAATTCGTACAAATACTCCTTCTTCCCTAGTGCTATTAGAACATGGAATGGGTTGCCAGAACTAGCCAGGAAAACCAATGATTTGGGAGAATTTAAGTCATTGTTTAACAGGCATGACTAGATGCATGACGCAAAGGACGTAAATATTCTTTTTTGAATTAATGTCTGTAGCCTATTATATAAGATTAATTACCAGTTTGAGTATTTTTTGACAAATAAGTTTTTATTTATCTTTTTTTTTAATTGCACAGAGGTTTAGTAGTTGCTATGGTCATCTCAATGATATGGATTGTGTTGATGAGATGGATCTCTGGATTCATGATCTGGCTAACAGTATTACTTTTTGTAGCTCTATGGCTTGCATGTAAGGTCATTTTTTGTTTGAAACTAAACTTGTAGAATCCTCACTGATATCTCAGTTTACTGAGTTCATAAGCAACTAGATTAAGTTCATTGACTATGTTTGAATGATTGGTTAACTTAAGAATGAATCATTAACATAACAGAAAAAAAAGTTAGATTAGTTATGATTTCTCATGGAATGATAATTTATTCAAGACAACATTGAGTGTTGTATGTGTTGTCATTAAGATATTACCTTTACATTTAAATTAATGAAAAAAAACAACAACAATTAAGTAATCAGGTTTGTAATAGTTTTTTTGAGGATATGCTAAAACAATATACTTGTTTAAATCTATTCTTAATATCTAAATATAAATCATATTTTAAATGTATTTCTAATAAGCATTTGATAATTTAATAAACACTATTATGTTATTTTACAAAAAAAAAACAACCTACTTATAAAACATGTAATAATTCTGTTTCCAATTGTATTAGCTTTTGACATCAGCATAACTGTGGGTCATTATTACTTTGCAACGTTTTTCTTAAAATGTTAAAAGCTATAAACCAAATATATTTATAAAAATATATAAATAAAATTTAACTAATTTGTTATCATACTGATTTTTATTTGTTTCATCACTATAGTAACCATCTGTTGTTGGTACTTGTACTTTCAAAACAAAGGAACCAATGAAACCTTGACTGTGTATTTAATTTGGCAGCTTTCTTTTGAAAAGGAAAATCTTTTCTTAGCTGGAGGTAAATATTTAAAAAAATATAAATGTAAAAAGTAAAAAAAAAATTAAAAAAAAATAATTCATGAATAATACCTTTTAAATTAATTTTTCAGGCATCATTTTTGGAGTGATATTTGTCATTGTCTTTTTTATAATGCTGTTTTTGTGTCAGAGAATACGAATTGCAGTTGCACTCATAGGTCATGGAAGTAGGTAGGTATTACTTTTTTTTTGGACTTATAGATCTATTTGATTATGGCTTATGCAGCTCTATACAAGTCTGAAAATATGGTTTTATTTCATTTCTCTTAGAGCTAGTTAAAATATATTTAAATGTTGGCAATACGTACTTAGAGTACTTTCTGGGATAAATTGGGGAAAAAGGTACTCTATTATATATATTCCATATTAAATATCTGTATAACTACAGAAAATAAAAGCTTAAAGGTTTGCTTTGAAAAAAACAACATAAAAACCATATCAAACCCATCTTTCATTTTATTTTGCTTATGTAGATATCTATTTTATCAATTTACTTCATCTAAGAGCTACAATACAAGAAGAATATGATATGGCTGATAAAGCTTACTAAATTATATATATTTCATCAGAATGTTCAAAAATGGGTCATTAAAGTTAAATAGAAACTAGAGATTCGTTTTAAAATATACATGTGTTTACGGACTGTTTTTCAACTTCAGTTAAAAAAATTTTTTAAATTTTTTTTTTACAGAGCTGTTGGTTCTATGTGGTCAACTCTTTTCTGGCCTTTGGTTCCTTTTGTTTTACAGCTTGGCGTAGTTGCACTCTGGGGTTGCATTGCAACGTATCCTTTACTTCAGTTGATTTGATATGCTTTACATTTGTAACAAAATACAGACTACTAGACTTCAGTCAAATCTTATTAACAAGATATTTATTACATTTTGTCAAAAAAAAATTTTTTTTAAAAATCAACAATTGCAAGGGAGATAATTAAAAATGTGAAACATTAAAAATGAAATATTGATACAAGTTCCCTTTATTTTTTGTATTTGTTTCTTAACTTAGTTTGAGATTTCTGTTGACCATAGGAAGAGCTCCACAACCTTCTGGGAACTTCACTCTAGCCAATGGCACCACTGACATTGCAAAATACAAAAGTGATGTGGAAAATTTATTTGAGAGAATCCCATGCGAAAGCAGTGTAAGTGTTAGCTTCATAACTAAGGCACCTTCAGTGCTGACCTTAAATAATTGAAACATCAAAAAAATAAAATTACACAATTTATTAAAAACCTGCCTATGTATATGTAAATCGACAAATAACTGAAATTCATATATTGCAAGTTCCATAGCAGAGACAGTGTTAGACTATTAAATATCAGGTTATAGTGCTCTACTATGATAGAAATCTGATCTAAGATGCACAATTTTTTCATTAAATTTTTTATAGATATTGTGTAAGGCCCCCACCAATTGGAGACCATAGGCAGCAGCCTAGATCAAGCTATGTGCGGAGCAAATTTCTTCTATCTTTTGTCATATCTTTAACCAGTCATTGCAAACGTGCGTAATTCCAAACATCTGGAAAACTTCAGAAATCATACCAGTGCCTAAGAAACCAAAAATAGATTGCTTAAATGATTTCCGCCCAGTAGCACTAACACCTTGTTATGAAATGTTTTGAAAAATATATCCTTAAACAACTTGTAGCAAAAGTCAATAACAGCCTAGACCCTCACCAATTTGCATACAAAGCAGCTAGAGGAACTGAGGATGCCATTCTATTGCTTTTGGACCAGCTTTATAAGCATCTCGACATACCCAAAACATATTCACGAGTCCTCTTCGTAGATTTCTCCTCGGCTTTCAATACTATACAGCCACATCTAATGATAAACAAACTGAGTAACTTAAATGTAAGCCCTTACTTACAAGCATGGGTTCTAAACTTTTTAACCCAACGGCCCCAGTATGTTAAAGTCAACAACACCAAATCGTCAACTCGAGTACTATGTACGGGTGCTCCACAAGGTTGTGTACTTTCTCCTGTACTATACACTCTTTACACTAATGACATAAGAAGCATCTATGACTCAGTTAAACTCATTAAATTCGCTGATGATACTGCCATAGTCGGTCTTATTTCAGGAGACGAAACTCAGTATCGAAGCTTGATAGAAGAGTTTACAAACTGGTGCACCGACAACTTTCTAGAACTGAATGTAACAAAAACTAAAGAACTTATAATAGATTTTAGAAAGAAAAAACAAACTATACGTGAACTGCAAATAAACACTACATCTATAGAACAAGTAAAGGCATATAAATATCTAGGCGTTATCATCAACAACAAGCTTTCATGGGAAGACCACCTTGGAACTCTGACAAAGAAAACAGCCCAGCGACTCTTTTTTCTATTCAAACTCAACACTTTTAAATTAAACAAGAAGATCCTTGAGACATTTTACGGCGCGACTGTACAAAATCTGCTAACATACGGAATAAGTTGTTGGCAAGGCAACGCCTCATCTAAACTGTTGTAACGTCTAAAAAACATTAAAAAAGCATCAAAAATTACACTCACAACATTACCACATTTAAAGGAACTTTTTGAACAAACGTGCCTAAGAAAAATCAAAAAAATCTTGGAAGACAACGGCCACCCGCTCCATCAGAACTACGTCAGGTCGTCGCGAAGTGGGCGACTGCTGTCAATCAAAACAAGAACGGAGCGGTACAAAAACTCGTTCGTACCTCACTCGGTCAGACTCTATCACCGCCACTCATTGATCAGGGAACATGAAATGCACCAAGATACCTGTGCGTAGTCGCTGAATGAACTCTTTATGTTGTCTGTTGTATTTATGTGTATGTTTCTGTTGTGTTGTCTTTATATGAGAAACGAGTCCTTGTAATCACAACAAATTTCCGTAATGATCAATAAAGCAGTCTTAGTCTTAGTCTATGCCTAAGGTTGGCCCTACATCTTCAATATCAGTGTTAGATTACTTGATATGTTTAATAATTTCACTTTTTTTTTCTTAAATTTAAAATCTTGTTTTAATTTTGGCATTCAGCAAAATGACACTGAAGGAAAGTTGTGTGGCTTCTTAAAGTACGGCAAAGGAGAGTAAGTAGACATGTGTCTGTTGAGATATTACATTTTTTGAGTTTTAACAATTTGCAAGAAGAAATGGCTGAAAAAAAAATGTTTATTCATTTTTTATGAAATAAAAACAAAATAGCCATTTCAGAAAATATAGAGCTTTTTTTTTTCTAACTAGAGCAAATATATATCAAATTTTATTGTGAAATATATAGATTTGAAAATATTGCTCTTATTTCCATTTTCAGATCATCTTATTGCATGTAATATTTTTCTCCTAGATTAACTTATAAATAGACACATCAGAGAAAATATATTTTAAGACAATAGGGTTATAAACTTTTTTTTTTTTTAAATTAATATTCATTGCTTTTTTTTTTCAGCTATACTATCTACCTCCAAATATTCAACCTCTTCATGTTTTTCTGGCTGGTAAATTTTGTCTCAGCTCTTGGCCAGCTAACACTGTCTGGTGCTTTCTCAAGTTATTATTGGGCTTTCGATAAGTCCAAAGATATTCCAGCTTTACCATTATTAGGAGCTTTTTATAGATGTTTCAGGTAAGCATCAAATATATTTTAATCTTAATATTACAAGCATCATCTTTCTTACTTACTATAGTTTACCTTGAAGTAAGGACTCAAGAATTTCTTCTTGTAATTGTCAACAGATACCATTTAGGCTCTTTGGCTTTTGGGTCTTTGCTGATTGCTATTGTTCAAATCATCCGAGCTTTTCTGGAATACTTGGACAGCAAGTTGAAGGCTTCAGAGAATCCTGTTGCCAAATTTTTTCTCAAGTAAGTATTGAAATTATATTTTGGAAAATTAAAAAAAAATTATGGAATAATTCTTTATTGATTTTTTTTATTATACAATACAATGTCAATTTTATTTATCAGCCTAAAACTTTTTGTTTTATTAGCAAAATATGTTTTATTTTGTTTGTTGTTTTATATGCTTTGGATGTTCCTTCAGAATTGAAGATAATTTACTTCCTAGTCCAAACTTCCTGTAGGACCATGGGGAATGGAAGTGGGCAGGGTATGAACCCAGGACAATGAAGAAGTCTGAATGACAATCCAACTTCCATAACTAACAACCAGGCAGCCATCCTAATCCTAAATATTTAATTATTTTGGTATTATTTCTTTGCTATTTAAGATTCTCTACTATTGAGCCAAATCAGGACTTTAAAATGTTGGATCCCTGTTCAGGTTATTAAAAATTAATGATAGAAGGTCTGAGGGAGTTATGTCAGCTTGTTCAGTGATGTCTAGGGTGCCAAGCAATTTCCTGCACTCCAAGCTGCAGAAATGCATTATTCAGAAAAAAACAATGAAAATGAGCAAGTTGTTTTTTTAGTTGTTCAAGTTACGTTTTGGAGCTTACATGTTATTCTAAATGGAAGTAATTTGAAATTCACAATTCACACTTGCATGGTGTGAGCAGAGTACAGCCAGTGACTGAGGTTAGGGCTTATACCATTTATTATCCAGAATATCTGTGAAGCCAGTCAGTGACTCAGCCTCTTCTGTCTATATTCATTAGGTAAAGAGCCTCTGTTGCATTTACAAAATAAAGCTAGCCCATAGAAAAGTATGAAACATTTGTACCTTCTCTTATTGTTTTACTTACACAAGGCTCAATCATTTGGGCTTAAAAAATAAAGTATAAAATGTAAGAATTCTTCAGCCTTGAGGCTCTGTGATCAAACACTTTTACACACCATAAACACTTTTACACACCATAAACACTCTACACACCATTAAGTCCCAGCTGATTGAAAAAAAAACAATTTTTTTTCTTTGAAGTATTATTGTTTGTTTTTTTCAGGTGCCTTAAATGCTGTTTTTGGTGTTTAGAAAAAATATTGAAATTTCTCTGTAAAAATGCTTACATCATGGTATGTTTTAATATCATGCTTACATATGTAATCTAATTTGTTTTGAGTTTATTGTATTTACTGTAGGTTTATTACTTATTTATTATTACTATTAGTTCTTCTTCCTCTTCTTCTTATTATTGTTATTATTATTTATTAGTTTATTATTGTTTTTATTAAGTTTATTATTATATTTTTTTTTTATTACTTTATTAGTTTCTATAAATCTACTCTAGGCTACATAGACAACTTCAGGTTTTAAAAAAAATTGTTTTGCAGTAACTTTTGTGTTTTATGTGTAGATTGCAGTTTATGGTAAAAATTTCTGCACATCTGCAAAGAGAGCATTTGAACTGATCTTGAAAAACTGTGTGAGAGCTTTTGTTCTTGATAAAGTCACAGACTTCCTGTTCTTTGTTTGCAAGTTAATGGTTGTTGGTGCTGTAGGTGAGATACATTTTTGAAGCAGTCCTTTAGGACAATATTTGTTTTTATATGAGCATTCAAGTATCGAATTGTGAAGAAAAAAATCTCTCTGTTAATAGTTCCATAAAGTTTCAATTCATGAAACCTAGATTTCATAATATGTCCCTTAAATAATAATAATTACTCTCAGCCAGAGAATATTACTCCAGATTAGGGGTGAACAATTTAGTGAATAAGTTTTGGACATTCCTTCAGAAATAAAGATTAATACATCCTAGTCCTAACCTCCTGCAGGACTGAAAGGGATGGACATGGACAGTGTTTTTATTAAGAACCATCATGAGGACAGCTTATAGTGCTTACCACACACAACATGTCAGCCAGCAATTGGAACTTAGGAAAAAAATTAATTTAGCATAGAAAAAAAAAAGGAAATAAAAAATTTACTTTAAAAAATTAAAAGTTGCCTGTTCATTTTTTTAAATTTATTTTTAAATGAACAAAATCTAATAAAAATTAGAATATCTAATTAATGTATCCTTGTTGTTATATCAAATTAATTGATTAAAAGTATTTACAAAAATATTAATTCCTGAATGTAGCAAAATATTTTACTTTCATTATGGCCATCATAATAATAAATTCTGTAGCCTCCTAGCGTTATATGATACTTTATTATAGCTTAGTTTTTCTTCAGATGATTTTACACTTATTATTTTCTAAATTCAGATTTAAGCATTTAAATTTTTGTGTCTAGTATTGTCATTATAATCTCTATAGATTTTTAACAGGTAGTAACTAGTGCAAATATAAAAATTGATATTGCTCAAGGTTGTTACCAGACAATGTATAAAAAAGTATATAAAGAATGGCTGAGATATTGTCTCCATACAGAATATCCTAACACATTTTTTTTTATATTACAATTTAAGCTAATAATTTTTTTTTACTAATAAATTTTGTTTTAATTAATACCCAGGTGTGATCGCCTACTTCTTCTTTGATGGGAAAATAACATTCCTTAACCAGTATACACCTATGCTCAATTTTTATTTTGTGCCAATTATTGTAAGTTGATGGATTACTTAGTGAATATCTGGTTCATAAAAATAGAGTGTCAGTATGCTAAATTATCAATCAAAATATTAAAATCATTTGACTTCAATACATCAATGTCATGATATAAAATCAAGTGTCATGGTCATGATGGTAATGATTGTGGATGTATTTACTTACTTTCCTCATGCTGCAAGTTCAGAGTCGGGCTCTTGTAATACACAGATACACATTGAATATATTCAATGTACAGTGCTCTTTCTTCACTAGTGCCATTAGAACATGCACAGGTTGCCTGAATCAGCCAGGAAAACCAATGACTTAGTAGAGTTTAAGTCTCAAATTAAAATGCATGACTGGATTGACACAAGATTACCTGTAGGATGTAATTATCTTCTTCTTTTAAGGAACATCTGTAATGTAAAAGATAAGAAAATAAAAACTTAAGGGTCATGTTAGGATACAATTAGGAATTTGGAGCAAAATGTTATTGGTTTCTTCAAATGGTAAATTTTTTCACTTAGAGACAATGATGAGACTAGTAAAAAGAAAAATAGGATTTGAAATGTAATGAAAGTAAACATATAGAATACGCTTTGCAGAGTGGTCAGCTTTAGTTTCTCTAGTAGATATTTAACTTGGCCTCTTTCGATGGTTCTCTACATTATGCATTAAACTTCTTGTTAGACATTGTTCAAAAAATGTTTTTTTTGTCTTTTTCTGTGTCCTTTTCTTTTAGACCAATCATAATGTTTGTGCCTTGACCTTTTAATTTACATAGGTTTGACCTGTTCAAATTAAAAACCATGTGTTTCTTATAGTACATTAAACACTGAACCATAATCTTCAAATACAAAAACAAAAACTAATAAAATACTCAAAGATAAAGATACATTCCTTGTTCCATATGCTAGAACAAATGCTCCTTCTTCCCTAGTGCTATTAGAGCATGGAATGGAAAACCAATGACTTGGCAGAATTTAAGTCATTGATTAACATGCATGACTAAATTGACTAGGAATATGTGTACTTTTTTGAAGTAACATCTGTATTTTATAAGATAAGATAAGTACATCCTAGCTCATCAGTCTGTGACCTAGATCTAATTGGCTTTAAAGTAGGCCCTATCTGGCTACCAAAATCTGAACACTACACTTTTGATTGAATACAATAACATTTACTATTCTTAGAACAAATCCAGTTTAGCTTTCAATTCTGTCTTTTTAGTTTTCTTAATACTTCAACATTTCCGAACAAACAAAATGTAAAACTAACTTTCATTCAACAAATTTGACTATTTTAGGTTGTTGTGATTGGTGCTTATATTATAGCTGACTTATTCTTCAGTGTTTATGAGATGGCAGTAGACACAATATTCCTTTGTTTCTGTAAGTTTATGTTTCATTAAAGTTAAAATCATTTAGAAGCTGTTGCACTATTGATTCTTTAAGAATACAGAGTACTTTACACTGCTAACATTTGAATTCTTTTAACCTTTTGTTTTTAAATGTGAATCTATTTTATATTATTTATTTTACAGTGGATGATATAGAGAGAAATGATGGCTCACCAGAAAAGCCATATTTTATGGGGAAAGATTTGATGAAATTACTTGGAAAAAAAAATTTAAAGCCTAAAGCAGAAGGATGATGACATATCTTTTGAACAATATTCTTTGCCAAAACACATTTTTGTCCATTTTTGAAGTATTCAGCATTTTTTTTTATTATGTATATAGAGATTAAAATTTTAATATCATTTTGGCTTACTTTGTTTTAAGCAAAATCTTTCTAAAAGAAAGAACAGTTTCACAGTTGTAAGTCTACCAGCAATTAAAATTGAAAATCATTTCAACATAAAGCATACTGTGTAGGTAATGCTGACAGTCTTGCTATATTATCAAGCATAAATTGATTTGATGTGAGTTAAGAGGATTCTAGGGTTTGTATATATACATAAAGTATGTTTTTATTGTAATTAAGTCAGGAAAGCTTACTTTGGTGTTTAAACAACATCGCAAAATTGTATCTTAATTTACTACCTTCTAAGTCTTTTGTTAATTTTATTGTTGTTAATGTTTGTACATATCAATTGGCAATACATTTTTATTCATGTGATTGAAGAGTTCCTAGCAATGTGTTCTATGCAATATACATTCTTGTTACAAATGAACATTGGGTTAGAACTTTTCAATGGCTGACTATTTCATTTCTTATGGTCAAACTTGAGTTTAAAACTATGCATTAAATAGTACTTAAAGACATTTTAAAAATGTAATGCCATAGAGACCCCCCCCCCAAAAAAAAACAAAAAAAAAAACAGATCAATGTATCAACTTATTTATTAAAGTTATTATGTCAAACTTTGTTTCAAGTTTAAAAAACTATAGCAGGTTGGACTAGGGAATGAAACAAAAGTCTGTTAAGCTGATTTTCAGCAAAAAGCAAAACAAAACTAACAATGTCCCTATCACTTTAACTAATTGAACTCTATCAAATCTAATTACTCTGTGTTTAGATAATCAATACCAAAGCTTAAAAAAATATGTCACAATGATATTAAAATTTTTTTTGTCAACTTCAGTTCTATTTGATGGCTTAGTCAATCGTATTCTTTTAGTTGACTAATTTTAGTTCAAACCAATAAAGCTACAATACTCTAAGAGTGCTCTACATTTTAATACAAGCCTTAAGAAGTAATTTCTGTATTTAATATAGATATCATTTTTTGCTTTTTGTAAAAAATTGTTCTGAATTCCATCTATTTATTGTATATAATGTTTTTAAAATGAATGCTATATTTCTTTTTTATTTTGTTTTGAAAAAGAATTGTTAGTTTTTGTTGCTACCAGTTTGATTTCAAAAGTTCAATTTTTCGATCAAAGTTTCTTTCAGTTATAATTTACAATCTGATCATGAGGAGTTCAAAATTTCTTTCACTTAAGCAATAAAGCAACAAACGCACCAATAGTTGGGAGAAATATTTTCTGATTTACTTAATTCTCTTTGATCAAATTACATTCTTATATATATATATAACTTGTTCTTGTTCTTAAAAACACTCTGTGATACAGTTGTCTATTTTTTATTTCAATGGACAAATGTTTACTTTATTTTTAACACCAAAAAGTAATATCTTGGCTTAAAAATAATTTGAATTTATTTATTTTTTTAAAGGAATTACACTATTCATTCATGATTGTAAACATGTATTTCTTCAATTGAAAAAAAAAAATCTTCTAAAATATTTTCAAACCCAATTTATTTTCTCATTCAGATAGAAAAAATATCATTTCAAAATACACATAGTAATATACATTTTATTGTATATATATATATATATATATGTTCACTTAGGTTGCCATTGTATTTTTTGTTGTTGTTGCCAACAGGGAGTATCATTATGTATTTGATGTTGCCCAGTATTTATTATTTATGTAAAGTACAAATGTAATCATTACACGGTCTTGCAATTACTTTAGGGATTGTTGTTTTTGTTTATGCCAATACATCATTGTATGCATCTAGTTCTCTCAAACATTTTCAGTGACAGTTCAGTTCTTTAGGCTGGCACAAAATTTGTTCACAAAAGTCTTCTTCAAAGTCGTGAGCACATGTCTTTCAATGCAATGATCTGTAAATAAAACTAGGGAAATAAAAAGATGTGTTTTTGGTGTGTGTTTCATAGCAATGTGCTGTAGCCCAAGTCATCGGAAGGTCTGAGTCAAACTTTCACACTTTCTCCCTTGGTCTCTCTTCCAACACTTTATTAAAGTTTTGTTTTATGACCCTTTTTACCTCTTCAACAAATGAGCCTAATGCCACTAGGTAACGTTGATTTTACCCCATTAAATAAAATTAATGTTTGGTTTTATAATCTTAAATCTGTGTTATATAAAAAGAGCATTCATTCTTCTATAATTATATACCTAATAAAACATTTTCTGATTACATACAAAAAAAGTGATTGAAGTTTAATCATAACAGGGGAGTGAAACACAAATGAGCAAAATAAATAATTCCATCGGAACGTGGAAAATAATTATGGAGATAAAGGGTTAGGATTCCAAGTTAAAATTGTTGTGCTGATGGGAATTTTTAACTTTGAATTACCAGCATTTTAATAAGTTCATCTGGCATCTTCAATGATGGGTGTAGGACAGTGTAGGTGATGCATTTTTATCCTGGCCACTGAATCAGGTGCACTCTTATCAGTACATTACTCCAGTTCTATAGTGATACAAGAATCAGTCACATTTAACGTATGACTTTCTGACTTGTTAGTATCAAGTTGGATATTGCATCTGGAATTATGACTTATGATGTGGTTTGTAAGTATTGTATCAAACCAGACATTTCTTCCAGACTTATGACTTTCTTACATTTTAGTATCAGGCCTGACATTTTTTCCAGACATGACTTTCTGACTTATTAATATCAGGCCAGAGATTTCTTCTGGGCTAATGAATATTGGGCATGTTAGTAACAGGCCAGACATTCCTTCTGAAAAGATGATCATGATTAGGTCTACATCTTAGCCTTAACTTCCTGCAGGCCTGCACCAGTTGACAGAGGGCAAGGTTGAAAGGTCTTTAGGAGCCTAGACAGACAGCCACTTTGATTGGAACAAAACTACATGATTCAATTGTATTATTTCTAAAGACAAAGTAAGGATCAAGGGAAGTTATTAATGTATTGATTTTCTACCCTATCATCTGTATATACTCATCAAAAGTCACATTTTGTTATTAAATGTTTGTGAAATTCCTTTTAAAGTTTGGTTAGATTTTATATAGATAAAAGTTGGCGACCTATTTAAAAAATATTTAATCTTTTAACATCTACTTGTGAGATCTATGCATTTTTGTGAGGGAGGGAACATGAGATAAAAAAAGACTTTATAATAAACTGATTTTAAATGACCATATTTTCCTCACCATATTGATTTTTACAAAGCTCCTATTAACTCTGTCTGGTAAATAGTCTGTACGCGTTATATCTCCAGGTAAACACAAGAATCAATTTTTAAAAAAAATTAGTTAATTAACTATTGGTAATAAACTATCTTGCTTGGTATCTGGAACAAGGGAAAGACATTTGATTTGACAGAAGTGGTGACATAAGCTGAAATACTCCCCTTTATAGGTCACCGCTCTTAATTGTAATAAACAATATATAACTATGTAATATTCTCTAGTTAAAAGTACCTCACTAGCAGAGTGGTTAGCACGTCTGCCCGAGGAGGCGTGAGCCACGAGTTTGAATTCAGGTTGTTATCCCCCCTTTTGTATTTTATGGACCTCAGTACTATGATCTTAGCCAGCCCAAAATTGCCATGAATTGGATTGTATTTTAATCACTTGAATTAAGATCATTATCATCATCAAACTCCATTTGAGTGAGGGCTTGAGAGGCTCAAATCCTCTCTTGCAAAAGCCCAGAACAGAAACCTGCTGTCTTGCGTAGTGCTTACGCGTCACCATACAGGTCGAGAAGTTTTGGTTTCCCAGACCTGTCGAGGCGGAGATCAGCAAGTCTGGGGCAATCAAACAGAATATGAGGCACGGTTTCCTCTTCTTACCCCAGCGGGGGCACCTTGAATCAAAATTTGGCCATAGCCGTAAGAAATATGCGCCAACAGGATAGTGACCTGTCCTGCACTGTGCTATAATAGCTTGCTCAGGCCTGTACAGCCTTCACCACGGGGAAGTGCGGTCAGGGCGCCTCATGCGCTTCCACACTCCACGGGCTTTTTGGGACTTGTCCCAGCACTCAGACCACTTTTCCATTTGTTGTTTGAATTATAGCCAGAGCATGATGAAAACTCACAGCCTGTTCGGTGGGTGGAATTTGCCCTACTTGGTGGGCCAAGGAGTCTGCAATAGTGTTGCCAGTCACACCTATGTGACTCGGTACCCACTGCATTATTACAGGGGTGCCATAGCGCTGCTTTATATTGTGTGAGGCGATGATGACGGTGTCGATATTGGGGGGGGGGGGGGGGGGGCATGGTCCCTTGCCGAGTTGAGAGTCAATGACCTTTAAGGCTTCACAGACTGCCATAGTCTCCGCATCAAAACTGCTCTGATTGACATGACCCCAGCACGCTCGCCTGGTGTAGGGGTTGTGTCTGTCGGGGCTATAGCTTATGCTGAACTGATCAGACGCCGCCAGACTAGTGAAGGTTCAAGCCATTAAAATTTGCGGGCTCTAAACTGGTGGTTACAAAAAGGTCTCCTGCCTCACTCCACTTTCGTGGATTAAACCCTGCCCATATGAGTGAGTGGTTGAATTAACTGGTCTTTCGATCGTTTTACAGTCGAATGTCAATGTCTGGACTGTTTACACTGCTCGCTCTAAGGGGCAACCCAAATCTCTTTGCCCTTGACTAAAGATAGCTCCGGGCTATGTACGACCAATTCCATAATATAGTTGAAGACAGGAGTACATTCAACACTAGGCTATTAGACTACATCTAATTTACTCTCTAAACAAGATTTGCAGTCAGGAAATGTGCCAGCGAAATGCTGTTTTTAAAGAAAATGCACAGATCTTTAAGGGGCTTTGAGCAGCTGGGTAGTGGAACAGCACAGTTCTGAAGGAGCTTGTAAACAAATAAATGTAATCTTTCTGTTCTGCCAATGATTTGAAGTTGCAGTCCTTGTCAAACAAATTAACATCTTTTATAACCCATCTCTTAAGGTAGTCTGCATGAGAGTATATCCTTTTTTTTTTGGGGGGGGGGGGGAAGTTTTATGATAAGGAGTTTGTCAGACGGAAGGAGGACATGATATAGGAGGACCATGAGGACATATTTTCTCATTTTGCCAAACATCACGTGACCCCAGCGCTTCCGAAGATGTCTGTTACGTCTGTCTTTCTTTGGGGTTAAAATAAATTCACTTTTGCCATGCGGTTATCGGTAATTGATAGACATTTAAAATATATCTTCCCTCACAAATACTTGCTATAGTGTCAGTTGTACTGTAACTTTAGACTAAAAACATTCACCTACACTCCTTCCAATGCATTCATTTTTTTTTTTTTTTTTGTATTGTTTCTCGTAATGAATACTGTTTATATAGGGCAGGGACCAGCCCAAAAAAATAGAACAACAAAACCTAATGAAATACTCTGAGAGACACAAAGATAGAAGCACATTTCTTATTCCATACGCTAGAACAAATTCACAGAAGTGCTTCTTTCCTACTGCCATTAGAGAATGGAATGGGTTGCATGAATCAGCCAGGAAAATTTACGACTTGGCAAGAGTTTAAGTCATTGACTAACATGCATGACTAGATTGACACATAAAATGCGCAGGACGTAATTATCGTCTTTTTTGAAGTAGCCAATCAAATGTTTCAAAAGAAATGAAAAGCAGAAGTTGAGTTCAATGGTGTAATGAGGACTATTTGCTATGGCGGAGAGTTGAAAAGGAGGGGGGGAAGGGAGAGAAAAGTGATAATTGAATTTACGCCCGGTCAAGGTTATAAAGGGGAGGGGTGCGTGGCAAAATATACAATATAAAGCCTGGGACCAAATCAACGGGCGTATCCGGTGGATAATGTTAGTTATTTGCTATTTAACACATTTAGCAAAGTAATTCTTTAATGGGCGAAGAAGGTAATTAGTGTATTTATATATAAACAAGACTCTTTTTAAAAAAAAGTCTTTTCTAAAAACAACTTTTGCAAACATTTATTGGACTCCTAGACAAGTTAGCACCTTTCAGCATCAGTTTGGAGCGTACAAAAAAAAAAGCAAACGTCGAAATAGAACTAAAGAAAAACCAAAGATAGAAAATTATATATTGTTTTTTTTTCCAATTAAAAGAAAGTGCTACAGAACTTGATATAAAAGTTATCCGTTAAATGTCTAGTAAAACAGATTTAGGATACCAGTCAACTGTCGATACTGGAGAAACTGCAAATCCTGATCAATCTTCCGAATCGTTAAGTCATTTAGAAACAGGCTCACCAAAATCGCATTTAGTAGAAGCCGGTAATTCAGCAATGATATCAAGTCCTGTTGACGGTGTGAATTTCGTAGAACCACCATCATATGAGCAAAAGGAGAAAAGAAAAGATTCCTACATCCACAGGAAAATGTCTGCCTTTAGAGGTAGGCGAAATAATAAACAGTGGTCGTCATTACGATCTGGCTTATTCGTTGTCATAGAGAAGATCTGTATAGATCTAGACTAGTAGGCCCTATAAGTTATAATGTGGTCATTGGTTAACATGCATGACTAGACGCATGACGCATAGGACATGATTATCTTATTTTATAAGTAACGTCTGAATTTTATAAGATAAGATAACGATACTCGTCATGTCTATCAGACGTTTAAGAAACGAGGCCTGAGTTTAGTTAGTAGAGGCCCTAGGCAGAATTTGTGTGGAGGCCCCACCCACTTCAAGCTACTATTTAAATACTTAAACCTAATAATATTAATAAATCTACTGATACATTGAAAAGCATGTCGTAATTTTGAAGAAAGAAATATAGTGGGCTACTTGTAAATTCAATCATTTGTTTTCTTATATTTACTATACATCTATTGTTATATGTTTTTGAAATGTGGAGGACCTCCTGAGGAATAAGGTACTGGGCAGCTGCAACATGTTGAACTCTTTAAAATTCGAGCCTAGTGGTGACTGGCCCATGCTTCAGGGGGTGTTATGGAGTGTGTGTGTGTTTCTGTGGTGACGGTGGGAAGAAGTTAGCGATTGGTTGTGAATGATGCAACACAGGTGGCATTGTCGTCATTGGTTTTAGTTAGGACAGACAACTCCAGAACGTGAGACTGAAAGGTTGTGTTATTGTAGTGAGTTGGATTTTGTTGAAAAATATTATTACTAAAGTCGAATACATTTAATCTCAAACCGACTTCATTTTGTCTATATTATAATAAAAGTTTTGTTTAGCATTGCTCACAACGAAGTTATTCAAGCCATTTCAAGTTTTATTAATTAATATTTATTATGCCTATAACGGTTTAGTTGTGTACCAGCAGTCGACTGCTGACAATTAAACACTTATGCAAAACGCACCTTTGAATCATTACAGCAGTGTTTCTCAATTTTTTTCAAGTAACGGCCCTAGTGACCATAACAGCTTACTTTCGCGCCTGCAATGAAATCCGGCTACAAGCTATTTATCGACATAGAAAAAACATGAATCAACAACAAAAAAAAAGTAACCAATTAGACAATTAATTACTGATAATTCATAATTTTGTTCAATAGCAACAAGGGAAACTAGTACTTCAGTACTCACATATATGAATGATATATGGCTAAATTTGTTGGGTTTAGTCCCCACAATATACCCCCCCCCCCAAAAAAAAAGTAATTATTAGTCAATTATTTATTGATAATTAATTATTTTGTTTGATATCGAATAAGGAAAATAACCAGCACATTATTGGTGGATATATAGTTTTAAGGACGGAGTTCTTCACCTTTAGATGAGCTTTGTTTTTTAACATTTAACAAAATATATTTTGCTTGTTTCTCTTGTAAACTCATTGAACGAAGCCGAAGCTGGGCGTTGCAAGTCATTCTAATATACATTCATACTGTATTTGACTTTCAGCATCATTGATTGAAGGTGAGCTGATGTACAGGGGATGTATTACTAAAAGGTAGACTGCTTGTTCCACTTATAATTAGCCCTATGATAAACAGTTTTGTCAGCCCTTCTTTTCAAAATTGGTTCATTCGATCTAAGTGTTATTTATCAAAAACAAAATCTAAGTATTTTTACAAAGCTTTTATAAACTATGTCTGTCGGCCTGTCTATCTGTCTGGTAAAAAATGTGTACATGTTATTTCTCCCACACCCAATCTCGGATCAAGTTGAAATTTTGCATATTTATTTCTTGTTCCTGACATAAAAATTAATAAATAAAAAGAAATCAATTAATTAATTAATTAATTATTGTTAATTAATAATTTTGTTTGGTATCGCTTGGTATTAATTGAATTACTCACCCTTCATATATTGTTTAAAGAATTAGGTCCTCGCTTAAAAGCTAGAAACTTACAATGGAGAGCTACGAAAGATTCTATTTTCATAAGAACTTAGGCACAGTGGTTAGTGTGTTGGCTTCGGAGGCTTGAGCCCTCGAGTTCGAATTAAAGTCGTACTTTTAATTAAATATATATATAATGCATTTTAAAAGCTATCACGGTAACATTAACACAGATACACACTTCTTTCTCCCCGACCCCCTTTTTTTTTTCCCCTAACTGATCCAGACAAGTGATAGGATCATAGTGCATTGAGAAAGCAAAGAGTATGAAATAGCGCAAAACAAAAAACAATTGGTACACTTACTTCTAAACGCACAGATTTATTGTTGTTAGTCTATATCTATTAGAAATTT
This sequence comes from Biomphalaria glabrata, assembly GCF_947242115.1. Classification (NCBI taxonomy): domain Eukaryota; kingdom Metazoa; phylum Mollusca; class Gastropoda; family Planorbidae; genus Biomphalaria; species Biomphalaria glabrata. The sequence continues at coordinate 11,931,203 of NC_074719.1, forward strand.
AATTATTAGACTTACTTAAACTCCTAGGTACAATTACACTTAATATAAGCTTTGTTTTTAAAAAGTAAATTTCTTGTACATGTTCATGTTTCTCCTCTAGGACCTGTACCGATGTTCTCTGTTGCTTTGGTTTCGCCTTCTTTCTCATTGGTTACTTTATCGTGTCTATTTATGGTAAGTAGAAATTATTTCCTTCTTTTCAATTGGACACCACTTTTAGTATCCCTCTGTATATGCACTGTGGCTTGTGATAAAGATAAACAGGAGGATGTATTGTTGTATCTTAACATTATAGAATTGGTTGTATTTGCATTGAATAATTAAGATAATAGTAATACATTTTAATACCCCCCGACATTTAGAGTAGACTTATGACCTTTATCAGATGAGTTCATATACCCTATGTAGGCAATAGTTGTGCATGTAATTATCTGTACACAAGCTTTAGCGTAACAACGAGATTATAATGGAAAAAAAATCTATTAATACGTTTAAAATTATGAACAGAAGATATTTCTAGAGTGAACATTCCATTCATTTTACAATTTAAAGTTTTTTTTTTAAATATAGACTTGTTTGAGTCATACAAAAACGACATTCTGATTTTGGTCAAAAAAAAACCGCAAGATAAAACTGTTCTGTCATGTAACGAGATTCTCAGGGGGGTCTCAAACAATCTTCTGCAAAGGAACATTTCCAGGGGGAAGAAAGTTTAGGAAATCAAAAGAATCGATCTGAAGACAACCTTAAGAATTGGACTCTAATCCTGGTAAAAGTCAGAGAGAAATGGAAAGAGAAGGTCGAAAGATCAGGCATGACGCCCCAAAGGTCCAAAATGCTATAAAACTAAGTAAAGTTTGAAGGCGATATGACTTCACGTTTTGTGCTTCTCTTTCTTTCTCTTTCCTCCATGAACCACGTCAGCATTCAGCGCTGGTAACCCATTGCTTCTTGTTCATCCCATTGACTCTAAAGGAAATATCTGTGGCGTAGGCAAGTACAAGTAAGTAGTCCCAATCCAGTCAGTAATCTAACATAGTCATCTAGCCTAGTCAGTAATCTAACCCAGCCAGTAATCTAACCCAGTCAGTAATCTAACTCTGTCAGCTATCTAACCTAGTCAGTAATCTAACCCAGTCAGTAATCTAACCCAGTCAGTAATCTAACATAGTAATCTAACTTAGTCAGTAATCTAACTTAGTCAGTAATCTAACCCAATCAGTAATCTAACCCTGTCAGCTATCTAACCTAGTCAGTAATCTAACTCAGTCAGTAAGTTAACCCAGTCAGTAATCTAACCCACTTAGTAATCTAACCCAGTCAGTAAACTCTTTTTAGTTATATTGTATGTTAGAGGAGTTAGAAAACTACCTGATACCTGAGTTGCTTTTAGTGTTAGTTGAAAGAGCTACAGGTTACTTACAGGTATATAACCCTAATCACAGACTTTATCACTAAAACCACTGGCCATATTGAATCTCTGGCAACGTAAAAATGTGAGATGTTTATACTACAGATTATTCACGGTGATGTGTACTTAGTTTAAGTTTTCATTTTCGACTTCATTATACAGCTCTAACAAACTTTTCGCTTTCATCTGTATTTGGTTGTAAGTTTTGTTTCTTTTCATTAAAAACAATAATCACCTTGTTGATCTTTTGTTTCATCCACAAGAGACCACATTTTTCTAGATCTATGTTGTTTTTTTTCGCTTCTCATCAGAGATAAGCCAAATCTTTTTATGTTTGATCTTTTGGAATGTGCGAAGTACGGACCTGCGGTATTTTACTTAGGCTGCCCAACGCCACAGGTATAGGTATTTTTTTTTTCAAAGCTTATATCAACTCACTCTGTCTGTCTGTCTGGTACACTATATCTCCCACTTCCCATTCTCGGATCAAGCTGAAACTTCGCACAATTATTCATTGATATAGACAAGATATGCATCAATAAAAAAAAAAGTAGCCAATTAGACAATTAATTACTGGTAATTCATTATTTTGTTTAATAGCAACAAGGGAAACTAATATAGTTCCTCCTTCCTGGCCGAAGATGAGCACAGTTCTCATTTCCTATGGACTCGAAAATAACTGTAAAGTCTAATACCCGCTTTAAAAAGCCGGCCGCATACGTGGCATGGGTGGGTTTGGTCACTTGCAGATAGGCCTGCTTCTCTCAGCTTTTTGTTGGTTCGGCGCTCTTTCGCCCTGGCCACTCTTCTTGCTTCAAATCCTGAGACACGGAGACTCACAGCTACACGCCATGAGGTGCGATCGAGAGCTAGTGCTTCCCAGCAACAAGAGAAACTAATACTTCAGTTATTTACAGATATGGCTAAATTTGTTGGGTCTAGTCCCCTTAAATAATTGCTAACGCTATTTCTCCCTCACACATTCTCCAGTCAGGTTGATACTTTAAATAATAATTTATTGTACATAACAGAACATGAAACAATAAGCAAAAATACTCAATTAGCCAATAAATTATTTTGTGTAATATCGAATAAGGGAAATAACTTCCACATTATTAATAAATATAATTTTTTTAGGACGGAGTTCTTCCTCCCTTAGATAAACTTTTTTTTTGAAGGATTTTTTTTTATTTTGCTTGTTTAATGTGTTAACAATGAACTCCGTAGCCACTTAAGTGCCGTTTCTTGTACTCTTTATTTGTATTCTGTTGTGGACAGGTTTGTATTGCTGACTGCCCCGATTACTACTATGTATATCTGCAAGATGTGGCCACACAGAACAAAACAAAACTTATATGTCAAGATGGCGTTGATGTCAAGTCGAAGGTACATCCTACCAGAAGTAGGCCGATATCTGTATATCATGGCCTAAGTGTAGATCAGGGCATAAAAACTCGCACTTTTAACTGGTTTTGCTGAGGATTTTTCAAATACTGGGTAGATTAAATGTTATGAAGCGTATGAATCTTAAAAATAAACATGAAAAAAAAGTAGATATGTCAATACTTTTACACCAACAATAAACTAGTAAGTTCGGTACATCTCATGTTTTTCTTATTGAGAGATGTTTCATCATGTTTCCTTTCCAAAACACTCTCGATTCTTAAGGACAACCTGCACCCATTAAAGCACTGTTACATAAGATCTGAACGAAGTGGTCGTCTCCTTTCCATTAGGACTAAAACAGAAAGATTTAAAAACTCCTTTATCCCACTGTCGGTCAGAGTGTTACAAGATCAGCTGTCGTCATCGAGAAGTACATAGAAGTCAAACTCATAAAGCGCTGGTTGTGAATGTGTATGTGTTTCGTGTGTGAATGTTGTTCGAATTTTTCATCTATACTGTTATTGTACAGTAGTTACGCTGATGTTGTCAATTATAGTCAAACTGAATTTCCATTTGATTGGATCAATAAAATTATCTTATCTTATCTTATCATAAATAATGTTCATTCCTACTAAGGTTGATTTATTAACTGTTTTACGTAATCATAGATTTAATAATTCATTGAGTTCTCACTGACTGATTAAGGCAACACTTTAAATGCTTGTTAGCACTTGAAAAACAACACTAATTGTTCTAATTCGTACAAGTGCTTCATCTTCCCTAATGCCATAAGAGCATGGATATACGTTGCCTGAATCAGACAGGAAAACTAATTACGTAGCAGAGTTTAAGTTTCTAAGTTACATGCACGACTGGACACATGGATTTGGCTTAGGACGAAATGATCAAGGCTACAGTTAAGAAGTAACGTCTGCTATGAGTGCAGACGAGAAGAAAGAACGCAATAGATCTGATGAAACTGGCGATTATAGATTTATACCTAAAATAAAATAGTTAAATATACAGAAACTTTTTGTTTTCTTTGCCTAGAAAGTTGAGAACCTTGTTGCTAACAAAGACTGTGCGGCCTACACTGTTAAGACCAAGCCAGGTAAGTCATGTGAGTTTTCTTTGACATTTGTGTCAGTGGCGCAACAAGGGAATTTTGGGGCCCGGGGAGGTTGGCCTCTTTAGGGGGCCCCTTGTATTTTGAACTTCTACATCATGGCATGAGATAATGGCGTAATATTCATTATTAAATGTAAAAAAATAAAATAATTTCAAACACTCAAGTGGGGGTTTGGGAGTGATTTTCAAATTCTCCCCCCCCCATCTCCCCACCATAGCTACGCCACTGATTTGTGTGTATGTTTTAATGCTATGATGAACGGTTCTAAAACATCAGATTGAACTACGGCACAAGATGACAAAGCGTTGCTACAAATAACTGGGGGTACTAAGTCTTTGCTACAAACATCTGGAGGATGACAAGCAGTCGCTACAAACAACTGGGGGTGATACGTCTTTCTACAAACATCTAGGGAAGGATAAGCCTTTGCTACATCTGGAGGAGGATAAGCCTTTGCTACAAACAACTAGGGAATGATACGCCTTTGTTATAAACAACTGGACAATGATACTTTTTCTACAAACAACTGGGGTGATAAGCCTTTGCTAGAAAAATCTAAGCAAGGATTAGCCTTTGTTTTAAACATCTGAAAGATGATAAGCCTTGGCTACAAACAACTAGGGGATGATAAGCCTTTCTAAAAACGTTTGGAGGATGATTAGCCTCGGCTACAAACAACCTGGGAATGATAAATCTTTGATATTTTGAATTGTTGAGAGAGTTGAGTTGAGGCTCTTGAAATTTAGGTCAGAATTCCCTTCCCGCCCTTCAGGGTCTAACATGACTTCAACTAATGGGCGTAACCAGGGGGGGGGTCACCCCCTCCCCGAAATTACATCGTGGGGGGGGGGGTTGGTATTTAGCGACATATTTTTTGCTTTGATTCTATTTATTTTAGGTCAGATTTTAATACTAAATCATCACTTACCTCAACGCAGCCAAGGGGGTTTTGATATTAAAACCCCCTACCAGGGAGTTTTGAAGTCAAATCCCCCACGAGCATAGCTAAGGAAGATTTTGATTTTAAAATCCCCTCCGAAATTTACGATAAAACCCCCTCTTCAATATAAGACTATCCATACATCAGTCACCAGGTTCTATGAGCGTATCCAAGAGGGGTTTGTCTTTAAAACCCCCCTTCATGGGGTTTAAGCTAAACACTACCTCTTCAATATAAAAAAGCAAATTACATACTCAAAATTCTATAAGCGAAGTCAAAGGGTTTTTTAGTTTAAACCCCTCTTCAGCGGGATTTGAAGCTAAAAAATACCTCTTGAATATAAAAAAAAAATATTAGGCCTACACACTCAGAATGCTATGATCGTAGCCACAGGGTGGTTTGAGTTTAAACCCCCCTTCAGCGGGGTTTGAAGCTAAAAAATACCTCTTCTATATAAACAATAGCAAATTATACACTCAAAATTCTATGAGCGTAGCCATAGGGCGTTTTGAGTTTAAACCCCCTCCTCCAGAGGGCTTTTTTTTAAAGTTTGAAACCCATCCTGAAGGTTTTGAGTTTAAATACCCCCATACAGAGGGTTTTGAGGTTGAAAACCTCTCTCTTCAGTTTTATTCTAAAGCAAACTTCAGTCATCAAATTCTATGATCGTAGCTAATGGGGTTTTGAATTAAAAAAAAACAACTCCCCAGATTTTTTAGTTTAAATGATTTTGACGATAAAACTTCCTTTTTAACTAATTAATGGCAGGATAAGGCATGTAGATACATCAGAATATGCAATTTGTTGGCTTTTAATACCGGAAATAGTGCTTGGCGGCGCTTGGGGGGGGGGGGGGAGCTCACAGCGCTTATAATTTTTCTTTTTAAATTAACTGTAAAGCTTATAATAACTCACTTTGCCTGTGTATCTGGCCAAAAGTCTGTGCACGTTATTTCTCCAATCTCGGAACAAAATTAAATTTTGCACACTTATTTAATTGACGTATGTTTAAGCCAGTTTAAGGTGAGGCTGGAATGTCGTGCCCATACTTACAGTAAATAAATATCAATGTTTTAGGAAAGAGATCAAGTGTAGAAAAAAAAAAAGGTCCCGATCGCTATCACAACCACACAAAAACAGGATTTGCACACCGAGCGTCGCTGGTAAAAGCTATATTCAGAATTAAAAGAATTAAAATAAATTTACGTTGTTTTCTTAAAAGTTATGGCGTTTATTGAACTAAACTGAAGAATTCTTTTTGGGTCATTGTGCAGTTTTGAACAGATGTCTACCCTCTCCCGTGACTTTCGATGACAGTGGAAAAATACTTGTAAAAAACAATTCTACAATTACGCTTGTGGGCTCCGACAAAACGACTATTGACGGGAAAATCTTAAACAACGCTTTCAAGTAAGTTAGTATTACAGGTTTGGCAGCTATAATGTTGCAGGCTAGGCTTATAACATAGGAAGCGATCTCCTGGAAAGATCATTTCTCTTTGTCGGGTAATCTGTAGGCCTATTCTGGCCGTTTCCCACAGCGAACTGAATTAAAGGACATAAATAAACTAAGTTTATTTTACCCGAGACTAGGTTTGTTTAAATTGATACGTAACAGGCATGTTATCAACAAGGCAGAGGAAAAAAATTCCAAAGGAGCGTTCCGAGGTAAGGGCTTGTTCTCTGCAATAGTAAATCTCAGAACCACAGCTTTCTACGAAAATATTTGGGAGGAAATCGCTCAAAATCAGATAGCTTAGTTACATATTGGGTGTGCTAATGTAAACTTCGCAGAAAACAAAAGGGTCAAGGACACTTCAGAAAAATGCAGACTAAGAAACGCGTCCTAAGGATGAATCATTCCGATGGCAACGTTGGTCGGTCCAATCTTCGTCTGATGAGCCATACCTATCATCTATCTACCTGACCCTTGGCAGAAAAAAGACTTTCTTAGCGTTAGATGTGGCAAAATATGTAGTTCACTAATGGGCCTGCTTAGATACAGGAAATCAATCAATCAATCAATTTATCTATCTATCTATCTATCTATCTATCTATCTATCTATCTATCTATCTATCTATCTATCTATCTATCTATCTATCTATCTTCTTATATACGTTACGTCAAAAACGAAGATGATTACGTCCTACGCGTCATGCAAAAGTTTATACACGTTATTTCTCCTACACCCAATCTCATATCGGTATATATAAACTACTATTATTTTGTCGCTGTCTCATTTAGCCGCTTGAATCTTCTTTGAATCCTGTAGATCCTGTACCATGTGGTCAGCTGGTCAGAAGGCCTACATACCGTGATTACTTGCACATTCGCAACAACGTCCTTAGGTGCAGTGTGTTAGCCCTAGAAACAATGCAATCCTATGTTTGAAACATGTATCGACGTTTATTTGGTTTATATATATATATAATTGCTTCCAGATTGTACGATATTTACATTGAAGTTCGCAAATACAGAGTAGAACTAACGAAAGATGTCGAAAATTCGCAGACCTTTATTTGTGTGTAAGTTCTCATTCATTCTTTCCAACTGTAGGATTGGCCTATAAAGACGTCTAAACAAGCAAAATAACAAAAGATTGATTAAAAAAAAAAACAAAGCTTATCTAAGGGAAGGAACCGCTAATTATTGCCATTTATCTGTAAATGGCAGAGTTTAGCTCCATTTCTGTCATGAATTAATTTTCGGATTGATTCGTGTAGTGTTATCGAATATGAATAATGATGCGAAATTTCAACTTGATTCGAGAATGGGAAGAGGGAGGAAAAGCGTAACAAAACGTAATAAGGGGATTAAATCCATATATATATATACCACATCTCTCATTAAGTAGCAGTTATTCCTTCTTATTTCGATACTTAAAAAAATAATAATCCATAATTAACTAACTGGTTACTATTTTTGATTGGTTCATGTCATTGTCAGGTACAATGAATACTTGTGCAAAGTTTCAACTTGATCCGAGACTAGTAAGTGGGAGAAAAAATATTTTAAAACTTTGTGCTAGATACAAGCCTCTGACAAATGTTATAATTATGGGCAACTGGCCGGGAAAAGTAAAGGTGGTCGGTCTTTGGGCATGCCACATGACACCCTCGTTAACCGTCCTCACAGAAAGATAATCTTTATACCTCCTCCCCCCCTTTTTTTTCCAGTTTCATATATTTCAAGGTTTGAAAGCGGTACCTTTACCTCATCCAACTATTTTATGCCTTTGACAATGACTTCGATCCTGCAGCGTTGGCCATGCCTCTAACATTTTCAAAGCTTTGACATTGACCAAATCAAAGAAACTTGACATTGACCAAATCAAAGAAACTTGAAATTGACCAAATCAAAGAAACTTGACATTGACCAAATCAAAGAGACTTGACATTGACCAAATCAAAGAAACTTGAAATTGACCAAATCAAAGAAACTTGACATTGACCAAATCAAAGAGACTTGACATTGACCAAATCAAAGAAACTTGACATTGACCAAATCAAAGAGACTTGACATTGACCAAATCAAAGAAACTTGACACTGACCAAATCAAAGAGACTTGACTTTGACCAAATTAAAAAAAATGACATTGACCAAATCTAAGAGACTTGACATTGACCAAATCAAAGAGACTTGACATTGACCAAATTAAAAAAAAATGACATTGACCAAATCTAAGAGACTTGACATTGACCAAATCAAAGAAACTTGACATTGACCAAATCAAAGAAAATTGACATTGACCAAATCAAAGAGACTTGACATTGACCAAATCAAAGAAATTTGACATTGATCAAACCAAAGAGACTTGACATTGACCAAATCAAAGAAACTTGACATTGACCAAATCAAAGAAACTTGACATTGACCAAATCAAAGAAACTTAACATTGACCAAATCAAAGAAACTTAACATTGACCAAATCAAAGAAACTTAACATTGACCAAATCAAAGAAACTTAACATTGATCAAACCAAAGAGACTTGACATTGACCAAATCAAAGAAACTTAACATTGACCAAATCAAAGAAACTTAACATTGATCAAACCAAAGAGACTTGACATTGACCAAATCAAAGAAACTTAACATTGACCAAATCAAAGAAACTTAACATTGACCAAATCAAAGAAACTTAACATTGACCAAATCAAAGAAACTTAACATTGATCAAACCAAAAAGACTTGACATTGACCAAATCAAAGAAACTTAACATTGACCAAATCAAAGAAACTTGACTCCTATGAAACTTTTGATAATGACCTCACTTCATTGATTGACAACTTTTATTGTATCTGCAGGTTTCTTATACTGGCCATGCTTTTGTCTTTCGCCTGGATAGTTGCTATGAGGTTTATTGCTGTTTATATGGTCTGGCTATCTATAGCAGTCATTTTAGCACTTTCTGGTATATGTAAGTATATTAAAGACGACATTCACTTATCTAGATAGATTGACTCATTTCCCAAAGGCGACAGTCACTTAGCTAGATCACAGATCTCGATACCTGCCGACCTATACATACAGTCGGATCTGTTAATTGCACTGGCGGATCCAGGGGGGTAGGGCGGACGAATTTTAGTATATAATTCACACAATTTGTATACGAATTTATTACTTATGTTAATAATATATACTAATTATTTATATTTCAACCTATTTTTAGATTATTTCGCCCCACCCCTTCTAGTATGAGAAAACAGCCCAGCGAATCTTTTTTCTATACAAACTCAACAGTTTTAAATTAAACAAGAAGATCCTTGAGACATTTTACGGCGCGACTGTACAAAATCTGCTAACATACGGAATAAGTTGTTGGCAAGGCAACGCCTCATCTAAACTGTTGCAACGTCTAGAAAACAATCTTTAAAAAAGCATCAAAAATTACACTCACAACATTACCACATTTAAAGGAACTTTTTGAACAAAAGTGCCTAAGGAAAATCGAAAAAATCTTGGAAGACAACGGCCACCCGCTCCATCAGAACTACGCCAGGTCGTCGCGAAGTGGGCGACTGCTGTCAATAAAAAAACAAGAACGAAGCCGTACAAAAATTCGTTCGTGCCTCACTCAGTCAGACTCTATCACCGCCACTCATTGATCAGGGAACATGAAATGCACCAAGATACCTGTGTGTAGTCGCTGAATGAACTTTTTATGTTGTCTGTTGTATTTATGTGTATTTTTCTGTTGTGTTGTCTTTATATGAGAAACGAGTCCTTGTAATCACAACAAATTTCCGTAAGGATCAATAAAGCAGTCTTAGTCTTAATATTTTGTAATTTCACATGAATTTATCATAACTATTTTAAGAAAGACTCAAACGAAATTTGTCAATATAACAGTCACGGTTGAGATGAGTTCAAAAGCCAGATAATCTTTTCCTAGTCGACTTTTTCCAACCTTTACTCTATCTCATATTTTTCTTTAAATAAATTTAGGACTATAACTCACAATTTATGCTTGAATTTTACTGAATATTATTAATCGAATTTTTTTTCCGGCGGCGATCCTCAAAGCCTTAATCTAAATCTGTGGGGTATCTTATCTTTTCAAAGAACAAATCG